>NC_080753.1:37987564-38310897 GCF_020826845.1 Diceros bicornis minor | reverse complement strand
ACATTACCTTCGCTATTAATCTCATTCCAAATATAGTGTCATCGATACTCAAAAAAGTTAAGTAACTTTACAAGGTAATAGGCTAAGGCGAAATGGGAATTACGATTTTCTCCAAACTCTTGCCCTTAGCTTGATACCAAATTTCCATTCTGAACAGGATTTTAAACTGGTGCTGCGATGCCTCTCTCAGTGGTTGCGTTAAAATATAAAGAAACAGGAGAAAAAGAATGAACGTCTTTTTGTAATCAAGGCTATAAATTCCCAGTTTATCTTCAGAATGAAGACAAAGTCAGAATTGAGACCCTTTGGGAGTAAATGAAAGTCACCACGAGGTGGATGAGAAAGATCCTGCGACCCTCTCAGCTAAGAGTCCAATCCTGCGAAGGCGGCTTAATTGAATTGAGGATGGAATCGAGGGCGTCTTCCCAGGCCTGGCCCTGTCTAGAAACCGTGAAGAATAGATGCCGCTGAATACCCTCCAGTGAGACCTCTGTAAAAAAGCCCAGGAATGGACCAGCCACCTAGTGAACAGTTAGAAAGTGTCCTTCCTCTTGTGCAGCCAATTTGGTTGTAGTATTATGTGGCTCAGAGGGAAGGAGCTGCATTTCCGGTTAGGAGAGTTGGGGTCCGAGTTGATTTGTGGTGGTTGTGTATTTTCTTTCTAGCTCATCATTCTCCCCAGCCACCCTCATCTCATCGGATCTTGACCTCCCACTAGTGACGGTGCCCGCGGGGAAAGCGCGCGGATGATGGGAAGGCGCGCGCGAGGTCTGATCCCCTCACGCTCACCGCCTGCTGTGGAGCCTCCTCCAGTGGGTGTGGTGGGCGTGGCGAAAGCAACAGGGCTGGAATCCGAGGCACCTGGGGGGCGTCATTCCCCGTAATCGGGAACCCTGAGGACCGAATTTTGGTCTTTATCGAACCTACCTTTTCAGCACATCCTGGCTCCTACATCCCCGCCCCCCAAAGTCACTTACACAGATTTTTCACATTTTAGAGGTGCTGGAGAAACAGTATTTTCTCAAAAGCTCTTCTGATCAGCGACTACGCCTGAGGAGGTTGCAGTCTTTCTCTTGCCTCTCAGAGAACCGCCCTGGTTCTCTCGGCCACACAGGGTCAAAGCGTCTGACTGCCTGGGTCTGTGCTCAACCCAGCCTTCAGTAAACATTCCAGGAAGCAAACTTAAACTGAGACTTAAAAGATGAGAAAAGGTTAGCCAAAAAAAAGAGGAAAAGAAGAGTATATATAGAAGGTGGATCAGAATGTGCAATGGTGTGAAGTATTTTGTCCAATTAGTTTGAAAACCTAAATGAAACAACAAATTCTGCAAAAAAATCAATTAATAAATTTGACTAAAGAAGAAATAGCAAATATAAATAGTCCTCAACTGTTAAATAAATTGAATAGTCAAAAATTTTCCCACAGAGAAAACTCTAAACCCAGATAGTTTCATCTGCAAGTTCTACAAAGCATTCCAGGGAAAATAATTTCAACTGGACACAAACGTTTCCAAATATAGTAACAGAGGGAAGCCTCTCCATCTCATTTTACCAGCCTGACTTCATCCTAATATCAAAACCAGCAAAGAGAGTGTGAGAAAGGAAAATCATAGGCCAATCTCATTCATGTACATAAATGCAAATATCTTTAAAAAAAAGGCAAACTGGATCCAACAATGTTTAAAAATTGTGACAAACTTGGGTTTTTACCAAAAATGGAATGTCAAATTTAACATTAAAAAACAGTTATGATTCAGCATATCAAGAAATTAAAGGAAAATTTATGTTCATCTAAGTACATGCAGAAAAAGCATTTAATAAATTTCAATGTCCACTCATGATACGACAGTCTGGAAATAGAAGGAAATTTCTTTAACCTGATTTTTCACATACAAAAATAATCTGCAATAAACATAATACTCAAAGGTGAAAAATTCGAAACATTCTGTTTGAAATTGGAAACACATAGAGTATACCAGGAATTGACACTTCCAATCCCTACCAGAAAAAAGGAAAGTAAAAAAGGTGTAATGACTAGAAAGGAAGAAACAGAACTCTTTTTTTCTAAAACAGATTGGATGCTTGTGTACAAAGATCAACTAAACAAACAAAAATAAATTGCAACTGTAAAACAGTTTTAACACATTTTCCTGACAGTTATAAAACATTACAAAAGCAATTACATGCAATAAAGAAAAATCTAGAAATCACAGAAAATGGGATATTAACATAATAATATTTCAATAACAAGAAAATATGCCAAAACAAATATAGCACGGTTTCATTTATAAAAACTACAAACTAAGCATACTAAATAATCTGTTGTTCTATGGGTGCACATGTAAGTAGGAAACCTAATAAATAAAAGCAAGAGAATATTTATCACAAGTATTATTATAGTGGTTATCTCAGAGTGAGAGAGAGAGATGTAAAATGAAGTGGGGCACATGGAACTTCTAAAATAATGGCAATGTTCTCTTTTCTTAATTGGTGGATTGTTTTTCTTTTTAAAGTAAACTTTTTAAATTGAAGTATAGCAAACATTCAGAAAAGTGCCCAAACATAAATCTATATAGATCACTGAATATTTAAAGAGAGAACATATCTATGAACCCTCACCCAGACCTTTTGTTCCAATTTATCGCTGCTGTTTCCATCAAAAGGGATCCAGAGCTAAGTTTTGTCACTTGGGCTATCTGTGTCAATAAAAAGAACATTACCAGCCTACCAGAAGCCCCCTCATGTGCCTGCTAATCACTTTTGTCATAAGGTGACCACTCTTTTGACTTCTGAATTCATCTATTAGTTTTGTACATTTTAATAACTTATATAAATAGAATTATACAATATGTACTGTTTTATGCTTGGCTTATTTTGTGAAGTAATATGTGAGATTCATCTATGTTGTTGCTTTTAACCATGTTATTTTTTGTTGCTATATATATATCCCATTGTGTGAATATGCCATAATTCATTTGTTTATTCTACTGCTGATGGACATATGGATTGTTTCTAGTTTGGGGATACCATGAATAAGGCTGTTAGGAACACTCTTGCATATGCTTCTTTGTGGACTTGTGCACAAATTTTTATTGGGTAATTTCTATTGTAATTAAGGGGTGACTCTGACAGCTTTCAAGACCCATCACTATCTCTTAGTCACATCTAAGGCAGCCCATAAGAAAGTGCACAAGCTCCCTCTCTTGGTACCAGTGGGAAGGTCAAACAACACTAGCCCTGGCTTTCACTCAGGAACCTTCACCCCAGCCCTGCCCTCTAACCAAATAATAGCCAAAGCCAATCACTCCTCCTTGCTCTCTCAAGCCATTTTTGGACTTGCTTAGGAGCCTTCTCTGCTCTCCCCAGAAAGCCTCATTATGTGAGTAATAAACATTTACTTATCTTCTCGGTCCATGTGTAGCATGATCAGTCTTGCCATTTGAACAAAATTTGAGCGGAGGGACAATTTCATTTTAGCTGAATGATTACAAGATAGATGTATACTTTGGAATGGACTTAACTGAGTCACAGCAAGAATACTTAAGTCTACTACAAACACTTTTGCAAGCATCATATGTGGTTTTCATAGATCTGTAATTACATATAAAAGAAATGGACAAACTAAAAATGGAAAAAAATGAAATATGACAAACTAGTTAAAAAGATAGATTAAAAACAGTTCTCCTGGGCCAGCCCTATGGCTTAGTGGTTAAGTGCGCGCGCTCTGCTACTGGCGGCCCGGGTTCGGATCCCAGGCGTGCACCGATGCACCACTTCTCCAGCCATGCTGAGGCAGCGTCCCACATACAGCAAGTAGAACGGTGTGCAACTATGACATACAACTATCTACTGGGGCTTTGGGGAAAAAAAAGGAGGAGGATTGGCAATAGATGTTAGCTCAAAGCCGGTCTTCCTCAGCAAAAAGAATAAAAAGAGGAGGATTAGCATGGATGTTAGCTCAGGGCTGATCTTCCTCACAAAAAATAAATAAATAAAAAAAATAAAAACAGTTCTCCATAGCCCAACAAAATCAGCTGTTAAAAACACGAGATTCTATTTCAACACTGTGGAAATGCCTGTGTCACTTAAGCCAACAGAATTTTAAATCATTTGCTCAAGGACTGATTTTCTTACAATGGAATGATTTTTCCTTTTTAAGTCCAATCCCTTTCCACTTGGTTTCTTAGCACAGAAAGCATGGGTGACAAAACTCACAGAAACAGTTTGAAACAGAAGCCTGGTCCAAAACAAGTGTCGAGAAAACTCTTTATCTGGTGATTGATTTGGAAGGATGGAGAAAGTGACTTTTCATAGGTAGGAATTAAGTGGACAGTCTGAATGCATACTCCAATTAATTTTCCCAGTTTGAAAGAACTGAAACCCCTGACCAGTGTCTATAGACAGGAGGCAAAAAAGTACTGGGTTGCCAACCCTGCATTCATGCAAAATATACTCTTGCATCTTCTAAAAAGTAAAACTATTTGCAAATACTTTTCCAACATGGTAGTGTGGCCAAATGACCTAAGGCTCTGGATTAAGGCTCTAGTCTGTTTTAGGATATCAGTTTGAATCCTGCTGCTATCAATATTCTTGCCCATTTTGTGTAATTAAGGGAATTAATTTCTCAGGAAAAAATTGATCTTTTAAGAAGACAGAGGGAATTCAATTTGAGGTAATTGGCTTAAGTGGTACAGCATTCTTAACATAAGTAAAATAGCTAAGTAGATAAGCATTTTAATGAAGTTGCTGAAAGTCTTTCAGAAAAAAATTTATACAGTAATTGCTTGGTAATTATGGTCAAGTTTGAAGAGGAAAAAAAATTAATCTCTTTCTCTCCCTCATATCAAAGGACAATACGCCTGGTCCAAAGGGACAGAATTCTATTTTGTATTGTTTAGTTCTTTATTTTAATATTTTGAATACATAATACAGTCACGTAGTTCAGAATTCAAAAAGTACAAAAAAAAAAATTTCAGGGAAAGTCTCTACCCAAGCCCTACCTCCCATTACATCCCTCGGGTAACCACTGGTATCAGTTTAATGTGTATACTTTCAGGACAATTTTATGCATACACATGAAAATGGTATATATTGTTTCTTCACTGTTTACTCTTCAAAGCTCTGTGTGTTACTTTTATTTATTTAATATGTTAATTCATTCAGCAACAAATGTTAACTATGCACCAACTACATGCCACGCATTGCTCTAGACCAGCAACTCTCAAATCTTCATCCTAGCACCAGCAGCACCAGCATCACCATCACCTGGAAAGGCATTAAAAATGCAAATTCTTGGGTCCAACCCTAGTCTTAGAGAATTAAACTCTGGGGTTAGACCCAGCAATATGTGTTTTAATAAGCCCTCCAGGTGATTCTGATGCATGCTAGTTTGAGAGTCACTGCTCTACTCACTAAGGATAAAAAAAGTAAAAAGAAGGACAAAGAAAAGAAATCCCTGCCCTCATGGGGATGCTAGTTGGAGAGACATGATAAGGCAGATAAATAAGTAAATTGTATTGTTTTAAATAATGATAATACCAAGGAAAAAAGGCCAGAGAGGGGGTTAAACTATGTTGGGATCGTTAAAAGTTAGCTAAGTGGATAGAGAAATTCTCACTGGGAAGGTTACTTCTTTTCTTTTCTTCAAATATTTTATGATGAAAAATTTTAAACATAGAGAAAAGTTGAAGGGATTATACAGAGAACACCCATAAACTCACCACCACCTAAACTCAAACTAACATTTTTCCATATGTGCTTTATCACATATCTACCAATCCACTCATCCATCCATTAATCTGTCTTATTTACTGGTACATTACAAAGTAAGTTGCATATATCATATCTCATATCATTAATTAGAGTTGAATATTTTATTGGTATTTTCAAATCTCTGAAAGTAGGACATACAAAAAAAAGATTGAGACTTTCCTTTCTGTATAAGAAAACACAATAAATACTATTGAATGGAAGTTGTAAGGAGGCAAACTAAAGAGATTTAAGCATCACATAGAAGAGTTTGATTAATCGACCTTTCTTTAAGGTATATTTTAGACTGGGAATCTGTAATAAAATTTTCTGAGCTCTGTGTCAAATTCTAAACTAGATCTTCAGGAGGATTTAAGATGAGTAACACTAGAAGCTTAAAATTTATTTAAAGAGGTTAAATTAATACTAATTAAATAATTAGAAAACAAATCAAAAGGATAGCTATTTCTGTCCTTCTCCTCTTGCTCTGTCTCATGGGAGGCTGAGCCTTCAGGGCTGCACGCATGGGAGTCCTTGCCCTCTGGCTTCCTGTTGGGTTATGCGAAAGAGCGGCATGAGCAGGTCAGATCATGATAATTGGCTGTGTCCCTCTGCCTAATGTTATAGCTCTTGTCAAGCAGCCCTCACCAGGCAGCACTCCTTCCTTTGGTCCCCCGGACAGTTCCTTGCTGTTACTAAACCTGAGCATAAGAACATCCTTTTTTTTTGTTTTCCCTAAACTCTGTATGGGGTTTCTAGTTCTGCATCATGTCCATCACTAGCCATCCTGTCCCACAGAAAAGGGGGGGAAAAACTTAGAAACACATGTGAAATTCACAGTCCAGAGACATGGGCTCACTAAAAGACTGAAACCTAGCCATAGGACTATAGAATGTTTCCCCTCCCCCATACCTCATCACCACATTACTAATGGTCTATTTCCATCATTTCTTTTTACCTGGTACATCGTGTCCAACTAAGAAGAAAAAAATTACAAGGCATACCAAAAGGCAGAAAACACAATTTGAAGAGACACAGCAAGCATGAAAACCAGACATAGCAGGGATGCTGAAATTATCATACTGGGAATTTAAAACAACTATGATTAATATACTAAGTGTTTGAATGGATAACATAGACAGCATGCCAGACCAAATAGTCAATGTAAGCAGAGAGATAGAAATCTTAAGAAAGAAACAAAAATAAATGCTAGAGATAAAAAACACTGAAACAGAAAGGCAGAATGCCTTTCATGGGCTTATTAGTAGACTGGACATGGCTGAGGAAAGAATATCTGAGCCAGAGGATATATTACTAGATCCTCAAAAACCAAAAAGCAAACAGAACAATGACTGAAAAAAACCAGACTACAATATCCAAGCGCTGAGGAACAATTACAAAAGGTGCAACATGCACAAAATGGGAATACAAGAAAGGAAAAGAACGAGAGAAAGAATAGAAGAAATATTTGAAATAATAATGACTGAGAATTTCCCCAAGTTAATGTCAGACACCAAACCACAGATCCAGGAAGCTTAGAGAACACCAAGCAGGAAAAATTTCTGAAGAACTACACCTAGATGTATTATGTTAAAACTCTAGAAAGAAAAAAAAATGCTAAAGAAAAAATCCTGAAAGAAGCTAGAGAAGAAAACCATTTTACCTATAGAGGAACAAAGATAAAAATTGCATCAAATTTTTCCACAGAAACTATACAAACAAGAACAGAGTGAAGTGAAATACTTAAAAGTGTTGAGAGAAAAACCCCACCAGCCTAGAATTCTGTACCCTACAAAACTATCCTTCAAAAGTGAAGGAAAAATAAAGAGTTTCTCAGACAAACAAAAATTAAGCAAATTTATGGCAGTAGCAAGAATTGTTAAAAGAAGCTTTTTAGAGAGAAGGAAAATAATATAGGTCAGAAACTCAAATCTACATGAAAAAAGGAAGAGCATCCAAGAAGGAATAAGCGAAGGTAAAATAAAAACTTTTGTTTTTCTTATTCTTAATCAATCTAACAGATAACAATTTGCTCAAAATAATAATAGCTACAATGTATTTGATTACGTATGCTTATGTATATACCTTATATATATGCTTGTGTATGCTTATTCATAAGTGAAATGAATGACAGCAATGATACATGGGATGGGAGAAAGGTATTAAGATTATTCTGTTATTATAAGGTACTCACATTACCCATGAAGTGGTATTGTATTATTTGAAAATGGACTTGGATTAGCTGTAAATATACATATTGCAAACTCTGCGGCAACCACTAAAATAGTTAAAAAAAAAAAAAAGGAAGTATAACCAATCTGCTAAGAAATGAGAGAAAATGGAATCATATAAAATGCCCAATTAAAGCCACAAAAGGCAGAGAAAGAGTGGAAGACAAAATTAGGAACAAAGAACAAGAGCAACAAATAGAAAACAGTAACAATGTGTTAGATATTAATCCAATAATATCAACGATCATTTTGAGTATCAATGATCTAAATGCACCAATTAACACACAAAGATTGTCAGAGTGGATCAAAAAACATTATCCAACTGTATATTGTCTATAAGAAACCCACTTTAAACATAAAACACATATAGATTAAAAGTAAATGGATGGAGAAAATTATACCAGGCTAACACTAGTTGAAAGAAAGCAGGAGTAGCTATATTAATTTCAGACACAGAAGACTTTAAAGTAAGGAAAGTTATCAGGGATAAAAAAGGGCATTGCATGAGAAAAAAGGGGTCAATTCTCCAAGAAGATATACAACGCTTAACCTGAATGCACCTACCAACAAAGTGTCAAAATACGTGAGGTAAAAACTGATAGAACTACAAGGAGAGATAGATGAATCCACTATTGTAGTTCGGTATTTCAACACTCCTCTATCAGAAATGGACAGATACAGCAGGCAGAAAATCGGTAAGGACATAGTTGAACTGAACAACACCATCAATCAACTGGATATAACGGACATCTATAAAATACTTCATCCAATAATAGCAGAATACACATTCTTCTCAAGCCCACATGGAACACTCACCAAGACAGACCACTTCCTGGACCATAAAAGACACCTTAAAAATTTTTAAAGAATAGAAATCATACAATATCTTCCCTCAGACCACAATGGAATGAAACTAGAAATCAATAACAAAGATAACTGGAAAATCACAAAACGTGGAGATTAAACAACACAAATGGGTCAAATGACACATGGGTCAAACAAGAAATCTCAAGAGAAATTAAGTAATGTTTTGAACTAAATGAAAATGATATATCTTATCAAAATTTGTGGGATACAGTGACAACAGTGCTTAGAGGGAAATTTATAGCAGTGAATGCATATATTAGAAAAGAAGAAAGATCTAAAATCAAACATCTGTTTCCACCTTAGGAAATGAGAAAAAGATGTTCAAATTAAATCCAAAGTAAGCAGAAGAAATAATAAGAATTCATGCAGAAATCAATAAACTTGAAAACAGGAAATCAATGGAGAAAGTTAATGAAACCAAAAATCTGGTTCTTTGAAAAGATCAATAAAATTAATAAGCCTTTTGCTAGGCTAACTAAGAAAAAAAGAGAACAAAAATTACTAATATCAGAAGTGAAAGGGGGGGCATCACTATTGATCCTAAGGACATTAAAAGGGTAATAAATAAATATTATGAATAATTCTCTACCCACATATTGGATAACCTAGATGAAATGGACCAATTTTTTTTTGGGGGGGGGTGGAGGAAGATCAGCCCTGAGCTAACATCTGATGCCAACCCTCTTCTTTTATTTCTGAGGAAGACTGGCCCTGAACTAACATCTGTGCCCATCTTCCTCTACTTTATATGGGACACCGCCACAGCATGGCTCGACAAGCAGCATGTTGGTGTGTGCTTGGGATCCGAACTGGCGGACCTCAGGCCGCCGCAGCGGAGTGTGAGCACTTAACCGCTTGCGCCACTGGGCCGGCCCCAGAAATGGAGCAATTTTTTGAAAGACACATTCTGCTAAAACTCACACAAAAAGAAATAGACAATCTGAATAGGCCTACATCTAGTAAAGAAATTGAATTAATAATTAACAACCTTCCAAAACAACAAGACCAAATGAGTTCACTGGTGAATTCTACCAAACATTTAAGGAAGAAATTATACCAATTCTCTACAATCTCTTTCAGAGGATAAAAGCTGAGGGAGTACTTCCTAACTTATTCTACGAAGCCAGCATTACCCTAATACCAAAACTAGACAGAGACACTACAAGAAAAGAAAACTACAGACCAATATCTCTCTTGAACATAGATGAAAAAATCCTCAACAAAATATTAGCAAATTGAATCCAACAATGTACAAAAGAATTATACACCATGACCAAGTGGGATTTATCCCAGGTATGCAAGGCTGGTTCAACATTCGAAAATCAATTAATGTAATCCATCACATCAATAGGCTAAAAAAGAAAAATTATATGATCATGTCAATAGATGCAGAAAAGCCTTTGACAAAATACGACAGCCATTCATGATAAAAACACTCAGTAAACTATAAATAGAGGAGAGCTTTCTCAACTTGGTAAGGAATATCTATAAGAAACCTACAGCTAGCATCATTCTAATGGTGAGAAACATGAAGCTTTCCCACTATGATCAGGTACAAGGTAAGGATGTCCCCTCTCACTACTCTTTTTTGACGTTGTACTGGAAATTCTAGCTAATGCAATAAGATAAGTAAAAGTAATAAAAGGTATACAGATTGGGAAGGAAAAATAGAACTGTCTTTGTTCGCAGATAACATGATCATCTGTGTAGAAAATCCAAAAGAATTGACAAAAACTCCTGGAATTAATAAGCAATTATAGCAAGGTTGCAGGATACAAGGTTAATTTACAAAAGTCAATTACTTTCCTATATACCAGCAATGAAAGTGGAATCTGAAACTAAAAACACAATACCACTTTTTGGCACCCCCAAAAATACTGAGGTATAATTCTAAAAAATATGTACTAGATCTATACAAGAAAAACTATAAAATTCTAATGAATATAGAATTTTAAACAAAAAATTAAATAAATGAAGAGATATTCCATGTTCATGGATAGGAAAACTCAATATTGTCAAGATGTCAGTTCTTCCTAACGTGATCTATATATTCAATGCAATCTCAACCAAAATCCCAGAAAATTATTTTGTGGATGTCAACACACTGATTCTAAAGTTTATATGGAGAGGCAAAAGACTCGGAATAGCCAACACAGTATTGAAGGAGAAGAACAAAGTTAGAGGACTGACACCTGACTTCAAGACTTATCATAAAGCTACAGTAATCAAGACAGTGTGGTAATGGTAAAAGAATAGACAAATAGATCAGTGGAACAGAATAGAAAGCCCAGAAATAGACCCACATAAATATAGTCAACTGATCTTTGACAAAGGAGCAAAGGCAATATAATGGAGCAGAAATAGTCTTTTTGACAAATGGTGCTGGAACAACTAGACATCCACATGCCAAAAAAATGAATCTAGACACAGACCTTACACCCTTCACAAAAATTAACCCAAAATGTATCACAGACCCAAATATAAAATGCAAAACCATAAAACTCCTAGTAGATAACATAGGAGAAAACCTACATGACCTTGAGTACGGTGATGTCTTTTTAGATACAACACCAAAGGCACAATCCATGAAAGAAATAATTGATAACCTGGATTTTATTAAAATTAAAAACTTCTGCTCTGTGAAAGACAATGTCGAGAGAATGTGGAGATAAGCCATAAACTGGGAGAAAATATTTGCAAAACACATATCTTATAAAGGACTGGTATCCAAACTACACAAGGAACTCTTAAAACTCAACAATAAGAAAACAACTTAATTAAAAAATGGATCAGACACCTTACCAAAGAAGATATACAAATGGCAAATAAACATATGAAAAGATGCTCCACATCATATGTCATCAGGTAAATGCAAATTAAAACAACAATGAGATATCACTATATACCAATTAGAATGGCCAAAATCCAGAACACTGACAACACCAAATGCTGGAGAGGATGTGGAGCAACAGGAACTCTCATACATTGCTGGTTAGAATGCAAAATGGTACAGTCACTTTAGAAGACAGTTTGTTGGTTTCTTACAAAACTAAGCATGCTCTCGCCATACAATCCAGCAATCACAATCTTTAGTATTTACCCAAAGAGTTGAAAACTTATGTCCACACAAAAACCTGCACATGGATGTAGATAGCAGCTTTATTCATAATTACCAAAACTGGGAAGCAACCAAGATGTCCCTCAATAGGTAAATGGATAAATAAACTGTGGTACATCCAGACAATGGAATATTATTCGGTACTAAAAAGAAATGAACTATCAAGCCATGAAAAGACATCCAGGAACCTTAAGTGCATATTACAAAGTGAACGAAGCCAAACTGAAAAGGTTACATGCTGTATGATTCCAACTATACGACATTTCGGAAAAGGCAAAACTATAGAGACAGTAAAGAGTTCAGTGGTTGCCAGGCTTTCATGGTAGAGTGGAGGGATGAATAAGCAAAGCACCAAGGATGTTTAGGGCAGTGAAAATACTCTGCATGATACCATAATGATTGATACATGTCATACATTCGTCCAAACCCATAGAATGTACAAAACCAAGAGTGAATTATAATGTAATCTATGGACTTTGGGTAAGAATGTTGTGTCAATGTAGGTTCATCAATTGAAACAAACGTGTTACTCTGGTGGGAGATGTTGATAATTGGGGAAGCTATACATTAGGTGTGGGTAAGGGATATATGAGGAATCTCTGTACCTTCCCATCAGTTCTTCTGTGAATCTAAAACTGCTCTAAAAAATTGTCTTAATTTAAAAAAGAGAGCTTCTCCACTAAATTTTTTTTCTTGATGTACTCTTGTCTATATGTAAATCACTTGTTCTTCATGTCATTCAAATTGATAGTAAAATCAAAGTATGTAGTAAAAATTCAGTCTTATAATATGCTTGATAGGATTAATTATATTTCAAAAGGTAAAGTTTAAAGCCTATGTAATTTTATCTATTGTTATTTAATATTATCTTATGTGTATATATAAAAAATACATAGAAATCAAGGTATATCACACAACATTTTATAAAAGAATCTTGTGTATAAGAAAGAGAGAGGGCTGGAGTGGCAATTGAGTATTGCTTTCTGCTCTTCCATACATGCCAAGATTCTGGTCTCATCTGATCTGAATGTGTACTCTCTCTCAAAAGGGACAGTCACTTCCACGTTCTTGTGCTGCTTTGTGCATTTTATAACCATAGATGTTGTAAATAAATAGAGTAATATGGGGTTCCTCACACTTAGAGAAGCTAAAAACCCTGAGATTCGTTATGTTATCTTCCAATATAAAAGTATGGACATTTTCATTAATGACACAGATAAGGCTAACATAATTTTTGTTCTTAGGCACTTGTGCTCTTATCAAACATCTTTTTCTCAGGCTGCTTTCTCCAAGATCAGGCCAAAACTTCAGAGGCCAATAAGTGTCTTTCACACCATACCACCTTGGGTGCTACCTAGACAGACAGTTGGTAACACCACAGTATTGCTCTCTCTTCTTCTAATCCACAACATGGCGCTCAAAAACAATGCGAGATGCTAGAAAAATTGGAATGTTCCATATTTCTTAATTAATTCAACAATATTATATTGGCTGCCCTGTTTACTGAGCTCAGAGCATGGGGAATACTTATAAAGAAAAGGAAAAGTGTCATTGATATATATATTTTTCAGTGACCATATCCCATTTCAGCTTCAGTAGAAGTATACTTTTACTCATGTACATCCCATTTTCAGATCAGTTGAAGTTGTACATGGGCATGTAAAGATTTTATCTTTAATTTTAAAATGCTTTTGTCACTTGGCATCAGTGGTGTCAGGTGCCATCAGGATGGATTGCAATACACTGGAAATTCATATTGTCCATAATATGTCCTTCCCTTCAAATTGATCATCAATTGAGACCTTGTTGCTTGGTTATGGACAAGACCATTTGCTTTTGTTTCCCACTAGAGGATTCTATTCTGCTCCATTCAAATATTGTTAGTTACCAGAATAAATTAATTACAGTCATTGAGTCTATCATCAACAGGTTTCTGATCTTCTCATACTTGACTATAGATGCCTGGTTACAGGCCAGAAATTGGGTCTTTTGGTAGAAAAATCAAAGAAAATAAGTTGTGACGTTTCAATGGGAAAAATTATGTCAGGAATTCTTAACTGTTTACATTGCAGGGGAAAAGACTCACAGTACTATATTTTTGTTCAAATTTTCCTTAAGAAATGGGGACATTAAGACATAGCCCTCATCTCGTTCTGCAAAAGAAGCCAGTACCCTATAATTGTTTGTATCCTTTTTGTTCATATTTTCTGCTTTACTAAACATATGCACATCCACAAACAATAGATAGTTTTGTGTTTTTAAATGTCCAGAAATGAAATTATACTGGAGTAATTATTCTGAGTTGCTGTTTTTCATTCAATGTTATATTGAGAAATAAGGAAATATTATACTTTGTTGTTACTATAATATTGTTATTGCTGTTTTTTAAATGAATTATTATTATTTCAAGGGAAACTCCCATTATTTAAACGAGTAGCAACTCTGCTGACACCCGTGCACCCTCTCATCCTCTGGGCAGTGGGAACCAATGGAAAGCGGAGAGGATGGGCGGCAGGAGTTAGCTCGCTGATGCCGAAGGAAGTGTGGGCCTCAGCTTTCCGAGTGAAAGCCAATTTCTGAGGGTGGAGTTTTCGACCCCTTGTTGAATTTCGTATAGTTTTCGCCTTACCCTCACTCTGCGCCCCTAGATTTGGGCCATACTCTTCCAGGAGTCTCCAACTCGTCATTCAGTAATTATGTATGATGGAAGCAGAGACTAAACCACCAATCAGAGAGAGAGAGGGAGGAGAGGAGGGAGAAGGAGGAGAGGAGGAAGAAAGGGGGAGGCAGAAGGAGAGAAATGAGAAGGGCTAGGAGGAGGTAGAAGGAGAGAGAGTCCCTTCGGATCCTATAGGGAACGTGGACACATGGCCCTAATCTGATTCATCGTTCGTTCGTTCATTCAAGCATCCATTTATTCATTCAACAAACACTGCACAGAACTTCGCTTGCGCAAGGCACAATCAAACCACGATATTGTGTCTATGGGCGTCTTCGAGGACCCGGACGGGAGAAGAAAAGCGTCAGTACGTCCTAGGCAGGATGTAGACTGCGCTCTTGCATCAACACAGACGCGCTAGGATTATCTCCAAACACTGTGCCTGTAACAATCAATTGTTGGTTTATGAGTTTATTGAATCTCTGCTTGAGTCATAAATCTTAGCTCCAGAAAAACCTCAGAAATAGTAATAGTCCTTACTTGTTCTTAAGCATGGGCTGCAGTTTGAAGCAACGATTCAATCAGTCCCTGGCTGCAGCAGCAACCAGAGGGTTATAATTTGGGAAGGTTCTGCCAGCTCCATCCCCCCGCCCTGGACAGAGTCGGAACTCGCAGAGGAGCGCCGGCGGGCCACGTGCTCGACACCTACCTGCGCTCCTCCCAGGACAACCTTACCACAAAGGAGATAGAAGCAGGTTAAATTCCCCAGAACAAGACCCTCTAGCGAGTCCCGAAGGTTTAAGCTTATTTCTTAGAATTCTGCCTTTTCTGGGAGAGGAAAGGAGGCAGAAGATGCTGTGGTACTGTGGTCAGGACCGTTTCTTCATCCCTTCTCAGGGTTAAAGGAATGCTCGCTAAAAGTGAGCACACCAAAGCAGGCCCCACTGGGATTCGAACCCAGGATCTCCTGTTTACAAGACAGGCGCTTTAACCAACTAAGCCATGGAGCCAAACAAGCAAAGTGTTTCAAAAGGTAACTTTTATTTAATTAATCATTTTTCTTTTTATTTTGAGAAACATCAACAAGATCTTTTCCCGTTTCATTTATATATAGGTAGTTTGAACGTGCGCTTTTCAGCGGCTGAACAAAGGGCTTGACAGTGTGGTGATCACTATGGCTCACAGCAACACAGGAGCTAAGGTTCAGGTTTACTCCCAGTTCCTGACAGTAGTCCTCTGTGCACCCAGATACACCCTCATCTGAGACCGTGATTGACAACTTTGCATATGGTGAATAGTTGCCTCAGTGTTGAGCAGCAGTCTTTGTCCCTAGCTCTGGCCTCCCAACACTGCCCTCCCGACCTCCAGATCCTAGAGTCTTGCTACTCAAAGCATGGTTTGTGGGCAAGGAACCGTTTAGGAGCTTGTTAGAAATGAAAAATCTCCAACCTCATCCAGATCAGCAGAATCAGAATCTGCATTTTAACAACTCCCAGATGATTCATATGCGCATTATAGTTAAGAAGCACTGCCCTAGAACAGTGGTTCTTAAACTTCAGTGTGCCTCAGGATTACCTGGAGGGCTTGTTAAAACACATTGTAATTTCTGATTTAGTAGGTCCTGGTGTGGGGCCCAAGAATTTGCATTTCTAATGAATTCCCGTGTGATGCTGATGCTGTTGGGACCCCACTTTGAGAACCACTGTCCTATAGCATATAGCATGCTCGTGATCCTTTCTACTCCAATATCTTGACATGAGTACAGCCATGTTTGGCCGCTCCATTGACCTACAGCCACCAGCACAAAAAGAAATATAAAAGCTGCTTTCTGCGTGGTGGATGACCCTTCTCCCATAGAGATAGTTGCAATGTGTAAAAATTTCAAGGCCCTTTGGGCGCCTCAGCCCGCGACAGACTGGCCATCTGTGCTGGGCTGGGACGGTAAACAATGCACGTACACAACTACTGGGCTGAGACGATAGCCAGGGGGCTCAGTGCACGTAGGCCACTGATAATCATTTGTGCATGGAAACACTAGATGCTTCCTCTAAAAAAAAGCTCTGTAACTGCTTACTCTAAAAATTACTGATGGTATAAAAACTGAGCCTGAGTAAGAGTTCCACCTGTGAAAGAGACGCCTTGCCCAAGATATGTGATTCCCGCCCAGCCGTGTCGATTGACAAGCGTCTCCCGGCAGTGGGGCGTAAATGTTGTAAATAATTAATTTATTATAAAGTAATTAATCTGATGTGTTCTCTTTTCGGTCAACCTGGTGTTTCTCTTTCCCGTTGATTTATGTCATTTCCCTTCAGTCTATCTGGTGTTTCCCTTTCCGATCGATCTGATGTTTTTCCCTCTTATTATATGACCTATTCAAATCTGCTGCTATCTCAGCCGATGTAGATGTTTTCCCTTTCCAGTCAAGCTGGTGTTTTTTCCCTCTTATTATTTGACCCATTCGGATCTGTTTGCAGACTATCGCCTTTACTATCCTCTATATAATAAAATATACCTTCAGTCCATTTGCTTAGAGTAAAAAGTTTTTTTTACATCTCCGATCAAATCCCCAAACCTCTCATAACATAATTGGCGCTGTGAGCAGGATTCGATTAAGGAGATGGCTTTCCTTTTCAAACAAAAGGTAACTGAGGCCAAGGCAGAAGAAATTCCACGATGGGAGGACCCTCCCTCTTGCACTCTGGCTGGGGAGTGGGCTCATAGGTCAAGATTATGTGAATCTTGGGGTGTTCGTCTTCGAGATATGAATCATTGTATGTGACCAAATCTTTGCAGACAGTGGGGAAAAAAAAAGAAAGAGATGATGTTTCTTTTCTGGCACAGCGAGGTTGGTGTTTATTGACTGCTTATCATCAGGCTATAGAAGATAAGGATAAAATACAAGGGAGAAGGTGCTTTTGAAAAAAGAAGTTTCAGATTTACAGTCCCGGCTGATGTCACCCAAAATAAGAACTCTTTCCTTGCCATGACCCTGGCATTCTAGTTTTATTTGGCCCCTCTTATGTGACAGATAGAGACTCTAAATATATATCCAATAATAATTTGGCGAGCCAGCTGGGAGGCTCTTTGTCTGTGGCTCGGGGGCCCTGGGCTGGGTGGGATGTCCTGGGAAACAGTCCAGCAGCTGCCTAGGTGATTTGCCCCTAGGGACTGCTCCCAGTGCTTTCCATCTGACCTGGCACCGCTGACCCTGGGCACATTTTTCTTATGACAGGGAAACAGGCTCTAGAATTATTTGTTTGTTTGTCTGTTTTTGCTTACTCCAAGAACTCCCTTCCCTTCCATCTAGAGTCCTGTCTCTTTAAGAGGCAGGGCTATCCCTACTGAAGTGGGAATAGTTGTAAGACTTTTACCCGGAATCTGTTAGATGCATCTATCTGTTCTGTTTGGGATCCATTTGACTGTCTGTTCTGTATGTGTGTAATTTTAAAGCAGGCGAAACTCCATCTGTCCCCAAGAAAAGCCCTCTGGGCCACCTCTTGGCTAAATGGCTGACTTCAGCTAGGAGCCCATGTCCAAGAAGAAGATAGTTTTTTCTTGTAACACCACATGGCCACAATATTCCATAGATTCCAGAGAAAAAGTGGCCAAGATGGGGCAATTTCAATTTACCAAAACTCATATATTTGCTTATGCAATTAAAAAAAGCCAGCTAAAAAGTTAAACAACTAGTGGGAAGCCTATTTTAATCTTTTAAAATTTTTAAATAAAATCAAAAATATTGTACTGCCTCTTTAAGAAAAAATAATTAAGAAATTAAACATGCCAGCAGCTGAAGCTGAATCTGCTGCTCCTCTCCCCTCTCTTGCTGAGCTTCCCTGCTTCAACTCCCCGGAAATTCCTGATCTAAAATTAAGCAAGTAAAAATAAGTAAACTTTTAAAGTAATTTAAAATTGTGATGACTATTCTAAAAAACTTCTGTTTCAGATAAGTTCACCTTAAGGGTCACCCTGAAAAGAAAAAATTCAAAACCTCTCACAATAAAATACAATCTTTAATTAATACACAGAGACTTCTAAAAGACAAAGTTATTTCAAAAACAGCTTCCAAAATCTTTTTGGTAACTTAAAGCTTTAGAGTTTTGCTAAATTAAGTTAATAAAAATTTATTAAATCTCTGAGTCATTTCCGCATAAAATAAAACATTAAAAATTAGTTACTAAGCATAGATTTGTCTTCCTTTAGTTTCTTATCTCAGAGACACTGAAAGATACTTGCGTTTATTGATAAACATATTCTGTACATGTTAAAAAAATTTTCTGTGAGAAAGTACACATTTCTAAAAAGTCTATATACAAAAAAACCAAAATATATATTATCTATAAAAAATATAAAAAATAAAAAATTTTTATTTATTTTATTAAAAAAATAAATTTATCCTAAAATACTAAAAAAAAAACAAAACATAAAACAAATTCTAAATATAAAAAATAAGTGACAAAAGATTTGTAAAAATAAAGCCTTGAAGAGTTTTGTACATGATCAAGTTGACTAAAATAGGCTAATAAAAAATTAAGATTTGACTTTCTCTCTTATAAAAGTAATTTTCTTAAACTTTTAGTCTACTCTTTATATAAAAATTAAAGATATTCTTTTAAATAAATCTATATAAAAGACAAAACATCTATGTTTTGTTAAAATAATTTCCTATGTTCAAAAAGACTAAAGTCTCTCTATTAAGTTTTTTATTTTTCTTTTTTGACTGTTTTAACTCTCTGTTTGCCTTTCACTATTTCTGTTGTCAACTTGATTTAATAAATAACTAGGCACTGTTTCCTATTTGACCAAACGTTTTAAAATCTTTTAATATTTTTGATAAACTTCTGCCAAAATTAAAGTTTTTTAACTTAAAAAATTATAAAAAAACATATAGTTATAATGTCAAAATACAATTATTACTATATTTCATGTTAATGCTCACAGTTCTTTAATTTCTACAAAACAAAAGTATAACTCTTATGCTGATCAGCTGGTGCAAAGTCATGCAGCACACAACCCAGGCTTAGCACGATGGGTCCACGAAAAAAGTAGACACTTGAGAAAACAAACTTCATACAGGTGGGCACAACAAAGGAGAATCCTTATCACCCATGATAATATTGCCACTGCAGTACAACAATGCCAATTATGCCAACAGTTAAATAAACGGGGAGTTCCACACCCCTATCAAAGTCATATTCAAAAAACATTATTTCCCGCCCATACCTGGCAAATAAATTTTATTAGACCATTGCCAAATTCTTGTAGATATATTTATGCCTGCACTGCTGTTGATATATATTCTGGTTATTTATTAGCTATGCCGGCTAAAGCAGCCACCCAACAGAGTGCCATAAAATTCTATAAAACACCAAAGCAGATTCAGAGTGACAACAGTTCCCACTTTACAGGTAAGTTGATTCAAACTTATACAAAAAAAAAATCGTATAAAATAAATTTATCATATACCTTACTACCCCAAGCTGCAGGTCTCATAAAACAAATAAATAAATTGCTTAAACAACAATTAAAAAAACTCGGTCATAGCTCATTAAAGGAGTGGCACAACCATCTAAGTACTGCTCCTCTGTCAAGGTTATTACCAACAAAGATTACAAAAGTGGCAGCTGCCACCCATGAGTTTACGACCTTAACCTGTTGGCCCTTGACTCAATCTGCTAAACCGCCTTTTCGTGCCACGGCCAAAGCGGCTGGATTAAATTTATCTACTGTTTATTCCATTCAATTGTCCCCTGAGAAGCAATCTATAGTCCATACTGAGATAGAGATACAATTCCCCAAAAACACTTTTGACTTGTTAAAAAGACACTCTAGACTGGCAACAAAAGGTATTGATATACTAGGAGGAGTCATTAGTTCAAATTACCAAAAAAAAATAAAATTTATATTATATAATGATAAAAACACAATATTAACTATAAAATGTAAAAAACAAATAAAACAATTATTGATACTTCCCCTCCTGACTCCAAGTATGTCACAAAGACAAACTCCAACTAAATTAACTAAAAGAGGAAGGCAAAAATTTGGGTTTACAGATAAATAAAAACCTAGAGCAAAACGTGAGTGACACATCCACCCAATGCGGCTCCCCGTGCCGCAGAAGTAGTGGCCCAAGGGCCCCCTACAACACTCATAGTCATATATCCAAAAAATAAACAATTATATCATGTTCCTAAAAATTCTGTTTCTTTGCGTAAATAAATATTCCTGCTGTGTTCGCTATGCTATGCGACAACTCCATGTCTACTGCAGACCTACACATCAACTAATATCTCTATAAGACAACCTTTGACCCTGCACTGCTAGAGCAACTGCTCGACACCACCGGGACCTGTAACCTAGACTATAAATAGCCAAAATGTTTAATCTCAAAAACATCAAGCAACTTCTCAATACAAAATAATTTCTCGATTACCCTGCCTTCTGCTACCCTCCGTGATGGTGGCTGGTCTAGACTTCTACAAGCTAATTTGTTAGGCCTAAATGTTATCTTGTCTAATGTTATCTTTAATACTGTACATAATTTACAAAATCAAATTAATAATATTTCATATTCTAAAAAATTATTTAATTAGTTACCTTAGAGTTCGTCCTTTATTACAAAAAATTTTATAAGTATTATAATCATTAGATTTTAAATTCTTAAATATGCCTCATATACTTGTATACAAAGTTCATTGTCTATACATATAATGTCTTATAATTAATAAAGAAGGCCACGACCAAAAATGTCTTGACATGAGTACAGCCATGTTTGGCCACTCCATTGACCTACAACCACCAGCACAAAAAATATAAAAGCTGCTTTCTGCGTCGTAAAAACTGGCCCTTCTCCCATAAAGATAGTTACAATATATAAAAATTTCAAGGCCCTTTGGGCGCCTTGAGACAGACTGGCCATCTATGCCGGGCTGAGACAATAAGCAAGATAAACAATGCACGTACACAACTACTGGGCTGAGACGATAGCCAGGGGCCTCAGTGCACGTACGCCACTGATAACCATTTGTGCATAAAAACACTAAATGCTTGCTCTAAAAAAAAGCTCTGTAACTGCTTACTCTAAAAATTACTAATAGTATAAAAACTACTAAAAACTAAGCCCGAGTAAGAGTTCCACCTGTGAAAGGGACACCTTGCCCAAAATATGTGATTCCCGCCCAGCCATGTTGATTGACAAGACTCTCCCGACAGTGGGGCGCAAATATTGTAAATAATTAATTTATTATAAAATAATTAATCTAATATGTTCTCTTTTCAGTCAACCTAATATGTCTCTTTCCAGTTAATTTATGTCATTTCCCTTCAGTCAACCTAGTGTTTCCCTTTCCGATTGATCTGATATTTTTCCCTCTTATTATATGACCTATTCAAATCTGCTGCTATCTCAGCCAATATAAATGTTTTCCCTTTCCAGTCGAGCTAGTGTTTTTTCCCTTTTATTATTTGACCTATTCAAATCTGTTTGCAGACTATCGCCTTTACTATCCTCTATATAATAAAATATACCTTCAGTCCATTTGCTTAGAGTAAAAAGTTTTTTTTACATCTCCAGTCAAATCCCCAAACCTGTCATAACACCCAATCCCTGGTCTCAAACTCATCTCCACACAGATATTTGAGCTCTAATATCTGGATAGGAAGTTGGCAGCAAAGACAAGGATTTCTGGAAAGGGGCACTCGTTTAACACATATTATTTAAATTTTTGTTGAGTTCTAACTGAATGGTGTTGCTACAAAAATGACACAGTAGAGGGAAGTAGGATAGAGTCTGCTCTTACTGAGACAGTACCTTCATATGGATAAGAAGAAGTTATATTCCTCATTTCCAGTATTGGTATATTAGGAAATATTTGTTTCCTGCTCTCTCCTTCCCTTTGCATATAAGTAGGCAAGCTACACAGGTAGAAGTGCTCACAGGAGCCAGGATGGTCTGATTATTTTGGAAGAGGAACAGCCATTTTGTAAGACATAAAAGTAGGATTAATTTTTCCAGCAACTACATGCAGAGAATTTGATGTCTAAAGTGATCCCCAGTAGATTCCAAGTATCCCTCCTTTGTCAAAGGAAAGTCCTTCTTCCACTTCTGGGTAAATCCCTCCACTTGTGACTTTGACTATATTCTGACTTGCCTCCTTGGAATCTAGCTCCATCAGTGAGCCCCATCCTCTGTTTCAAACCTCTTCCCCAGTCATTCTCTCTCTTTCCTTTCTGAGCCATACTCTTGTATGTATCGCTGTAAATAGTTTCTTGTCAGTTTCCTTGTCTTAATGAATCAACTCCCTGTAATTTTTTCCCATTTCTACTACTCCACTGAAACCACTATGAAGAAAGTAATCAATGACCTGTTTTTACAAAATTAAGGAATTGGATTAATTTTTTTGGTGGCAAATGTCAGAAATCCTATTAAAACTAGCTTAAGCAAAGAGGAGAAGGTCTCAAGTTTTGTCTGGGCTTGACCCAACAGACAGAATGTGTCCTGATCCTTTTATTTCCTCTCCTGTCCAAAAATCCTTGAAAAGGCAGTCAGGAACCTAGTTATATTAGGTGGGCAACATGGATCAATCAACTCTGGTCAGGTCAGTGGATTTATGTGAGATCACTTTATCTTGTTACATAAAAAATGTGTTTATGATTTAAACAACTTTTAGTTGAATGTTGTTTTTTGTTGTCAAGTACATTTTAATGAATTTATATTTTTTCAGTCTTTGCTAATCTGACTAGCAAAATGTATCATTTAATCATTGTTTCTGGTGGCATTTCCTCAATTGGAATTTTTTCCATGTATTTGTTGTTTTTTTGTAGTTATTTCCCAGAAGAGTATATCTGTTCTTATCTGTGTTAGATATTATCATTTTGCACAATTTCTCCTTCTCTCTCCTGCTCTATATTCCATATGGGTGAAGTACAGTTCCTCAACCCACTGACATTGGGTTTAGCAATATGACTTGATTTGACCAATGGAATGTGGGTGAAAGGAGAGTGTATGGTTCTGAGCTGAGGCTTTAAAAGTCATAGCAAAGGTTTCCAGCCCACCTGCCTCCTGTATTACTCCATGAGAAGAGCATAGCTGGTAGCTGCTGGTCTGAAATGAGGAGACATATAGAGACAAAGATAACACAACAAAAACCTAGCCAATCCCAGCTGAGCCCAGCAGGGCCTAGCCAAGCAGGGACTGTAAGTGAGAAGTAAATGTCTGTTGCTTTAAGCCACTGGAATCCTTGATCCATTTTTTTTTCTTTTAGGCTGTTCAACACTTTCCTTATTTATTTGAAAGATCACTGTCAGATTTATATTATATAAATATAATAGACAGAGTATATTTATCTGTTATACATTCAAAATATTTTCTAAACTACTAATTTTATTTTTATATTAATAGCTTTTTTCAATATAGAATTATTAATTTTCAATGGGGTTAAATCCAGGAATTTGCTTCTTTATGGTAACTTTCCTGAGAGTCAACACTTGCTGTCTTTTCCCTCTATTTACGTAACTATGCATCTAAATTTATTCTAATATTTAAAAAGTACATTAAAACAATAATATATCCAGGATTTATTTTGGTCCACATAGTGAAATAAAGACCTTAATTTGTTCCAAAGAGTTAGCCTCCTGTCCCACTGGAGATTTTTACTTATTCTTTTGAAATACCATTTTTTTTTTTTTTTTTTTTTGGTGAGTGAGATTGGCCCTGAGCTAACATCTGCTGCCAATCTTCCTCTATTTTGTACATGGGTCTCTGCCAGAGCATGGCTTGATGAGTGGTGTAGGTCTGCACCTGGGATCCGGGCCCAGGAACCCAGGCTGCCAAAGTGGAGCACACCAAACTTAACCACTACAACATGGGGTGGGTCCCATGACATACCATTTTTATAATACAATCTTCCCTTGACTTATGAAGGCAATTTTTGCGTGAAAAATATAAGGCCAATTATCATAAGTGGAATTAATATCACCATTTGTTACAATGGAAACATATTAATACATCCCTGAGTCCCCAAACTGACAACTGAATCCATTGACAACTGAATCCATTTATTCACCAAACATTTATTGAGCCTATGTTCTAGGCATTTTTCTAGGACATGGGGATACGGCAATAAATAAAATAGATTAAAAATCCATCCTCCCATGGATACTATATTCTAGTAGGAAAGCAGAATTTACGAAATGGATTCCTGGAGAAAAATAAAGCAGGGAAGGAGAATAAGAAATCAGAGCAGGAGGGATAGATACTATATGGCGTTCCAAGCTATTGTAAGGTCTTTGATTTTTACCTAGAATGAGATGGGAAGTCACTGGAGGGTTTTGAGCAGAAGAATGACATAATTTAATTTATATTTTAAGAGGATCTGTCTGGCTGCTGAGTTGAGAACAGACTGAAGGGGAGCAAGGGCAAGTTCAGTGAGATCAGTAGGAGTTATTGTAATGATACAGTAATCTTGGAAAGAAAAGATGATGGTTGATTCAGTACTTTTGATAATACAAAGCCATTATTCTTTGTTATGAAGAAAGATTGGGATATATTAATGTGCCAATTACTACATAGGTACAAAAGCATTTACCAGATGGGGTTAAAGTCATATTAGGTCAAGTACATGTATAATCTGCACCTTGTCATCATGAATTTGAATTTTTGGCTAGTTTATTTGCTAAGATAAGCAAAAAGCTCTCCTATCAAATTCAAAGATTTTTATAGTAATTGCCATTAGGACTTGCAATGAAATGTCTTGTCATTAGGAAAATGCATTTGTTGGACATAAGTTAAAGAAAATTGGGTTTGGTCCTTATAGTTTAAATTATGTTTTTTTAAAAATTCTTATCACCCTGCTCTGCTCAGCTCACTTCTTGTTGTTTAGTGTTTTAAGTTCTTTTTTGGTGTTTTGCCTCCAATAATTACACATTATTACTAATATTATTTTAGCGTAAATGTTTATTTAGACTTCTCAGAAGTTCATTATTTTCTTTGCTTATCATTCCTCGTTGAGCTCAGTTTTTCCTTCACGGTTTAATTTTATTCTTTCTTAATCACGTCCTTAATAGTTCTTTTGGTGGAAGTTTGTAGGTGATGAAGTCTCTCATGAGATTTCTCAAAATATTTTTGTTCTTCTGCCATTCTTGAACACCACAGTGATCAGTGGGTTGATCTATATTAGGTTTCTCAGCTCTTTGCAAACATTTTTTAACTTCTGGCTTCTGTTGTGGCTGTTGAAAAACCTGCCATAAGTCAATTTTATTTATTTGTTATTTCTTTTATTCCCAGTTGCTTTTAATATCTTTTTTTCCCACCCCGATGGATCTATGAGTCAATTTAGTTTTATTTGTCTTGCTTTGGGCTGGTTTTGTTGAATTTGAGGGCTCAGGCCTTTTATCAATTCTAGAATATTCTTATGCTTTATCTCTTCAAAGATTACTCATTGCCCATTCTCTCTATTCTCTTGTTATTAACAGATGTTGGAACCTCTTACTCTCTTCTTCATGTCAGTTCTTTCGTAATTTTCTTTTTTTTAATCTTTTTATTCTGTCTTCAGCATAATTTTTGTCAGATTTATATTCTATTTAACTAATTATTTTATATTTTAAACTTTGAAAAGACATCAAAGAGTATTTATAACATATGTACATGGCATTAAAAAACACCCAATAAGTTGAACACCCTTGTACCTTCCACCCATGTTAAGAAACAGAATATAACCCGACTGGCTCTACCAAATTCACAACCCCCTCCTTCCTTCTGTCACTCAACATAAGTAACCTCTGTCCAAAATTCTGTGTTCGTAGTTTGTGGGCTTTCTCTTATATGTTTTTACCACATAATATCTCTAATTTATGCTGTTTAGGTTTTCAAACTTTCAAAACTTTTTATAAAGTTTTTTATATAAGTGGAATAATACTTGAGTGTTCTTCTGCAACTTGGCTTTTTCTTTCAATATTATAGTCTTAAATTTAATCTATGTTGATGTGTGTAACTGTAGGCCACTCATTTTTAAAGTCAACTTTATTAAGGTATAATTTACCTACAATAAAATACACCAATTTTAATTTATATATATATATATTACAATTATATACTTTGACGAGTTTTGACAAGTATATATATATAGACATATATATACATATGTAAACACCACCATGATCAAGATATAGAACATTTTATTACCGCCCAAAATTCTCTCAGTGATGACCCATTTTTACTGCTGTATTCTAGTTGTTGAATAAACGTAGTACATATTCTGTGAATGGACATTTGGGTTGTTTCCCATTTGGACTTTTATGAGTAGTGATGTTATAAACATTCAAATATATGGCTCCTCCAAGCGCTTGACATATAACTAAGAGTGGATTTGTAAGACTGTAGGGCATGCCCATCTTCAACTTTACTAGGTAATGTCAAATTGTTTCCCAAAGTGGCTGTACCAACATGTACTTAAAATCCACAGTCTAGGAGCTTTAGCTGATACACTTTCTTTCCAACACTTGATACTTTAATTTGGGCCAATCTGGTGAGTAAAAAATGATATTTCATTGTAATTTAAACATGCATTTCCATGATTACAAATGATTTTAAGTATCTTTTTATGTCTGTTGGCCAGTTTCTCTCTTCTTTGAAGTGCTTATTTTGCTAATTTTTCTATTTGGTTACTTGTCTTTTTCTCATTGATTTGCCATAATTCTTTATATTTTGGACAATAATCCTTTGTTTGCATAATAATCTTTTGTCAAGTATATGTGTTGCAGATATACACTCCCAGTTTTGTTTAATGATTTCACATTTTATGGTGTCTTAAGATAAACAGAACTAATAATTTTAATATAGCTAAATTTGTTTTTTATGCTTTGTATTTTTGCAGCTTAAGAAATTATTTCCTTCTTCAAGTTCAAAAACAGATTCTTCCATATTTTCTTCTGTGAATGGACATTTGGGTTGTTTCTCATTTGAGCTTTTATAAGCATTGATGTTACAAACACTCAAATACGTGTCTCCTCCAGATGCACTAGATATGACTAAGGGTGGATTTGAAGACTGTAGGGCATGTACATCTTCAACTTTACTAGATAATAACTTATAAAACAAGTTTCATAGCTTTGCCTTTCACATTTAAGTCTGTAATATATTTAAAATGCAGAGATCCAATTTCATTGTCTCCCAAATGAATAGTCAATTTTTTCTTTTCTCCACTGAGCAGGAATAGTTCTGTCATGTCAAGTTTCCGTATACCATGGGATTGTTTCTGGGATCCCTATTCTACTCCAACGGTTTATTTGTCTATTGCTCTCTTAATACCACCCTTCTTACATACTGTAGGTTTATAATAAGTCTTGATGTTCGAGGTGAGAATAAACAAGTTTTCTCATTCTTTTTTTTTTTAATATTCCTTATCAAGTCTGACTCTTTGCTCTTGTATATAAATTTTAGATAGTTGTTAGACTGCATGAAACCTTTATTGGTATATTCCATAGAATTGTAAACTGGCACCTTTAGAATATCGAGCCTTTCAAATATACCCATTTTCTTTCATCCCTCCTACAATTTCCGCAATTCACGCAATTATCATTCATCTATTTCATTACAAAATTCTTCTTGGTCTCCTTGCCTCTAGGACTTCAATTTATTTTCCATGTGGTAGCCAGAAAAATCTTCCTAAAAATGTAATTCAAGTAACCTTCTCCTTATCATCCCGTTACTGACTTCCTAATGCCTCCAGGATCAAGGCCAAACTCAACATGGTTCATGTTTAAAAAATGGCTTCTATTCGCTTGTGCATCCTCACCTCCGGCCATCTTTTTGCAAGCTATAGCACCCTGCATTCCTTTGTGCTCCTGTCACTCTGAGTTCACTTCTGGTTCCTCAAATTAACTAAGAGAGAAGATTTTTCAGATAGGAAAACAGTAATTTGGAAAATTTGCCCTCCTAAAGATGCAAAAGAGATTTCAGTTAGGAATTAATTTGCATTTAAATAGTAAGATAAAGCACACCATAATCATAATCACACTCTTAAAAGTCATACAATCCATAACAGCCTCATGCTCATTTCCTTTTTACATTTTTGAATGAGTCCAAGGTTTAATTAACTAAAACCATAATTGTACCAATCATAGTGACAAACTGTAAATTCAATTTAACACAAGTATATCAGAATACAAATGACATAGTATGTTCTTTGAACCAGTAAATAAATGTTTTATTTCATATTCATAATTTCTAATTGTATATTTGGAACTTTCATAATATTCTTTCTATCCTGGTGAAGAACAGAAAAGACATTCTGGAAGTTATTATTTAGGAGAGCCCAGAAAGGGTACAGACTGGGCTAGTTTCCTCCTCCAATTTTCAAGGTTCCTAACAGATTCACTGCAGAAAGTACACAGCCACATCAGGGAAGGGGGCTCCTCCTAACAGGAATCTCTCTAGCACCTGACACAAGATCCTTTTGTCTGAAATAACCCAAGGAGCCAGCCAACCCAGAATAGAGGTCTCCAAAGGCCCAGGGTTTGATTGCACCACGAACACCATTCAAGTACTCCCTTTCAACACTCCTCTCCCTGCAACAAAACCCCACCCTGCTTTTCCGCCTCACTCTGGTTCTTTCCCAAGCTTCTCGCCACCAGAGCTGAGGGGGAAGAGGTCCTCTGATCCAGGCAAGTCTGGGCTGGGGCCCTGTGGAGGACCCATGGGAATAAAGTTGAGCAGGCCACATGGCCCTCAACTGCAACTCCCTCTTCTATCCTGCTTCCCCCAAACTCAGACCTATTCATGACAATAAACATTGCTAAGAGGCCAGGATTGGAATAAAGACTCCAAAATATGTACACACACTGGAAGTGTAAACTGGTAACTTGCCCTCTGACTGAGCCCTAGAATTCTGGCTTTTTCATGGGGAACATGTGAGAATTTTTCAGGACATTTGTGGGGGACTTGCCCACAAATATATGTATAGAAAAATAGCTAGCTAGCTAGCTAGATAGATAGCTTAACTTTCAGCTTACCTCTTTTACTTCCTTCAGCACCCAACAGCTACAAGTGTCAACAACCTCTGTTGGATAGTTCTCCTGGTTGGGGGACAGTTTTCCTGAGTGGGACATTAGCTGAGGGCTCAGACTTACATTTCTTGGTGTCAACCCACAGGAAACTTGCATTTCTTTGCCACACCAAATTATGGGAAGGCAGGCTGATCTACTGCAGGGCTAATCACCTCCCTCTAAGTTTTTTTATTCCTGCTCAGGTAATCAGGGAGCAGATCAGGAAGTCTGCTGCCTAAACTAACTGCAATTACCTTTGCAGTGTATGCAAATACCACATGTCTACAGACATGTGAACTCACTGCAAAAAAAGCAGAAAATAGGAAGGAAAGCATCAGGTGATCTACAGAATCACTAGTCATCAAGTTCATGTTAAGATTTCATTGTATAAAAACTGTATTTCAATAAAACTGTTGAATGAAAAAAATGTACAATAAAACAATAAAACAAACAGGCAGGAGGGAAGGGAAGAAAGATAAATATTCCTATGTCTTAAGAAGGTGAAGGTAAAGCAATTCAGCCTCTTGGTACTGAGTCATTTGGAGGAAAAAATAGGCAGGCATCTAATTCAAATATCTGAGAGTGCTTCACACCAAAAATCTTGTCCAGATGATTCCAATTCTGTTCTCAGATATCCAATGCTTTATATTTGTCAGAGAGAAAATAAGGAAATTTAGTTCTCTTTTAAAGTGTACTCTTTATGTCCCTCTCAGTTTATTTTCTCCCAGACCACTGTAGGTATTTATAGAAAGCAATGTGAAATCACCACATATATTGCTTTTTAAAATTAAAAATTGGAAGCACAATACTTTATTCAATCAATAAAGCAAACAGTAAAATTTAAAAAATGTAAATCCGTTAGTTCCAAAATATACTCAGCTAGGAGAGAAGACACATAAGATGTAGGTGAGCACAATTAAACCACTGACTTCTAAATCTATCCACTACTATCAGCTTTTTTGAGAAGCTGTAAGATTTTATTAAGACACACACAATAAAACATAACCCTACTAATGTTTCAGAACTGAATGTGAAAAACGTTTCCTCCACTTTCTAAAGTTTTTGGGATCCAGTCCCTTGAAACTCTTTTCAATCAAAAGGCTAAATTGTTAGTGACATTTATATAACTAAATAACTTTTCTTTCTTCAACTTTCAATGTTACATTTCTTTGAAAAGAACTTACTGTAAGTTGCTTCCCTGTCTAGGAAAAGACATTTCCTTCAAGGATCCTGGCATGTTTTGCCCTAAAGATCTTGCCTTGTGCTAATAGTTTGTTTTCAGTAATTCTGAGCGAGTACACAGACAGAAGAGCAGATATGTGTGGCATTTTTCTGAATCATCTCCAGACAATAAGAGACGTTATTAAGTTTACTTGAGGTGCCAATGATACCTGACTTTGTCCCAGAGAACCTTAAAGGCAATCAGCTCAAGCAAAGTCTAAAAACTTTTACCTAACATAATCTTGTCACTATGGCTCAATCCCCCACCATTATGAAATCACAATTTATCAGTATGAATCCAAAGCCATAACACCATTACAAGATAAGTGTTTCTCCCCCACCTCATCCACTTAAACACTGTGTCTAAACATGCACCTAGAAAACGAACTTTATATCACCTTCCAACCTAACCAGGATCAGTTTAACAATCTTAATTTACTGACCTTCTCCCATGCATTCAAATTCTAATTCCACCCCTTGAATTCACTTCCCTTCACTGATCTAGTCTGCCATTTCAAAGAAATCATTCCCCATTCTGAAGTCATCCTACAATCATAATATCCTAATGAAATACAATAATAAAAAGACATACAAAATACAAGGCCAAATTTTTTAATATTAGTACCAACAGTTTTAAAATTACATCTTAATAAATATAACAAATATAACAGGAAAAAAGAATTATAAAAACTGTACACTTTCTTAACTGAAAGTATACATATAGGCAATTTATATAGAGAATTGCTATTTTAATCACAATTTTTCATATTTCCATAATGCCTATATGCATACTCTGAGCGAACACCTTATATATCAACATTTAAAGTTTTTAATGTGATAAATGAGCTTGTTTCTTGCTTGTTAATTTGTCTAATCTAGGTTGGATTGATGACAATGCTACTCTCAGCGGATAATGTATATTTAAACTGTTTCTATGTTTTGTTTTAATAACGCTTAAAGTAGAGAACCCAGTCTCACAGAGGTATGTTGAGGGGAATAGAAGGAGAGTTTTTAAAGCAATCTCAACAAGCTCAGGATATTCATTTTTAACTTTTACCCAAAATGAAGCAAGTGATGCAGTATTTTCAAAATTCATTTTCAATCCTTCATCAGTAGCCAGCTTCAACAACTTATCCTGTAGAGTTATAGTTAAATTTAAATTATCTTTTGATGAAAGAAATGGATTTTGGATCCATGAATTTCCTATGCGTGGATCTTCTTTTGATGGAAAATACAATTCAAAACAATCTAACAAATTTGTAAGGTGTTCGTTGATAACTTTTCGCAGATGTGTAATATCAAGATCATTACCTACTTCATTGATAATTGTTGTTAAATTATGGAACATGTCATAACAATCTGTAGAAACTCTATTTTTCCAAGCTGCTAACTTTTGTTTTTGTCCTTCAATCTTATCTGCCATTGAAAAACATGTTGCATTCTTTCCTTGCATGGAAACGTTAAGATCATTAAAAATACTGAAGATATCAGATAAATAAGCAAGTCTGGCTATCCAATTCACATCTTTGAAAAGTTGGGACCAAACTGGTTTCTTGCTTTGCAGAAATACTAAGAGTTCATTTCGTATTTCAAACATCCTTGATAGAACTTTTCCCCGTGATAACCACCGGATCTCAGCATGCAATAACAGTTGCTTATGATCAGTTTCCATATTATCACATAATAAAGAGAACAATCTTGAATTTAATGCATTAGATTTTACATAATTCACAATTTTTACTATGTCAGTAAGCACACTATTTAGTTCAGCTGATATTTTTCTCATAGCAAGACTTTCTCGATGAATGAAGCAATGTGTTATTTTACATTCTGGCGCAAGTTCCTTAATCTGGGTAACCACTTCTGAATGTTTTCCTGTCATTGAAGCTGCACCATCAGAACATATTCCTACACAAAACTTAAATTCTAAACCGCATTTGTTGACAACATAATTCTTTATTGCTTCATATAGTTCTGAGCTAGTTGTGTTTGTCGGTAAAGAGGCTGAAAAAAAGAATTCTTCCTTTATATCATCATCATGTTCAAATCTCACATATACTAAAAGAATTATCATGTTAGCAATATCTCTGCATTCATCAAGTTGTAATGAAAAATACTTTGCTAGTTTTATTTGTTCTATGAGTTGGTCTTCCATATCATTAGCCAGTTCCTGAATACGTCGAGCTATGGTGTCATTGGAAAGTGGTACTTGAGCTACCTTCTTTGCTGCAGATTCACCCAACATTTCCAAGCAAACTTCTTTGATGCAGTCTTTCACTAGTGTCTCGGCAATTGTGTACGGTGTTTTAGACTTAGCAACCGGAAGTGCTACTTTATAAGAAGCCCGCAAAGCACTAATGTTTATGTGAGAAACATTGAACACTTGCTTTGGTTGGCTTTTTAATTCACTACTCTTTCTTTCAAAGAATTCTTTTGGTTGTGAACTTATTTCTTTATGTTTTGAATATAAATGCCGCTTAAGTTTTGACGGTTTCATTGCTTCATTAGCCAGTACATCTCCACAAATAATACATTGTGGTTTTAGCACTTCACCATCAATTACAGCTACAAAACCAAACTCAATATATGAGGGATCATACTTTCGAGTAAAACTAGTATGAACTCTTTTGGTTTTCACTTCTTTGAGATGACTTCCATTGTTACCATTTTTTTTACCACTACTGCCGTATTCCGAAAAGGTGTGTCTTTTCTTGACAAAAAAGTCCAGTGAAGCTTGTTTTGCCATCTGCAAATTAGGATTAAAAATAAATAATACAAATTTTACTTTCCTCCTTTATCTAATAATGTTAAACGATAAATTAAAAACTAGGCTTGATTAAAAATTAAAAATGATTTTAAAATTAAGCTATAAAGAGTAATAAATGCTTACATTTTCTCAGAGTTTTATATACTTTTGGGTTACAGCTGACAAAGCTCCCACCACATGTGACCCACCTTGAGCTATATAACTCTACTTTATAACTCTACTTTATAAAACTTACTGATTTGAAATCTCTTTGGCCTTATCTCATGCTTTCCATTTAAATCCAAAAATTGCTCTTTCCAAACACAAACCAATATCTCCCAACCAAACTTATCATCCCCTGTCCTTCCTAAATATTTCTTCACTTGACCTAAGATGCCCTGTCTTAGCTTACCTCCAGACCGAAACTCACGTACAATTAAAACAAAGTAACATTAAATTCATCTGTTCCCGAATTCATCCTTCTGTAGAAACATACCATCATACCCACCATTTATCCCCTGGATTGTAGGTTTCTCATTCTCTCAAGAAATGCCTGACATCAGAAAGGAGTAAAAGAGATACTGTTCATCTCCCCAGAAGAACAAAAAAGGAAGCATTCAAGGTTATAACTTCCAACTTGAAATAAGAAATGCAGCAGGGACAGGGGTGGGCATTAAAAATAATAGGACTTTCTTTGGAGAAAATATATCCAAGATGGCCATAATTGTGCTTTAGTATACCACATCAAAAAAATGCTCACTCATTATCATCACAGTAAAGTGTAATGAGGTCATTCCCATGCTTTGGTCTATAGCAGATACTCAAATTCTTACCCAGTCTCCTACTTTGTCTGATGAAAACGGTGGCTCTAATGGCTTTAACATTTTGGAAGGTTGAACAGTCAAACTTGTTTGAATCCCATCATGTTTCCTTTTCATTGTAGTGGTCTCATAGCAAAGACTACACGTTCTTCTGTGACGATAGCCCTCAGTCTCATGCTGAGAGCGCACTCCACAGAGGGCATGGACATTTCTATCACATGATATACAACTATGAGCACCAGTGCATTCTTTTTCACAAACTACACAGGATAAAAATTTTAGTCTGCTTTCAGGAGGGGTTTTATGGGCCACCTTAGGAGTGACAGAAAGATTCTCTTCAATATCACTACTATCTGTTCCAGTCTCAATATTTTCTTCAAACTGGGCTCTTAGAGTATTTTCTAATTCTTTGTCAGCCTGTTCTAATTCATTTTCTGTGTTCAGGCTGGCAACAAGTTCTTCAGTTAACTGACAATGAAGCTTAGCTTCAGAGCTAAATGTGCCTTCATATGGAGTCTGTTGCATGCCTCTGTGATAGGGTTGATTTTGGATCATTTGAATGAACCACAAAAATTCAGCCCAGTGTGATGAATTGTTAGTTTGCATCCAGGAGATAATCCTATTTTGGATATCCTCATTAATTTGATTCACAGAACTTTGGCTTTGGCAGGGTTGAGGCTTCCCATGGACAATTTTCAATTCTGGCCAAATATTACTGAGTTCGCTGACAATCTGGCTTGAAAATTCCCTCCCATTGTCAGATTGTAGGACACTGGGTGCCCCAATAATTGTAAAAATATCTAGAAGAGCATGTGCAACTTCTTTAGGCCTTCTAGATTTTAATGACCGCAAAAAACTCAACTTTGTACGAAGGTCTTGATAATGCATAATATATTTATACTCCCCATCAGGATTCAATTGCATGTCTATAAGATCCACTTGGCATCTTGAATTAACTTCCTTAATTGGCTTTGATGTTAGAACTTTCTTGAGTTTTGAATTTTTCTGCTGGCATGGTTTGCAGAGTGTCAAGTATAGCATTATAACTTCTTTTGTGATGTTCTTGTATTTTGCTTGTAACTCTTTTTCCATGCGGGTACGTCCGCCATGTCCAATGCTGAGATGTGTATCATGCAGAATGTCAAATAAGTCCTCACTGTGTAAATAATACCGTATTTTATCTGTTTCCCCATTTATAGCCTCAATCAGCTTCTCATTTCCTTGTACAAGGATCACATCAAATCTAGCCAAGCGACGGTAGTCAACTGATTCCTTTTTTGCCTTAGCTTTAGCCTCTTTCACTTCCCTTATTAATTGACAGTACTTTGCTTTAGAAAATATCTTAGTATTATTACTTTTGTTTTCCAGTAACACTGCTAAGCTTCTGAAGAACTTTTCTCTCATGTTTTCTGGTTCAATTTCTGCTTCATTAGTATCTAAGCTACTGAGGTTATCATCACCCATGCTTTGAGACATCATGGAAAGCCATAAAAATGACCCTAAAATATAAAGAAAAAAAGTCAATTAGAATATTTGGGAATATAATTTAAAATACATATATTGTCCAAGTAGCCAGTAGAGCTTGGGGTAGAAGTAGAGGCTATGGACACACAAGAGGGGGATAGAATTTTGGTTAGGGGTCCAGTCTCGGAGGAATAAAGAGAAGTAAATGAGGAGCTCTAGCCAGGAACAAAAAGTTCTGATATAGTAGTATCCGGGGTAAGCCTTAAAGTAAAGCACTATTTTATGTAAAACAGGAAGTAGGTTGATGTTATTATTGTTTATTTATTCATTAACTACACAAGAAAATTTTTTTGGCTAGAGAAGCCTCAGCAATACAGTAATAGATTTTTTTAAAAAGCCCCAGACTATACCACATTTTGTTTTATTCAGTCAGGTTAGCTGTTATAGTAACATTTGGGGCTTAAGTTTCAACATCATATATTTATATCAGCTCCCTTTCAGGGCTTGTGAAACTATAAGCCCAATAAATATCCTTATTACTAATTTTAATAAAGAAAGAGTAGCAGATGAGCCTAAAGTAGTGAAAAATCTCTGACTTAATATAGCATATTAAAATAAATGTTTAGAATATTCACAATAGAAACATTTAGAATAATTCAAACGTGACTAGTCTTAAGGAAACCATTTGAAAAAAATCAAAAAGAATAATTTGGAATTAGCATATTACCTCTAGACCGTTTTATAGCTGCTTGGAAAAAATACTTTCTCTCAAGTCAACATTGTTTCTACTACCAATTTGCATATCAAATATTGAACTGGTAAATTTAAATCCTTCTCAAATGTTTATATTTCCGAAACGAGGTTCACATTAACAATGTTACTGTGTGTTTTTGGTCTCACTTAACTCTCAATTGTTCCATAAGACTTCCTTGATCATTTAATTTAAGCTCACAGTGAGTTCTCCTTTCTTCAAAAACATAATTTATTCATAACACAAACTAGCACTGTAGCACTTTCTTCTTTAACTGTTTCATACGTAGATTAACAAGATTTTAAGTTTCTAAAGAAGCAGGGATCACTTATTTTTTCCATTATCTAACACATTACTACACAGAAAAGTATTGGATAAAAATTTGTTGACTAACTTTATAATGAAGATGACAACACTCATGGTAAGAGCTATCTCAAAATGTGACTTAAAAGACCATTACATGGTTATTATTTCTTTCCACACCAATACACTTTATGCCATGTTAGAGAGCCATGAGCAGAAAAGGAAGGTAAACAAGGATGAATTTTGGGGAGGGAAGGAAATTCGGGCAATGTAAATGAGAATGAGGAGAATATGAGGTCCAAAAGTTAGTAGAATAAATATTAGTAGCTCTAGGATAAGCAGGGAATAGGGAGTTGCTAGGGTTATACGAGAAAAAATAAACATTATATCAATTATACTTAAGCCTTCTGGGAAAGACAGCTGCTCCAGAACGAGGCCAGCATGTGCTCCTGTCTCCACTACACATTATACTATTAACAGTCCTCAGAACTCTAATGGACATAGACTTAGAAATTCCATTTTCTTCAGCAGAATTTCTAAGCAGTATTACCAAGTCTTAAACAGTCATATGTGACAAAAATTGGGGGCAGAGGGTCTGGAAATGGGACCTACGGCTACTTTGACAAGTGCTCAACATTTATATACAGAGGCATCTCTGGTTTATCCACAGGCTCTTAATTTCATTGCAAAATATCCATGGAAAATCTGTTTTTGACTATTTTTTATGTTATTAACTGACAGCTTAATTCAACTCCTTTAATAACATTACACTGCACTGGCTGACTTTTTATTCAGCTATATTCAGTAGAAGCTGCAATGGAATGAGGTTGATAACTTTTCAATGACTAGACCCTTTCCTGTCCCAAACCTCATCCTCTTTCCAGAGACTAAATTATCCTCACCATTATCTTGAAGTGGGTGTGGCTCTGGAGATTCACATTCCATTCTGTCGTCCATGGACTGGAGCTGGGTACCTAAGGACTCCTTTGCAGTATCCAGAGGAGTCATTTCTTCCATAGGAACTTCCTGCCCGTATGTGCCCTGTGGAACCTGGGGACAAATAGGTACATTGGAAATTAATATAAGTGATCACTGTACAAACCATAGCTAAACCTCAAAACATTCTTCTACTGAAATAGAATGTAAGAAGAAAAAAAGTCTCCACTGCATTCTCAAGAGGAGTGCAAGATAGAATAAAAGAAATAAAAAAATACTGGGACTAATAAAGCCAGAGCCATGCAACAGAAACTGTCTCCATTGGACAAGAGTTGATATGCATCCCTGTGGTTTCTGTTGTGGGGAACAACAATGGAAACACATTAAAGGAATCTTTCCTAAATTGTGATAATTGAAAGAAAATTGTAAATGGGTTTCAGTATGAGCAATTAAAAGTAAATATATTGGGTAGGAGGTATGCAAATTATATAATAGGGTCTTATGAACTATTTAACCCAGGAAGGAATCTGACACTTGTTTTAGACCAAATGTGGAAAACATTAGCCCAGTGTGCTGTGGATGGAAAAACAAAGCCAATCAAGTTGGATAACTGTGTTAGGTGAAAAACAAAACACTATCTTTTCCTTACACTAATCATCTAGCATATGGTTTATAATTAAATTTCCCCAATTGTCCCCAAAATGCATTTGTTTTTAAGTCCATGATCCAATCAATATTTATACATTGTTTTTGATTATTATACCTCTTTTGCTTCTTTTAATCGAAAATAGTTTCTTGCCTTTTTTATGACATTAAATTTTGAAAAATCAGAGTCAGTTGTCTTATAGAATATCCTACATTAGAGATTTGTCTGATTGTTTCTTCACAAATAGATTCTGGTTAAACATTTCTGGAAGAATACTATATAAGTGATGTGTACTTACTGTGTCACATCACAAATAACTATCAAGTTATTTCATTGTTGATAATGCTAAATTTGATCACATAGTTAAGGTAGTGACCACCAGATCTATCCATTTGAAAAATACATTTTTCCCACTGTAATTAATGTCAGCTTTGGGATAATAATTTAAACTACGTAAATATCCTATTCCCCAATGGTTTTAGCATTCATTGATGATTTTTGCTTGAATCAATTTTTATACTGGGGGTTGCAAAATGGTAACTTCCTACTTTTATAATTTATTCTACATTTATTAGCTAGCAATTTTCTGTAAAGAGCTTTACGTCCCTCCACCTTTATCGTCTGTCTGTCTCTCTTTTTAAGTATCACTATAGACTAATGTTATAATCCATTCCATCCTTATTCATTTTGATGCCCAAACTGTCTCAAATTTGGCCAGTGGGAGCTCCTTTGATCTGGCTCCTTCAGTGTTTCAACGTGACCCCACTAGTTTTTTTTTTTTAGCACATCCATGCTTTCTAGAACAACAAACAATACAAGGACCACATTGTATTTTCCCTGTCCCAGATCTAGTTTGAACTGTTTTTCCAAGAAGTCTTGATTCATTTTAGAGGGCAACAGTGTTTAGTAACAAAGATTGAGCAGTAGGTAGGCTCATTGTTAATGAGGCATCCTCCTCTCTAGGCCCTTTCATGGATAGAGCTGGTAAATACATTTTATAAAATATTATGAATTCAATTCAATTTCAACACCATCGGATTTTCCTTATCTTTCCATATTCCACATAAATACTTCCCTTATTCCACAGTGAAAAAAAAAGTTCAAAACAATGTATATATATTTATTCATTTGCTCTAACCTACAATAAACACAAAATAGTTTCATAATTACAATGCTTTGTGTTGTAGAACACTTCCAACAACATACCTACTAAGTAAAATTCAATATATCTTTGCAGCTTTATATGTCCATAGACAGTATCCCACTAAGAGTATAGTCAGAATATTGTGTTCAAGTCATCTGTTATTAGGTTATTAATTTAATATACAGTTGAGTTCACTTTTTTCTGTTTGTTTAATCATTTTGAATTTAATTTTTTAAAAAATACTTAAAACACTCACATGATATCAAAAAAATCAAAATATATATTCAGAGAAGTCTTGCTCAAATTCATATAGCCTGCATTCCACTCTCACCCACTCATAAGAAACCATTTTTTTGTTGTTGATGTTTTACCGTGTTTATTTTTGCAAAAATAAGTAAAAACATTATATATATACACACGTTTGTGTGTATATGTGTGTATATATACTTATATATGTGTGTATACATAACATATATACAAATTGAATGCAGACATGTGTATACTTATTTTTTTCATACTAAATATAGTAGTTCACATCTTCCTGTTTTCACTTAATATAAAAATATTGTCTGGAAATCATTTCATATCAGCTCATAGATATCTTCCTCATTCTTTTTTATGTCTACATAGTATTACATTATATGGATGCACCATGGTGTATTCAATCACTCTTACATGGATGGGCATTTAAGTTGTTTACAATATTTTGCTTTTACAAATAATGCTGCAATGAAAAACTATGTCTGTGTTGTTTCTTATTTGTAGACATGTATTTTCAAAGTAAATTCCCAGCAGTATTGCTGGGTCAAAGGTAAATGCATAAATAGGTGTTATATGGTGCCAAAATCCCCCGAGTAGTGATGGTACCATTTTGTGCTTCTACCAGCAATGTAGGAGAGGATCTGTTTTCCCAGAACAGACTGTGTTGCCAAGCTTTTGAATTTTTGCCAGTCTGATAGGTGACAAATGGTACCTCAGTGTAGTAGTTTTTTTTGAGGAAGATTGGCCCTGAGTTAACATCTGTTGCCAATTTTCCTCTTTTTTTTTTTCTCCCCAAAGCCCCAGTACACAGTTGTATATCCTAGTTGTATATCCTTCTAGTTCTTCTATGTGGGACACCACCTTAGCATGGCTTGATGAGCAGTGAGTAGGTCCACACCCAGGATCCGAACCAGCGAACCCCGGGCCACTGTCAAAGCAGAACGCACAAACTTAACCACTACGCCACCATGGGTGGGCCCCCTCAGTGCAGTTTTGATTTGCTCTTATTGTAATTGAAGTTGAGCATCTTTTCATATAATTAAAAGCTACCTGTTTGTGAAAAACTGCTCATGTCTCTTGATCGTTTTTATTGCACTTCTGTGCAGGAGGTTAGCTTTTATCCATGATATATTTTGCAAATATTTTCACTAATTTATTATTTTGATTTGCTTGTGGGTTTTTTGTCCTGCATTTTAAAAATGTTTCATGTAGAAAAATTTATTTTATTTCTGGATTTTGAGTAATTCTACATAGATTATAAAGAAGTCATTCATGTTTTCTCCTAGTTCCTGAATGTTTAAAATTTTATATATTGATTTCTGACACATTTAAAATTCATTCTGATTCTGATATACGATGTGAGGTAATAATTTAATGTGTTTCTTTTCAAAATGGCTATCACTTTGTCCCAACAACATTTATTTAAAAGTCCATTTTTCCCTGCAGTGATTTGAGATGGCACATGGATTGTACACTCAATTTTCATATGTGCTCAAGTCTACTTTTATACTTTCTATTGTTTCATTGATCCATCTATTCATGTACCAGTACCATAATTCTACCTAAAGAGGCTTTATGGTATGCTAGTACCTACTAAGACTATTCCCCTCTTCTTTACTCAAGTTTTTCCTAGAGATGCTTTTATGCTTATTTACACACATGAAAGAAGTTCACGTCTTTCAACTCTTTTTTTTCCCATAACTAAGCAATTAGTTTTGTTTTTCCTAAGACAGTGGGTAGAAATTTATTTTCTATTGTCTTTAAGTTTTGGGCAGCACAAATATCTTCACTGTCTACAGATGAACCTATAATATAATAACAGCTCATTAAATTATTACCTAATATGGTAATCCCCTTAGAATTCACTTCAATGAACATTAGCTGGTTGGCTGTGTTCTTCAGCTTCCCTAGATTTTGTTTGCTTACTTCTTTGTTACTTATCATTGGCAGGTGATATATCTCGGACTCTGCTATGGTCTGAAAGTTTGTGTCCCCCTCAAATTCACATGTTGAAATTGTAACACCCAATGTGATGGTTTTAGGAGGTAGGGCCTTTGGGAGGTGATTAGGTCATGAAGGTGGAGACCTCCTGAATGGGATTAGTCCTCTTATAAAAGAGACTGCACAGAGCTCCTTAGCCCCCTTCCACCATGTGAGGATACAATGAGAAATATGCAACCTGGAAGAGGGCCCTCACCCAATCATACTGGCATTCTGATCTTGGACTTCCAGCCTCCAGAACCATTGCTTCTGTTTGTTTATAAGCCACCCAATCTGTAATATTTTGTTACAGCTGCCCGAACGGACTAAGACAGACTCATATTTTACCAATGATATGGTTAAATAAGGAAAAGGTTGAATAGGAGAGGATATTAATGGTCACAAATCGGTTTATCTGGCAGGAATATTCAGAAGAAAATTTATTACCATTGACTTAGAATAAACACTGCCTTTAATATAAAAACATGTTTACCTCCAAATTATCCACATGACACTGTTCCACTGGTGTTTGTTTAGGTTTCACTTTCTTGGGACACTAGCAGTAAGTAAGAACCTATTTAAAGCTCTAATGTATTCCTTCTTTCATCTTTTGTGCAAGTTAATTTACTAAATCTCTGTGAAATATGAATCTGCAAATTCAGTTGTCATACCATCCAATATGTATGTTTTCCTGGACTATGTTACAGTCTAATAGCTGACTGTGCTAAGCCTAGAAATGATAGTCAGCAGACAATAGAGAAATGTAATAATTCAGGAAAGTGGCTAACAGCTCACTGTTTGGCACACCTTGTTAGCATTAACCCTGAATGTTCCTGTCTGGCATTTCATTCAGTGTATTTGTGTTATCAACTTACTATAACTTTTTCCACTGAAATAGTGTGTCTGCCTACTCATTCGTACATATGGATCTTTGTCAGTCATATAAGCAACTGGTAACTTGGATGTAAGGATGTGTTAGGCAGATTCTATTCTGAATCTCCACCATTGAGAAATCTAATAAAAATAGATTCATTAATGAAAAAAAGTATTCAATAACCAATAACTTCCTAAAGTTGTCTTAAGAGAATATCAGCCTCTAGGATTAATCACATGTCCATGGTTAATTCTAAAACTGAGCAAGAATGAAAGTTACTTAAAAAAAAAGTGTTATCTCCTTGACAACAGAATTCTGATTTATATTTATTTAGTATACCTTACAGTGAAAAGAATACAAATAACAGGACTGGACTCTTCAACTGGAGGCTTTGAGTGTGGCACCCAATTTCCCCTCTGAGTGTGCCATTTACAGTGGAAGTAGCCTGGCTACTTCACATTCCTGCCAAGCCTGTTCTCTTGCAAATAGCCTTGTAGAAGTCATATTGCACTCAAACCAAACATTTCAATAGTTTGCCTTGCCAAATATTCTTGAGGACAAAGAAAACAATCCAGTCCATGAATATATAAGAACCTAGCATGGAAACCCAATCAAACTATGCTCTGCCATATACGTTCTTAGCATTAATTACCCATGTTCTGCATCTAACTTCCAAAAACTTAGCTCATTCCCTGGTGGGCATTTATGAACCTGGTTAATTCTGAGAATTTCCAGCAAAGCTGGAAGAGGAAAATTCTAAAATAACAGGCACATCTTAAGGGAAAAAAACAATACTGTTTATCCAAAACAAAAGGAAAAGGTGTGCTACCTAGAAGTAAGAGATTGCCTGTACAGGCATCTATGCTATAACATAATATACGAACTCATGAAAAAACATGCTTCCTGCAAAACTGCACAAAAAATAACAGGATTTATGGAGAAAATAAAATTACAGGGTGGATTATTTAAAATCTATACAACTTTGTCACCAGAGCACTAATAAAATATAGAAATTCTATTAAAAATACAAGTATAGTCAAAAAGACATATTAAATAAAGAAATATTACATTAAGTATAGGATTTTACCTTAGAAAGGTGATGCTATCTTGTTAGAAAGAGGTGAAAGGAAAGGGTAAGGCAAGGGTAGAGGGACAGCATCATCAGCTGAGGTGGAGAAGGATTTGCACACTTCCCAAGAAAAGTAGTGATATTACAAGAAATGTAATGATGGTTCTGGCTCATCATCTTCTTTTTATTTCTTTGACATTCACTTACAAAAAGATATCCAGTTTTTGCCACTTAAACATTTTACTTCTTTCATAAAGAAACTGCTTACATGCCTCCAAATAGGACCTTATACCACGAAGCGCAATCCTGCTGCGTTCTGTCTTGTAGTCATTATCTTCTATCCACAGCAACTGCTTCTCTATCATACTTAAAACAGAAGACAACTGAGAAGTGAAAAGCTCTTGTGGGACAGCCTGTTGAACCGCCTCATCTTCTTCTTCTACACCTTCCATTTGTGCCTTAGCTACAAGTTGTAGATCTGGTGTAGACAGATCTTCTGCCTGAGACTGCAGCATCTCCTCAATACCTTCACTCTCAATTTCTCCAAATCCAACCTCCTTTGCAAGAGTAACACAGCTTGCTATGATTTGGGGGTGCTCTTCTGAAGGCTGAAAGCCTTTAGAATCATGCATTAAATCAGGGAGAATATACGCCACATCCCATGCAAGCAGGCTTTTGTGACATCATTCTAGGCCTCTACAATAATATTAATTGCAAGTTTAATGTTGAATCGATTCCAGAATTCAAAAACTGTGTGTGCATTGTCACCCCTGTAGATGCAACACACATCTTGAATGTTCTCCTTAAACCATAAGCTTTAAAGGCTGCAATCACACCCTGATCAAGGGGCTGGAGTAAAGAAATTATGTAAGGAGGTAAAAAGAGAACTTTAATATTTGAAGAAAGCTCAGCAACTGTTGGAGGATGGCTTCGTGCATTACTGAGAATTTTAAGAATTTTGAAAGACAAATTTTCCTCTTCCAATATTTTTTAAAATCATCTACAAAAACATCACCTAGAAGATCAGTAAATATCTGCCCTGTCATCTAGCCTCTCTTGCTAGGCCTATAGTAGACACCAAGGCTAGTCTTTACAATTCCTTTCAAAGCTTGTGTGTTTGCAGAGTGATAAATAACAACAGGCTTTAGCTTTAAATCTCCACTGGAATTTGCACCTAGTATCACAGTCAGTTGATCTAAACCCTGGAGCTTGAATTTCCTCCTTTGGAGATATAGGCCTTTGAGGGCATTTGCTTCCAACAGAGACTCGTTTCATCAAAATAAAAAATCTGATCCAGGGTATGGCCTTCTTCATCAACCAAATTTCATAACACTGGGGGAAATGTCTTTGCAGCTTCTTTATCTGCACTCACAGCTTCATCAGAAAGCTTAACATTGTGGAAAGCACAGTGGTTCTTGAAGTCACTAAGCCAGCCACTACTTGCACTAAATGAAGGCACTTCTACAGGATTTTCAGCTTTTTTCTTAAGGTCTTCATATATTGCTAAGCCATTCTCTTTAATTTTGAGAAAGGTTGCCCTTGATAGCTTCTTTGTTTGATATTCAATCCACACACTTAACAAATGTTCCATTTCTTCCACTTTCTTATGCCTTGTTCTAACAGATTTTGTAGCACTGGCAGTTGTTCCAGCTAGATAACTTTCTTTTATTTTCTCAGCATTGTCTCTAATTGTGCAGAAAGTTGATTCTTTAATGCTGGTTGCATGACCAATGTCACAGGTTCTTTCATTTCTTTCAAAACATTTTATAATTTCGAGCTTTCTTCAATTGTTAAAGCTATTCTTCTTTTATGCTCACTAGCAGGAATTTTATCACCAGCATGCTTCTGTGGCACTGCAAACCCCTTTGCTTGTTCATTTTCTGGAATACAAAAAAGTTTAGCAAAAAATGCACAAAGATGGGAGGGAACCATGCAAATAAGCACTTCCAAAACAGAGACTGTGGCCAAGAGAGCCAAGAGAAAGGATGTGGAAGTGAATGGACATTATGTACAGTAGTGTATGTCTTCACAACTTGCTGCGTTCAGCTATAATCAGATATTTTGCATTCAGCTGCTCTTACTTGGTGGCCCAAAATACCACCTTGCTAGGAAAACTCATGCATGAGCCAGTCCAATTTCAGCATAATACTGACTCATTTCCCCATTCACCAATCTCATATGAAAGATTTTGCATTCCAGAAAAACCTATTTTAACAGATCAGACTGTAGACATAAAACGTTTATATTCAAAAAGAGTTCAGATAAATGTACTGATAGTATCCTTATAGAAATGTAAGAGTGTTTGGCAAGATTCATAATGTTCTACAATTACTGTGATAGAAAGCAAGAATACTTTTTAAAAAATAACCTCTAGTGTAATGGTAAAAGAAAGAATATTGGGCTCAATATACCTCACATACTAACAACTCCAAGTAGTGAAAAGTATCTAGAAAAAGATGCAATTAATCTCTTCATTATACAGACGAAGACATTAAAGTTCAGAGAAGATGTGTTATGTCCAAGGTATACAGCTAATTAGTGACAGAGCCTATCATAGAACACAGATCTTATGATTCACCATTTCCTAATATTTCCATTAAATTAGGCTACTTTTCTATTTGTCTCCCCTAGAAGGTATTCCTTATATTCTTATAATGATTTATTTTCATATATGGTAAAAGTAGTGAGCATCATAAGAAGAGATAGCTACTTTAATCTCACAGTGACTAAATAAAATATATTTTCTACAGGTAAGCAATAGATCAAGATTTCCCATTTGGTTAAATCATCTACCTATTTGGATCAGCTATCACTTACAGAAAAACCGTTATCCCATAAGCATGCATCTATTCATCTACACCCAATGATCAAATACTAATACCCTCAAACCAGAATTTGCAGCCACCAGTGTGAGGTGGGATTAACTTTCTCCACCTTGGACCCACGCACTCAAATTCTCCACAGAAGATGGCACCTGCAATTTCTCACCTGCTGTCTAGGTTCATCAAGCTCTCTCTCCAAATCTTCCAGCACAGTCACCACCTCCTCTCCACTCTCAGGATTATGCTCCCGCACCCAAGCCTGGAGCTCCTCAGGAAGGATGGTCAGGAACTGCTCCAGCACCAACAGCTCCAGGATCTGCTCCTTGGTGTGAATCTCGGGGCTCAGCCACTGACTGCAGAGTTCTCGCAGTTGGCTCAGAGCCTCCCTGGGTCCAGGTGTCTCCTGATAGCAGAACTGCCTGAAGCGCCGTCGAGAGAGTTCCCTGGTATGAGACAAATTCTTCTGTAGGCAGGATTCCTGATCCCAAATATGGTCTTCTTCTTTAACCTTTACTTTGATAATCTCCCCTTGTTCCTCTGAAGCCTGGCCAACTAAGGCTGGGAGGGCCCTGGAGGCTACCGCCATCCTGAGCTTGGACAGCTCAGAGGAACGCTCTCTCCAATTGGGGTCTAGGCAGATGGGTGATTTTACTTGAGGTCCCCACGCAATCCTTGGTCAGAAAAGTTTTCGATATAAGAAAATAGTGTTAACAGAAAAATCACAGATGCAGCTAAAACGGATTTGTTTACGTGACAACACAGGGCAGTTCCTCGAGCAATTCCATTGCAAGTGTAGCCATCCTCTGACAAGACCGGAAATAGTGAGCACAAAACCACTCAAGAAAGCGGCAGGGTCACAAATTGAGCAGCAGGTTACTTGCGAGACAGAAAACTGAGGTTATCAAGGACACTCTGGCCCTAAATAAAGCCTGGGTATACGAGGCGGGGCAAGGAGACCAGAGAGAAGGTCGCTCCGCAACCGGAGCTCCTGGTAGCCCAGGCCGGGGCAGAAAGGGAGAGGAGCTCCTCCCCAACCACGAGGTGTCTGCGGAGGAAGCCCGACTGTTGCCTCACAGACGCTCCCTTCTCTCAGCCGCAGCTTCCACCTACGACAAGCTCAGACCCTCCGGCGGCAAGCCGGACAAGAGAGCCGACATCAACACTCCCGGGCCGAGGCCGCAGCTCCCCGGCACCCCCGCCGCAGACCCCGGCGCGTTCCCGCCAGGCCGAGGGAGCTGCGCTCACTTCCGGTTCGCTCTAGGATTCCAGGTGGTGCGATCAGCTCTGTGGTTGTAGTTACTCGGATTTGTGAACATGGGGAGGCAAGTACTCTGCAAACTGCACAGAGACTTAACTCTCGAGACCTAGTTATCTGTCCTCTGGTGAACAGTTTCACGGTGTGAGTAGCGCTAGTAGAGAGGCCGCTCTGGGTTTTCTTGTCACGGTGATAAACCGTCGCTGGCACTCGGACGACGGTCCTCACCATGGCGTCTTAAAACAAACGTGGAAGAGCATCCCTGCGGCGAATACCAAGTGAGCGAATTTGTAGACTCCACCCCGCCGTTTCTAATTAGTTTGGGGCCGATGTCTCCTTTCCCAGTCACCGTAAGTCAGACTTGAGAAAGTACTGTAAGATCTAGTCCCATCTTTCCGTTTTATGGATGGGAAAAGCAAGACCCATGAAAAGTGAGCTGTCCCCTAATGACAGCAGTAGCTATTTATGCTACTTTTGGCTCTGTGAGCCGTGCTGTAAACCGTTGTGGGAAACTGGCCCCAGAAAACTAACAATCAAAATCTGGATGTGTCTTCAGAGCCTAGCGAGTCACCGTAGTGGAGCAACCAGAAAATTCCCACCTGGTTCATTCAGGCATGTGCTCTACTAGGCAAGGTATTTGAAGGTGCACGGAGCTGGCAGTGCGAGAGCGGATGCGGTTCACCAAAGAGAAAATGCCGTTGCAAGAGGAAAAGGCTTCGGCCACCGGATTCTGCCAGAGGTCTGGAAGCATAGGAATCATCGCAAGTGCCAGCCTTGATTCCTCGTTCTCCTCCCCAGCCAGCCTGCCACCACGGTCTTGTTAAGAGCGCTCAGTAAATAATAGATGCCGAGGAATATTTGTTGAATTGCTGAATGGCTCCCTTTCCCCGTTCTCTTTCTTACTACTTTGGTCCCTATTGATTACTCACATTTTGGTGTTTCTGATTCAAGAGGCTTTGAAGAATCAGAACATTTCTTTGGGAAATCTCTAAATTAAAAATTCTTACCCTTGAGGTCTGTAAATGGCCTTGATTGAGTCCCTAAACCCAGTGAAATTGTATATAAAATTTTTATCTATGTGCCAGAGTTATCATATCCTCAAAGGACGCAGATGGAGCTTCCCCACTCATTTTCCTAGCCGCTATTAACATGTTGCACTTATCTTTTGTGGTTTTCCCCTAACGAATGTTAATCTTTTGCAGTCAGAGATTCTGTCTTCTACCTCTTTCATTTTCTGCATGCGTGATCACGGCCATGCTGAGCACAGTAGATAGTCAAACATGGAGTAAACATGACTTCTAAGTCCTCTACTGAAGGACATGAATTTTTTGTAGATTTGCCCTTTTAATTACTAAAGTGATATACATCTGTAAACAAAAAAATATGTCACAAAAGTGAACACGGCAAAAAGTGAAAAACTCCTTCATCCCCAATTCTATTTCTCAGAAAAATTCATGCCAAGAGTTTGGTATATAGTCCTTAAACCTATTTAAAAATGAATATATAAACTCACAAATTATGATTTATAAAAATTAGATCAGGCTATATATTACAATTCAGCAAATTGCTGGGTTTTGTTTGTTTTAAACTTAAACTAAATCCTCTCCAGAAACTGCCAAGCCAACACGTGGGTACCTACATCTATGCTGTTCTTTTTAGTAGCTGTATATTATTTCAATTAAGTGAGTGGGTACATTTTCAAGTTTCTGATATTGCAAAGTATTACGATAAGCATCTTTAGATGTTTGTATTTCTGTAGGATGGCTTTTTAAAGAATAATTACTGAGTTAGAGATTATTTTGATAGATATTACCAAACTGCTCTTCAGAGGGGTATTTATCATGAGTCTCATTAAATGCATCAAGACCCCTCACTTACATGAGCTCTTTCTAAGGCCCTGGAAGGTGTCGCCCTGTATGAAACACATGTTTTTGTAAAGCTTGCAAAAGTATATTATAATGGAAATTAGTTAAGACTGCTCCTCTTTCTACTCCAACTTATCTTCGAATACGTCATACACTCCTTAGAGTGGCTGTATCTAATTTTGTGTTGATAATGTCTATTCCTTTTCTTAAAGAGGACTCCCTAAATTGTGTAAACGTCAGACCTCACAAAATCTGGATCTGCCTCTGCTATCTTCTGAAAGCTAATTTACGCTCCCTGCAGAAGCTCAAGAGCGAGTGCCCCAATCGCCCTGAATTGTATTTTGCTCATTGCCTCTTCTCCAGTAACAACAAAGCATCAGATTTCATTACCGGCGCGGTCTCACTGAAACCTGACCTAACGCTTCTAGGTTAGAGCTACTGCGAAGTTATTATCGAGGAGATATTTTAATCACGGTTATGGAGGGTTGCGTGTCTTTTCGGTAGGTCCCATGGTGTAATGGTTAGCACTCTGGACTTTGAATCCAGCAATCCGAGTTCGAATCTCGGTGGGACCTTTCAGAATAACCTTTTATAGTTCCTGGAATGGCATCTGAACGTTTCCTCTGCTTACACATTTGTGGTCGTATGCAGCAGTATTTGATTCTCCTACTCTATTCACACATAAGAACCGAATACTTTGGTCTGGGAAATAACGGATTTCTTTAAATTCAGCTTTCAAAACGCACAAACTTCACCTGCAAGGGTACTGACTAGAAATGATCGCCGCTCCCAGCGACCTCGGGAACTTCTCAGGGGCCGGGGCGGAAAAGCTCCAGCAGCGCCCAATTCCTGTGATGGAGACACCACCTCCCCCAAATCTCCAAGTACAAAGGCCTCCTCGCCGCCCCTGAGCCTAAACCACATGCGCCGAGTTGCCGAGCCCGGAGCCCCGGGCGCTGGGAACCTCGCCCAGTTTCCTCGCTGGGAACCTCACGTCCCGGATCACTTCTCAACATCCCCATTTCACCGAGGCGATTCACTCTTTGTCTTCCTCAATCCTCGGTCTCGTTCTCACCCATACTGCAAATCCAGCCTGGAAACTCCTCGAAAGTCAGCAGCTGCGGAGCGCGCGGTTCCTGCGGTCCAAGGCGCCCGCTCTCCAGCCGGCGAGAAAAGTCACCTCCCCACGGGTCGCGGGCTCCACTGCGCCGGGAGCCGGCGCTCTCAGTGCATCACGAATCGCCCGCATTTGTTGTGACTAAAGGGCACAGAAAGGGCTACACGCAGCAGAGGGGCCCAGGGAGGAGTCTAAACGTGTGTGAGAGAGGAAGGCAGAGCGGGTGGAACGTCGCCTGCCTTCGCCATTCTCCCGGCGTCCGGTCTCTCCCGCCCCTGGGATCCCGGGGAATGGAGAGAACCTCTGACCTCTTCCTCCCCAGAAACTGCCGAACACCTGCATCCGAAGTACCCGGGAAACAGTTCCTCGGAGCCGAGGCTCAGGTACAAGAAATTACTCTCAGCGTGCACACAGGGAACGAGTTCGAGATAAAGCTGATCAAACCTGGCAAGTCCAGTAAGTTTCGGATAGAGATTCATTTTGCCATTAGAATGACGCGAGAAACGTGAGCTGGAAGGAGGAAGTATTTCCTTCAGGAAGCCAGGAACTAAATTAGGAAAACACAGGTATCTATGTTTTGTACAAAGTAATCTCTTCTCTGTCATAAGAGGCAAACTTTAAATCCAGGGATCTACAGTGTTTTCCGATTCCTCATTATTTGGACATTTTAATTTTCTCATATGCAACAAAAAGCAAATCAAGTCCTACTCTCACCAATTCCAGTAATTCATTAAACTATAAATATTTCATTAGCTCATATTGTGAATAACCATTGGTTACACAGAGAATCTGTAACAAATTAAGGTTACTAAGCTCATGAAAACAGATTATTTTGGTTCCCATTGTGGACAATTGATTGTACCTCCGGTTGTATGGTCTGTAATGATGCTAATTGCAGAGGGAAATAACATTTTCTGCTTGGGGTGTTGCTTTAGCAGGTGTGGTCCTGCCTTCTTTTCACCTTGTTGATGCTAGAATGATGAGGTCTCCCCCAAAGTATACTCTCTCTTCTGAAATAGCCTATAGCCTTCTCAGTGTGGGAAATTTATAACTGCAGTCCTTCTTCCAACCACCACCACCCCCAGTCTGTGGTTCTCTCAGCCAACCACAGCACTGACATCCTAACGCAGACACAGTCCACTCCTCAAATAGACCCCAGATTTCCAACTATGCTCCTGGAACTTGATAAAATGACAGTAACAAAAGGGGAGACCACTTCTCAAATATTGAAAAAGAATTTAATGATGTGATCACTACGATCATATCCAGCATCAAAGACCCACTTGTCCTAGCTCAAATCTGGTAACTAGACTTTATTACAAAGCTCTAAATTAAGGTAACGAAAAAGACCTGGCTGGAGGCGTGCCTGCACTCAAGTGACCCAGGACTGGAGAGAGGGCCACGGAGCAGGTGCTCTAGGGAGGCAGAACCAGCCACAGACCCATGAGAGAAGCTAGGAGAGCATGTGAACACTTCTGCTAGGATCTTACATGTTCTGTGGGTCTCCTATTCCTTCAGGAACCTGAGGGAATCCCTGTGGGTGTTGACAAGTACCCCCTCCTTGACCAAAATTTAGGCTCCATTGAACTCTCTTCTAAACTAGCTCCCATCTTGGTCTGCCAAGCCAGTTTTAGTAAAGAATCCTACTGAGTCCAGTTTGGGCAAGAATCTTGCTAAATCAGTTTATTGAGAACTCCTCCCCCCATGATATTCAATTAAGTTCCTCTTCTTCTGCTCTTGATATTTGATCAAGTTCCTTTTAGTAATTTTCCATCCAATGACTCCCTTACCCTGCCCATTGGCTATAAATCCCCAGCTGCTCCTGTTGTATTCTGAGTTGAGTTCAATCTCTCTCCTTTATTGCAATAGACTTACAGAAAGTCTTCCTTGCCTGTTTAACTCCATCTGGTGCAATTTGTTCTTTTCCCTCAAAGAATTTACAGATACATCCCAGGGAAATTTCTTTACCAGAGAAGAGATTTAACTCAGAGTTTGAGGATGTGATCAACTGTGTAGAGAAGGTGTGTCTAGAGGACTGAATGAATTAATGGTAGACAATTTCCTGAGGATATGAAAACAGATTTTAAAATCTACCCAATATATGAGAGATGTGTCTGGGAAGATTGAAGTCAGGAGTAGCTTTCCTGGGCTGAACAGAAATATTTATTTACAGAAATAAAGAGAATTCTGGGTGATTGGATGTAACCTGTAGATACCTCAACCAGATATAAGGCTTTAAGGTTAACATAAGAAACATCTGCACGTTCTATTATCACAGATTCCAGAGCACACTCCCTGAGACCATAATTTCATAGATTAAGACTGAGGCCCAGAATTCTCTATTCACAGCAAGCTCTTGAAGCAGCCTAGAGACCACACTTCAAATATTGCTCTCAGCTTCAAAAAAAAAAAAAAAAAAATCTAAATTCAAACGAAGAAAAGCAAAAAACAGTTGTTTCTATAAATGTAACAAATATTTTGTTGTAATAAAAGAAATGAGAATTAAATTACACTGCAATATCACTTTCACCTACTAAATTAATAGAGAACCCAAAGTTGACAACATAGTATGTTAAGGATGGTGAAGGGAGCAAGGATGTCAATCATTACTGTTGGGAGTGTAAATTAATAAAATTCTTTTGGAGGGCAATATGGCAATATTTCAGACGCATATATCCTAGGACACAGAAAACTAAGTTCTAAAAATTTGTATTACAGTATTACAGATGCACACATTCAAAATTATATATAAAGTTATTCATTGCAGCATGGTTTGTAATAGCAAAAGATGTGAAAAAAAATCCTAAATGTCCAAAAGAGGGCTGGTTAAATAATATACAGTAACCCATACGTTGGAATATCATGCATCCTTGGAAAAGAATAAGCTATCACTTTTTGTTATGATATGGAAAGCTGTTCAAGATATATTGGTTAGGGAAAGGGAGCAAGGTACATAGTATATTATCACTTGTGTTATCTCTTTTTGAGATAAAAAACATTTTTATTTTATGTAATATATATTCATATAGGCTTAATATGATTCTGGAAGGAATTACTAACAATGACTATCTGTGGGGAACGTAATTAGGTGGTTGTGGAATAAGGGTGGGTGCAAGATTTTGCTGTATAGCTTTTTATACTTTTGGAACCATGTAAATGTAATGCCTATTCAAAAACTCAAACAAACTAAAAAAATAAAAGGAAGATATATATATATTTTCCCCAAAAGTCCGACAAGATGGAAATGACAAGCAGAAACTACACAATATTGACATTTTTCTCTGTCTTGCTAAAAGAGGAATCGTTGGATCTAACTGAGAACGTTGCGTGAGGTGTTTTTGTCCTATCTCTAAGCAGAGACAAACCCTCGTCCTCAAAGTCAGAGATCCTTAGCAGTAATGGTTAAGTATTTTACTGGGAGGGGGGCACTTTGAATTAGCAAACATCAAAATTGCAGTACAGTTAAAATTAGTCTCAAAGTGTCCTGCAAAATACAATATAAATAATTTGTTGTACATATCTCTGTGGGTGATTTTGTCATTTTAAGTTTGTTAGGCAATGTTTTTCTATACCCCTCAATTAAGTATTCAATTGCTTCCTCAAAAGACCTGGAGACTCTGTGGTGAGTGTCAATATTTCCTGCCCTCAAGGAGATGACCATTTTAGATGGTGAAAGTAAACACTATTCAAATGATTCAGCTGGTAACTTAAAACTATGACTAGTGCCACTGAAGAAGAATGGTCCCTGAGACTCAAAAGATTATTGAGAAATTAACTATGGCAGAAGGCAGCAATTTGCTAAATTTACAGTAGATATGGTATTAATCCATCAAAGGTAAACACTGAGTAGGCAGTTTTCACAGAGCCGGCTTTTACAGAGCCATAGTTTTACATAGAAGTTCTCAGAAAGCCTCACGACGAGGGTGGGATTCGAACCCACGCGTGCAGAGCACAATGGATTAGCAGTCCATCGCCTTAACCACTCGGCCACCTCGTCTTGTGCAAAGATGCACAATCACGTTCTTCATCTCCACAATTCGTTCCATAGTAGTACTATATCTAATCGCCTTTTTTCTGCTTTAATCCTGATTCGATCCACAGTCATACCCACAATCAGATATTTTTGGGTACATTTCACAGCAACCACAAAACTTATAAATGACGCTTCGAGTGGTTCAGTTACTTGGCAGATATAAAATATACAGGTAAAATCAGTACGCGTAGGTTTAATACGTAGATCCTTGTTGAACACATAAATGAATGAATGGACATAGCCAGGATTTCAACACTAATTTGCTGACTTCCCTCCAGCCAGCAGCCTTGTGTTCTCCCAGAGACTGGGTTCCCTCTGCTGTTGCACTCTGCATTCGATGGGCCCAATTCGCTGCCTCTTGATTAGAACAGTCCGGGATTTCTGTTTTCTGGGAGGGAACAGGAAACAACGAAACCTGGCTCTGTGATTCTCTTATATTTGCTTCTGAAATATGCCAGACTGCTAGGAGATGCCTTCATTTCTCTCTTGGACTTCACTGGGGCTTGGAATTGATCAGTCTGTGACACACAGCAATGGGTGAAAACGGGTTGGAAAAGGTAAAAAAAAAAAAAAAAAAAAAGTAAGCGCCCTGACGGGGCCGTTTTGGTTCTAGAGTAGATTGGAATCTTCGAGTGTTAAGCTCGATATAGCGTGGTTACCACCAACACTGAGAAGAGCTGGGTGGGGAAATCCGCGCTAGTGCGGGGTCCAGGATGCCTGCGTCCTGGTTGTGGCTCTGTCCCATTCACTGTGTGACTTTGGGCAGGCCAGTTCACCAACTATCTCTCCACTCCCTCCCTCCTGCCTCCACAGTTTTTCTTCCCAGGAGGAAGCTGAACTTGACAACTTCAGACAAACCCAGCATCTAGAAACTCCTTTCACTCGCTAGGGTTCATCTGCTTTTCTATATTTAGTGCAGAATTTTGGAGAGAAATTTGAAGAGAAAAGAATCTTAACTTGCCAAAATGCTGTTGCTTTTTCCTTCCTGTGAAGTCTCTATTTCTGTTCTTAGCTTTGACAAGAGTGATCCTCTTCTCTCTCTCTCTCCTGTTCCTTTAAGGAATTTTATAAGCTCACCTTCAGCATACACTTACCCATCATGGGAAACCCACCTAAAATCCACAGGTTAGAGAACTAAGGATTTATTTATTTAGTGAGTCAAACAATCATATTTATTTTTTTGAATAAAGTCAGTTGTTATAATTTCCTTAAGGCTTGAGTTAGGACTAACGTTCTGCTGTTCGAATCATTTATGGTTCACTTCTTTTGTGTCCCTCTTTCACAGTTCCAAGAAAACCTAATTTTATACCATTGACTTTAATACTATTTCTCAACACAGACTTTGAGGGGGGAATTTCCCCTGTTAGAATAACAAATATTTTGTTTAGACAATTTTCCCTCCAATTTCCCCCAGAGGGCAGGGACCACATTTCTTCATTAATTGTATTACACACAGTGCATTACCATGTAGTAAGCACATAATAACTATTCTTGAGTGAATGAATGAATGAAAAAAATCTAGTTTTTAATAAAAGAACCACCAAACACCAAAAACTAACATACAGAGAAGGATTATTTGCAATTCTTTAAGTTTCTTGGGCTAATAAGTAACACTATAGAGTTACTGTGAGGATTGAATGAATAGGTAAAGTGCTTTAAAATGCTGGGTACTTAGAATCACCATATAAGTGCTTTGCATTATCATTATTATCATCCATCAGAAAAGATAACCAGCAAGGAAAAAAAAAAAATGAACCAATAACCTGTACAGACAATCCACAGAAGTAGAAAATCAAATGGCTAATAAACATACTAAAAGAAGCTCCCCTTCATGTATATTTAGAGACATACTAATTAAAATAGTAATATTTAATAAATATTCTCCCCTCCATTATATTGACAAATATTTATAAAATTAATAATAAGTCTGGGCAAGAGTGTTGGAAAGCATGTGTTTTGAAATACTGCTACAGGAATATAAATTGGCACAAACACATTAGAGGATAATTTCATAAGTTCTGTTAAAATTTAAAAGTTTACATCCTTATTCCTTTCCTAAAACCCAACTATTAAGTGAGAGGGAAAAGCAAATTCAAGTATTGTATGTATAGTTTTGTTATTATTATCATTATTTTAAATACAAATGTAGGTAGATTGATAAAGAGTTTTAGATAGTATCAGCAAGGGCCATTTAGCCTCAGCCTCAATTTTATAAAGGCTTAAATTTACACTTCTCTCAATACCTGCAAAGTACATTATACATACAATTATTATATATTTACTTGGTGTTAAAAGAGTTAACCTTAAATATAATTATTTCAAATATATCCCAATTTTTAAAACTATCCTTTTGTATTTATTTTTGATATGCTGGAAGACTCAAAAAATGAAAACGCCATGGACCCTTTGCAACTTCTGAAAAGCCATGATTAGTATTGACATTAAAAATATCTGCAAGAATATATACTAATTGTCAAAACTTAGTGTCTCTAGGGCTGTTGCCCTATCTATGGGGCTCTTGCACTTCCCATGTCATTTTTGTAAAGTTTTACTTTTTCCTTTAGTCTCAAGAATGTATTAATTATGTAAAGGAAAAAGATGAAAATAGGACTTCTGGTTTCCAGTCCAACATGTAAAGAGCTTGGAAGTCATCACTCCTATTCTCTCAACAAGAAAAAAGCTAAGCACATTGAAAAGCAACAACTTTTCTTAGATACTTCATAGAATTGAGGCCACAGGGCAAACTACTGCCCTGAAAACTAGAATAAAGAAAATCACAATTTACAAGGAGCAGAAGCCCAGGAATAGAAGCTGGCAGCTGAAACCAGAACCTTGGTAGGAAAACTTAAACTGTAATTAATGAATTGCTGGAGCCTCACTGTAGAGTAGCTTGAGAGCTGAAAACCCCAAGGGGATCACATCGTGGGAGAGCTCCATACTTTCTCGACTTGCACCTCTGGGAGCTCTACCAAGTCTTCACTTTGAAGATCAGAGAAAAATCCCCTCATGCTTTTGGCAGCGAGAAGGGAAAAGTAGCCATTTTGAAATGTAGTCAGCACACAATAACCATTCTTGAATGAATGAATGAATAACAATATCTAGATTTTTAATAAAGGAACCACTAAGCACCAAAAAGCAAGGTACAGAGAGCTGCCTTTACAAGCAAGAGCTCTCAGCCAGAGCTCTTTGTTCTCCTAACAAAGCTTGTTCTCAAGGGAAACAATTTTACCATAGCCTAACCGACTGAGGTTTTACCAAAGCCTAAGTGACCTGGAGGAAGGGAAATACCCATCTCCAGGCCCTGCTAGCCTCCAACATGGGAGAAGAAAAATATCCAACTCAGGCTCACTAAAAACCTGAAGCCTGATGATAGGACTACAGAATGCTTCCCTTCTCCCCACATCTTACCACCATATCAGTAAGGCTCCTGTATAATATCAGGGAATCACAGCTCAAAGAACTACATGCCTCAGACCCTATTTAAAGGGTCTTTAGAAAAAAACAAAAACAGGGGAGATAAAAAAAGATATGAGAGGAAAATTTAGCCTCTGACATCACAGCTCCAGCAAATAGTAAAACACAGCCTAATATATAGCCAGATAAACATAAAACCCCACATAAAAAGCCTATCTACCTCAGTTCCTTTTACACAATACATCATGCCTGGCTTTCAACAAAAATCATAAGGCCTGCTAAAAGGCAAAAAACATAGTCTAAGGATACAAAGCAAGCATCAGAACTAGATTCAGATATGGCAGAGATTTTGTAAACATCAGACCAAGAATTTAAAATAACTATGATTAATATGCTAAGGCATCTAATAGAAAAAGTGGACAATACTCGAGAAGAGATGGCTAAGGTAAGCCGAGAGATGGAAACACTAAGAAAGGATAAAAGAGAAATGCTGGAAATCAAAAATATTATAACAGAAATGAACAATGCCTACAATGAGGTCATCAATAGACTGACATGGCCAAGAACCAAGGAAAGAATCAATGAATTTAAAGATATATCAATAGAAACTTCCAAAAGACATGCAAAAAGAAAAAAATGAATGAAAAAGATTAAAAAGAACTAATAACTGTTGGGAAATTATAAAAGGTGTAATGTAAACACAATGGGAATATCACAAGGTGAAGAAAGAGAGAAAGGAACAGGAAAAATATTTCAAGTAATAATGGCTGAGAATTTTCCAAAGTTAATGACAGACACCAAACCACAGATCTAGAAAGCTCAGAGTACACTAAATAGAATAAATACCTAAATCTCTACACCTGGCATATCATAATCAAATCATAGAAAATAAAAGACAAAGAAAAAATCTTGAAATAAGCCAGAGGAAAAAATACCTTACCTACAGAGTTACAAGGATAAGAATTACATTGGATTTTTCTTCTCTTCAGAAACCATGCAAGCAAGAAGACAGTGCAGCAAAATATTTAAAGTGTTGAAAGAAAAAAATCCACCAACCTAGAATTCTGTATCTAGTGAAATTATCCTTCAAAACTGAAGGCGAAATAAATATTTCCTCAAAAAAAACTGAGGGAATTTGTCACTTGCAAACATGTTAAAGAAAGTTACTCAGAGAGAAGGAGAATTATATAGGTCAGAAAATTGGATCTACATAAATAAAGGGAGAGCATTAGGGAAGGAATTAATTAAGGTAAAACAAAATATTGTATTTTTCTTAATCTTAATTGATCTCACAGGTAATATTTTGTTCAAAATAATAATAACAACAATGTACTTGGTGATGATAGCTTATGGATAAGTGAAATGAATGACAGCAGTGTTATAAGGAATGGGAGGGAGGAACTGGAAATACTTTGTTATAAGATACTTGCCCTACCCATGAAGCAGTATAGTGGTATTTGAAAGTGGAATTGGATTAGTTGTAAATGTATATTGCAAATCCTGGGAGAGACATTAAACTTTTTTTAAAGAAGTATAGTTCAGTACAGAAACAGAGAGCAGAAAAGTGGTTGCCAGGGGCTGCGGGGTGGGAAAATAGGGAGAGGTTGGTAAAAGGGTACAAACTTTCAGTTATAAGATGAATAAAGTGTAAGAGGATCTAATGTATAATATGGTGACTATATTGACACTTTGTAAATTGAAATTTGCTAAGACAGGTAGAATTTAAATGTTCTCACCAAAAAAAAAAAAAAAAAGATAAAAATGTGAGGTGATAGATGTGTTAACACAATGGGGAGAATGCTGTCACAATGTTTATGTATATCAAATCATCACATTGTACACTTTAAATATCTTACAATTTTATTTGTCAATTATATCTCAGTAAAGCTGGAGGGGGAGTATAGTTCATATATCAAGACAGGAGAAAAACATAATCATATAAAATACTCAGTTAAAACCAGAGAAGGCAGAAAAGGAAGGAATATAATAAAAGCAACAAAAAACAGGAACAGCAAACAGAAAATAGTTAGAAATATGTGAGGTAGTAATCCAACTCTACCAGTAATCACTTTAAATGTGAATGGTCTAAATGCACCAGGGAAAAGACAAAAGACTGTCCAAGTGGATAAAAAAACATGATCCAACTATATGTTGTCTACAAAAAATTCACTTTAAATATAAAAACACAAATAGATTAAAAGTAAAGGGATGGAGAAAGATATACCATGCTAACACTAATCTAAAGAAAGTTTGAGTAGCTATATTAATTTCAGACAAAACCAACTTTAAACGAAGGAAAATTAGCAGGGATAAAGAAGGATATTAGATAATGATTAAGGGGTCAATTCTTTAAGAGGACACAGCAATCCTTAATGTATATGTGCCTAAAACAGAGCATTAAAATATATGAGGCAGGGGCCACCTCATGGCTTAGCGGTTAAGTGCACGCGCTCTGCTACTGGCGGCCCGGTTCGGATCCCAGGCACGCACCGACGCACCGCTTCTCCGGCCATGCTGAGGCAGCGTCCCACATACAGCAACTAGAAGGATGTGCAACTATGACATACAACTATCTACTGGGCTTTGGGGAATAAAAAGGGAGGAGGATTGGCAATAGATGTTAGCTCAGAGCCAGTCTTCCTTAGCAACAAGAGGAAGATTCGCATGGATGTCAGCTCAGGGCTGATCTTCCTCACAAAATAATAGAATAAAATAAATAAAATATGTGAGGCAAAAACTGATAGAAGTGCAAGGAAAAAATGGATGAATCCACTATCATAGTTGGAGGTTTCACACCCTCTCTATCAATAATAGATGGTGAGGACATAGTTGAACTCAACAACATTGTCAATCAACTGGATATAATTGACATCTATAGACTACTTCATCTAACGACAGCAAAATATCCATTCTTCTCAAGCTTGCATGGAATATTCACCAAGATAGATAACATTCTGGGCCATAAAACACATCTTTTAAAAATTTAAAAGAATAGAAACCATGCAATATCTGCCCTCAGACCACAGTGGAATAAAACTAGAAGTCAATACAAAAAGACAACTGGAAAATACCCAAATACGTGGATACTAAACAACACACACTTCTAAATAATATTTGGGTGAAAGAAGAAATCTCAAGAGAAATTACGATATATTTTGAACTAAATGAAAATGAAAATATGACCTATCAAAATTTGTGAGATGTAGCAAAAGCAGTGTTTAAAGGGAAATTTATAGCATTGAATGCATATATTAGAAAAGAAGAAAGATCTAAAATCAATAATATAAACTTCCATCTGAGGAATCTAGAAAACGAAAAGCAAATTAAATCCAAATTAAGCAAAAGAAAAGAAATGATAAAAATCAGAACAGAAATCAATGGAATTGAAAACAATAGAGAAAAATAATAAAACCAAAATCTGGTTCTTCAAAAAAAAAAAATTCTATAAAATTGGTAAACCCCTAGGTTCTTGAAGTTAACTAAGAAAAGAAGAGAGAAGACACAAATCACTAATATTAGAAATGAAAGGGGGAACCATCACTACTCACCCCATATACATTAAAAGAACAATAAAGTGATATTATGAATAACTCTATGCCCACAAATTTGAGAACTAATCAAAGGGGCCAATTCCTTGAAAGATAAAATCTGCCAAAATTCACAGAAAGAGATATATATCTGAATAGGCTTATATCTATTAAATAAATTAGATCAATAGTTAACAACCTTCTAAAACAAAAAAGCACCAGGCCCAGGTAGTCTCACTGGTGAATTCTGCCAAATATTTAAGGAAGAAATTATACCAATTCTCTACTACCTGTTCCAGTAAATAGAAGAGGGAATACTTAACTCATTCTATGAAGTCAACATTACCCTAATACCAAAACCATATGAAGACATTCCAAGAAAAGAAAACTATAGACCAATATCACTCATGAACATAGATGTGAAAATCCTCAACAAACTATTAACAAATTAAATATAACAATGCGTAAAAAGAGTTATACAACATGACCAAGTGGGATTTATTCCAGTTATGCAAGACTAGTTCAATAATCAAAAAATAATTAATGCAATCCATCACACAACAAGCTACAGAAGAAAAACCATATAACCATATCAATAGATACAGAAAAAGCATCTGATAAAACCCAATGCTCATTTATAATAAATCCTCTCAGCAAACTAGGAACAGTGGGGAACTTCCTCAATTTGATTTTTAAAAATCTACAGAAAACCTACAACTAATATCATACTTAATGGTGAAAAATCATCATGCTTAATGGTGAGATGCTTTCCTCCTAAGATCAGGAATAAGGCAAGGATGTCCTCTCTCACCACTCCTATTCAACTTCATATTGGAAATCCTAACTAATGCAATCAGACAAGAAAGGGAAATAAAAGGTATACAAATTGGCAGGGAAGAAATGAAACTGTCTTTGTTCATAGACGACATGACTGTCTATGTAGAAAATCTCAAAAAATTGACCCAAAAAACACACCAAAAACAAATGCTAGAACTAGTAGGTGATTATAGCAAGGTTGCAGGATACAAGGTTAATAAGCAAAAGTCACTTGTTTCCCATATACCAGCAAAGAATATTTGAAATTTGAAATTAGGAGCACAACACCATTTGCATTAGCACAAAAAAAAAAAAAAAAAAGAGAGAGAGAAAGAAACATGTAGATACAAATCTGACAAGATATGTACAAGATCTTTGTGAGGAAAACTATGAAACTCTGATGAAAGAAATCAAAGAGGATTCAAATAAATGGAGGGATATTCTATGTTCATGGATAGGAAGATTCAATGCTGTCAAGACATCAGTTCTTCCCACTTGATCTATAGATTCAACATGATCCCAATCAAAACCCCAGCAACCTACTTTGTGGATATCAACAAACTGATTCTAAAGTTTATATGGACATGCAAAAGACCCAGAATAGCCAACCTGATACAAAAGAAGAACAAAGCCAAAAGACTGCATTACCCAACTTCAAAGCTACAGTAATCAAGGCAGTGTGGTATTAGCAAAAGAATAGAAAAAAATAGACCAATGGAAAGAATAGAGAATCCAGAAATAGATCCACACAAATACAGTCAACTTATTTTTGACAAACAACCAAAGGCAGTTCAATGGAGAAAAGATACTATTTTCACCAAATTGTACTGAAAGAATTGGACATCAATATGCAAAAAAAGAAAGAAAAAAGATTATATCTAGACACTGACCTTACTCTTTTAACAAAAATTAACTCAAAATGGATAGTCGACCTAAATGTAAAATGCAAAACTATAAAACTTCTAGCAGAAAACATAGTAGAAATTCTAGGTGATGTTGGGTTTGGCAATAGGTTTTTAGATACAACACCAAAAGTACAATCCTTGGAAGAAATAATTGATAAGTGGTACATCATTAAAATAAAAAATTTCTGGGGGCTGGCGCCATGGTGTGGTGGTTAAGTTCAGTGTGCTCCAGGTTCACTGGTTTGCATCCTGGGTGCAGAACTACACCACTTGTCAGCCATGCTGTGGTGGCAACCCACATACAAAATAGAGGAATATTGGCACAGATGTTAGCTCAGGGATAATCTTCTCCAAGCAAAAAAAAAAAAAAGGAAGATTGGCAACAGATGTTAGCTCAGGGTGAATCTTCCTCAGCAAAAAAATTCTGCTCTGCAAAAGTCAATGTCAAGAGAATGAGAAGACAAGCCACAGACTGTGAGAAAATTTGTGCAAAACATGTATCTGATAAAGGACTGGTATCCAAAATATACAAAGAACCCTTAAAACTTAACAATAAGAAAAATAAATAACCCAATTAAAACATAGGCAGAAGATCTGGACACTTCACCAAAAATATACAGATGGCAAATAAAACATATGAAAAGATGCTTAACGTCATATGTTATCAGGAAATTGCAAACTAACAATGAGACACCACTATAAACAATTAGCATGGCCAAAACCCAAAACATTAACAACATCAATTGCTGATGAGAACGTGGAGCAACAGGAACTCTCATTCATTGCTGGCAGAAATGCAAAATGTTACAGTTTGGCAGTTTCTTACAAAATTAAACATACTCTTACCATACGATTTAGCAACTGCGCTCCTTGGTTTTACCCATATGAGTTGAAAACTTGAGCCCACATAGAAACTTGCACACAGATGTTTGTAACAGCTTTATTCATAATTGCCAAAACTTGGAAGCAATCGGTCCTTCGGTAGGTGAATAGATAAATAAACTGTGGTACATCCAGACAATGGAACATTATTCAGTGCTAAAAAGAAACAAGCTATTAATCCATGAAAAGACACAGAGGAAACTTACATGCATTTTACTCAGTGAAAGAAGCCAATTTGAAAGGCTACATACTGTATGATTCTAACTATATAACATTCTGGGAAAGATGGAACTATGGTGACAGTAAAGAAATCAGCGGTTGCCAAGAGTCAGGGATGAAGGAGGGAGCAATAAGCAAAGCATAGTGAATTTTTAGGGCAGTGAAACTATTTTGTATGATGCTTTAATGGTAGATACATGTCATTATACATTTGTGAAAGCCCATAGAATGGAGAACACCAAGAATGAACCCTAATGTAAACTATAGACTTTGGGTGATGAGGATGTGTCAAAGTAGGTTTACTGATTGTAACAAATTTACCACTCTGGTGCAGGATGTTGATAGTGGTAGAGGTTGTGCATGTGTGGGAGCAAGGAGTATATGGGAATACTCTGTATTTTCTTCTCAATTTTGCTGTGAATATAAATTTGCTCTAAAAAATAAAGACTACTAAAAAATGTATACAGAAATGTACACATGTCCATTATGTCAAACCAGATTATGCTGTGCTTCAAATCTTCTTAATCTTTCTTTTTTTTTAAATCAAGTCGAAATAGCAATAATTAATAGAGATTTCAATACATCTCTATGTACGTATGATGATGGATTCATTAATTTATCCAAATAGTGCTATGAAATTTTGTTTTGTATATGTCGAGGCTATTTTATAAGATGCATATATGCTTATAATTTTTTGTCTTCCTTGTGAGTTGTCTTTTATCATCATGTAATGATACTTTTGCCTTTGTGAAAATTAGCTTCATTAAATTGGAGTTGGGATGCCAAAAGGGGGACCTCTCACACCCTACAACAAGAGCAGAGCCCAAAAGGAAGAAGAAAGACTTCCTCTTCTTGACTGGCAAGAAGCTCAGCCAACGAGAGACCATCACAACTCAGTCCTGAAAAGCTACAACACGTGGAACTCTCAATTTCTCCCATGAACTCTTTGTTTACGATATCCCTCCCAACTTCCTCTTCCCCTCTATAAAAGAGTTTCTCATCTCTTGCTGCTGGGGAACTTACACGTGGCTCAATATGGTTGGAGACCCCATACTGCAATTCTTTTCTGGTCTCTGATAAACCCATTTTTGCTGGAGAAATAATTGGCTGTCTGTTTATTTAATGTCAACATCTTACAGTCTATTTCATCTATTAACATAGCAACTTCAACTATATTTTGGTTAATATTTGCCTGATGTAACCTTTTTCATTCTTTTATTTTCATCCTTTTTGTGTCCTTAGCTTTAGTCATCACTCCTATAAATAGCATAAAGTAAGTCTTGCTATACACAATTTAACTGTCTTTTAACTGGCAATTTTAGGTCATTTCTGCTTATAATGACTGTTGATCTATTTGAACTTTTAAAAGCTTTTCTCCTGTCATTATTTCTCTTAGACATACATTTTATGGGTTTTTCCCTTTCCTTTATTTGTGTGGTTGGTTATTAAGTTTTTACAAATTTTTTCCCTCTGTTTGGAATGTAATCATTCCATTTCCATTGTTTTAGTGGATATTTTGAAGTTTTAATGTGTATAATTATCTTAAAAATATATAAAGGAAAATGTCTTGATCTCTTTCAAAGAAAGTATGAAGTCTTCAGAACATTTTAATGCCTCTACCTCCACCTTTTTTATTGAGGTAAAACTCACATAACATAAAATTCACCATTTAGTTACTTAAAGTATACAATTCAGTGGCATTTAGTACATTCACAATGTTGTGCAACCACTACCACTATCTAAATATTTTCATCATCCCAAAAGGGAAACTTGTACCCATTAATCAGTAATTCCCCAACCGTTTACCTCCCTTTAGCACCTAGAAACCACTAATCTGCCTTTTGTTTCTATAGATTTACTTATTCTGGATATTCCATAGAAATGGAATCATACAATATGTGGTCGTTTGTGTCTGACTACTTTCACTGAGAATAATGTTTTTAAGGTGCATCCCTGTTGTAGCATGTATTAATACTTCATTCTTTTTTGTGGCTAAATAATATTCCATATTATAGATATACCACATTTTGTTTATCCATTTATTAGTTGGGTATCCAGCTGAGAAGGTGGCGTTGGGAATGTTGAAGATGAAATTAATGGACAGATAATATACTGGAAGGAGATTTTCACAATGACTAAAACTGACAAGAGATAAATATATGCTCTATAAAAGCCCTTTTGCAAAAGAGCAATTAAAAAGCAAAAATAAGAAACACCATCAGAAAAAGAGAAAACACAAAAGAAAAATGGGCCAAGAAATTAAATCATTCAGAGAAGTGATGCCTAAATGGTTTATAACATTAAGAGATGTTGAACCTCATTAGAAATCAGAGACATGCAAATTAGATGAACAGTAACACAAAATTTTACATCCATAGAATGGCAAAAGTCATGAATGTGATTGGATAACACCAAGTGTTGTTAGAGGTGTGGGGAAATAGATACCTAGGTGCTGCTTGCAAAAGAGAAATTATTGCAGCTATCTTGGAATGCAATTTTGCAATATATATTGCAATTAAGTATGGGTATTTGTTTCATATGGCTGATATAACAAATTACGACAAACTTTGTGGCTTACAACAATACACAGTTTAGAGGTCTTACAGTTTTAGAGGTCAGAAATCAAGGTGTTGGCAGGACCACACTCCTCCAGTGGGTATAGGGGAGAGTCTGTTTCCATTAATTTTCCAGCTTTTAGAGCTGCATTCTTTGCATTCCTTAGCTTATGGCTGCTTCCTCCATCTCCAAAGCCATCAGTGTAGCATTTAGCTTCAGTCCACACATTGCTTTTTTCTCTGCTTCCCTCTTGTAAGGACAGGTGTGATTACATTTAGGGCCCATCCAGATAATCCAGGATAATTTTCCCATCTCAAGACCCTTAACTTAATCGTATTTTCATTCTCTTTTTCTATATAAGGTAACATTCACAAGTTCAGGGGATTAGGATCTAGATATCTTTGTGGGCTGTAATTTAGTTGAGCACAGTACGTATATTTTTTGGACCCCGTGATATAACTCCTGGGCATATCTCCCAGTGAAATTCTCCCTCAGATCTTTAGGGAAAACTTTACAATGATGCTTATTGTAAACAGGTACAGCATCTAATTTTAAGTCTTAAATCTAGTCTTTAGCCCTCTTCTTTTCTCTTTGCTACTTTTCTCATTCTAAATATTATTAATGTGCAAGTCCTCCCACAGAAAAATCAGAGTCTCTGGGCCTGGCGTGGTCACTAGTTTTGATTTTCGATTCCTCCTGAACACTATTTTCCATTCTCATAACTTTTTCCTTCTTACCTTCTCCTATCCAAAATCCATAAAGAACGATTTTACCTAAAGTAGGTTTTGGAAATTTCTACTTTTATAAGGAATGAAAAACTTTTTATCCCCTCACAAAAATTACCTGGATCCTTAATTTCTCTAAGAGCAGTGAGCATGTTATCTAGACCATGCTTGTAGAGAAAAAGTGTTTAAAGAACATTTTTCTATGATATGATTAATTTCACAGAGGGATCATTTATTTCTCTGTGGTTCCCCTTGTACCCTCAGAGATCCTTATGACCAATGAACAATATACAGTCCCCAACACATGAGGAGTTCCTGAGCTGGGGAAGATGGTGCTGAACAAAGGGATATAAGTGGATTCCTCCAAGTTGAGGAGCCCCAATTTAATATCAACAGCAAAAATAATAGCCACCAAATAATAAAAGCACACTCTGTTTCAGGCCCCAGTGAATGAAAGTTATGTACATTTCTTCTTTAAACTTCACAACAATCCTCAAATATAGGTATTATCATTTCCAGTTTACATGTGAAGAAACTGGGATTTAGAGAATTAAATAACACGTCCAACCCAGACAGCTAAGAAGTCTCCAAGGCCATTTCAACCCCAAATCTGGCAGACTGCAAGGATCTGTAAACAAGTAGATAATACTGTTCCCGTCTTCTCCCCAGGCCATAGTTCTCTATTATAAAATCCAAATGGTGTTTGCTCCTGAAGAAATGTCTGTCTAACATTAGGTTTCATTGAACTTTCTCATCCAGAAAGTAGAATTGCCCAGCACGGCCCTTGGGACAGGGAATGGGATCTTGCTGATTGTGCTTAGGCCTCTCTTGTGTTTTCTTCAAATCTTTTAAAATCTGACTGATCGCAGACCTTAAAATGAGTATATATTGTAGAGGAAGAAGTATATGCTATAGAATATAACTCTGTGCAGAGTGTGGAACTAAAATTTGGCCCTGTCAACGTGGGTCTTAATGGTGGTGTTGGGTATCCTCAGAGGGAGCTTCAAGTTGGAGGGACAGAGGCAAGTCCCCCCTTTGGTTTGGAGAGTATTTTAGGAGAGGGTAACTCCGATAAAATGATCTAGCTATCACTCCTCATTGCTTTGTCCACCTGAAGAACAGAATGGAAAGAACAGAAAAAGAAAAAAAGAGAACCTTAAACTAAATGTAGAAGCACTAAATCAAGGGTTCAGATCACATACAATTCTCTAGTACTACGAAGACAAAAGCCTACAAAAAATAGTTCCTTTAATTATCCCACATAAAAAGATTCCTGTTGAACCTTGATGGTGCACCTCGATGGACTGTATTAGCCACTATAGAGTTTATCTTAGTGAAGAAACAGTAATGAATTTCTCTTTTCTTTTATTTCAAGGTGAATCCTGATATCATTGGCAAGCACTGTACCTTGGAAGGGAGATCTCTTCTGGAGACGAATCCCAGGCAGAAACAGGAAGAGGAACCTCCCAGTGACTGAAGTAACATATCTCTTTGCACATTGTTTTTATTTAGTATAACACGCATACACAAAAAGTGCACAAATTATGCTTGGTGATTTTTCATAAAGTGAACCCATTCATGTAACCAACACCCAGATGAAGAAACAAAACATTCCCAGCAATCCAGAAACTCCTCTTCTGTCCTCTTCTAGGCACCACCCACAAGAAGGTAACCAACTTAACTTCTTGTACCATACATTAGTTTTGACAGTTTAAAAATTGTATACAAATAGAATGACACATTATGTTGGTTTCTTTCACTCAACATTGTATCTGTGATTTTTTTCCCTTACCTCTATTTGTTTTGCAAGGGATATACCAGACCAGAGGGGCAAATCAGTTAAAACAACAACAACAACTCTCCAGCTCAAATTCTCATCCTGATTATCAGCTCATTCATCCATTTCTGTTGGGCAAAAGCCCCAGTGTTAAGTGTTTATTTACTGGACATGAGGACAGACTCAGCCTAGGAGAGTGGGTACAAGAAAGTGACTAAAACAGTAAAGACTACTCAAAAACTGATGGGGGCATTGCAAAGAGACATAGGAACCAGTTTGAAGGGATTCCCACTGGCCAAATTTGGGACTATTTAAGCAGTAAAACAAGTAAGTATTGTAATCAATTATAAACCATTGAAAAAATAGGAATCTATACAAATAATAAATTGATAAATTAATGGCAGAAAAGCAGAAAGTCTTGCTTAGTAGCATGCCAAGCACTGACTGTAAATGTGGTGGGAGGGCTGGAGCTGAAAAGTCATCATTTTGCAACCGTCATAATAAAAATTGGTTCAGACAGTGGATGTTAAATCTTGGGGGAAATTTTGCTGAGGAGCAGGATATTTGCAGCCTTAACTTGTCTACCCACAAACGAGGTGATTAAAATTAACCTCACCAATGAGTATCCCTCACCTGTCTCCAGGTATGATACTTTGAGAAGCACACAACATCATTTACGTAGTATTCTGATGGGGAGTGCCTAACGTGAATCTAATCATGAGAAAACATCAGTCAAATCCAAAGTGAAAGACATTCTATTAAAAAAATTTAATAAAAAAGACAGCATTCTTCAAACAGCATGTCAATATCATAAAACACAAAGGCTGTGGAAAGTTCCAGATTAAAGAAAACTAAAGACATGCCATCTAAATGCAATACCTGACCCTAGACTAGATGCTGTACTAGAGGGGGAAATCGGTCAATTGGTCAAATTGGAATGCAGACTGTAGATTAAATACAGCTATTGTATCGATGTTAAATTCATTAAAGTTCATAATAGTACCGTGGTTATGTAGTATTTAAGGGTAAATGAACATGATGTATTGCAACTTACTCTCGAATGGGAGAGAGAGCAAGCAAATAAAGCAAACGGGACAAAATATTAACCATAGCTAAATCTGGGTAAAAGCTATATGGGTATTTTTGTACTATTTATATTTTTTCAACTTTTAAATAAGTTTGAAGTTGTTTCAGAGGGAGAGAAAGAGAGACTGCACCGGAGGCGCTAGAGAAACCAACTGCTGTGAATTTGAGCCAGGCCAGGCGAGCTCTTTAAAATATAGGAAGCTTTCCCTCACCAAAACACATCCGAGGAACCGGTAATTCTTCATAGCTCCCCGGTTCCCGACGGATTGGTACCAGAGAAACAGAAGCCAGTTTTGTCTTGCCCGCTCACCTTTTATCTAAGCAACATGCCCACCCCGCCCTCGACCAGCTCCGCATAGCAGGGGACCATCAGGGTTTTGCGGGAGGTAAATGTTGCTCTGGTCCCGGATCTGGGCGCCTATGTAATGCCTGACAACCAGGCTCGTGTTTCCAGTTTGTCCTAAGTGATCGATCCGAACGTGAACACGCAGGGACGCTCCCTGCAATCACTACGACACAGTCCGTGGATTTTTTTGACTTCCGGAAATGAAGATAATTTGAGGGTCTTTGTTTCAAGGGAAGTGGTGCTGGACACAGGAACTGGAGCGCTACCGGCGAGGACCCCCTTTGACTCCACCCCTGCTGTCTTCCCAACGCCCCCTTCAGCGTGTCCCCCGGCTGCCCAGCTACCCGCTTCGGCCTCCTGGGGCCTTACAACTGGAAAGAACAGCAAACGGAGCTGGAAAGAGCGAGAGACAACAGATTGTCTTTTCAGCCTCTTTCCTTTAGAACCTCATTTTGTTGCTCTCTTCTGAGACCACTGCGCAGTCTATTTCGCAAATAGGGATGTTTACATTCACGTTTTCTCTGCAATTTACTGAATCTTTAAGAAGTGAAGAAATAATTATTATAAATCACGAAAGGAATCCAAAGTAAGGCGGCCGCAGCTGGGGGTGTAGCTCAGTGGTAGAGCGCGTGCTTAGCATGTACGAGGTCCCGGGTTCAATCCCCGGCACCTCCACGGATTTTGAGAGGATGCATCTGTAATCAGAGCCTTTTTCCTTTCATTTCTCTCTTTAAACTCGCTGTCTTCTTCCATTCAATTTTCTGTCTGCCTAGACTGCCTTTGTGGTACCCGGTTTCTGCCCCAAGAGCATTGCCACCACCAGAAATGTCCTGGATCCTACGCAACAAGAATTTTTGCAAGTTAATCGGCCTGATTTCTTTGGATTCCATTCTAAAAACAGAAAAGAAGAAAACAGAAAGGAGATAAAAATAACGGACCCTCAGTTTCATTCACTTTATTTTGCATTCTGAAGAGTTCTTGGAGAAAAGAACACACTGGAGGTGGAATAGCAAAAAAATATCTTATTGATTTCTTCATTGTGAGCATCCCACCACCCATACTTTATGTTTTCTTGAATCCCCAGATATGAAAGCAGTGGGATCCAGTTATAAATAAGAGGGTTGTATGCACACAAGGGACAATAAAGTGCTGTCTGTCATAGTAGGTGGTACCTCCCCAGCCTAGACTGAATGATACAGATTGCATGAAGATTGGCTGGTTCAATGAATCCAGAACTAGTGCTGCTCTGCTGAGATAACTCCTTGCGGATGTGAGAAACCAAGCATCTCAATGTCTCTTGTTCAAGAAAATTTCAATCAAAATGAATGACATATCGGGCTCATTTTAGAAATAAATTTGAGTGGATGACCACTTCTAATGCCCCCAACACAAACAGGTATCCCACACCACCAACATGTCTTAACAAATCCAAAAATCAAAGCTAGTTTCCTATCTTCACTACTGTTTAATGTTGTAATAGAGGTAATAATCAAGGCATTTAGCATGAAAAAGTAATTAGAGAATTAAATATTGAATAGGAAAGGATAAAGCTATCTTTCTATATCTTGATAGGATTATGTATCTGGAAACTACTCCTCAAAAGGGAAAAGCTACTACAAATAGAGAACTTAGTAAAGAACTTGGATGTAAAACCAACACACACACACAACATAGTCTTCCTACATTCAGCCTTTGGAGGTTTTCGGATGTAAATTTATTATTTGGAAGCTGACAAATGAAAGAAAAGAATCAAGTATTTATACTACGTCTCTTATATGGAATGTATTTCAAGATTAAAATATACTTGGTGAGGGAAAGATTTTCTCTGTAGAAGAATTACAGCTAATACATGCAGGAGGAATGATACAATCAGAGTCAACATTTTGCAACTGATAGTGCTATAATGCATTCAGGTCACAATCATCAATGGCTGCTACAATCATGAGGTGAAATTAGATGGGGGACTCTAGAATGGCTAGCGCAGGCTGATATCACCTGAAATGAATGACCAATTTCACATCACTAAAAGTGAGACCATTACACATCATGTGCCTCTTGACACAGTGAAATAGAACATACCTGGCACCACCAATGAAATACTTGTGTCAAAAAATTAATGCTTTGTCTTAGTAAATATTAGGAATATGTAAACAGCATAAGGATGCAACAAGTCAAATGCAGAATGTGGGAAATTCTCCTGGACACACTACCCCTCAAGAAATAAATGGCATGGGGCAAAAAGGGAGGTGGAACAGATATAGATTAAATGACATGTAAGGAGGTTAACAGACAAATGCAACATGTTTGGATCCCGATTCAAACCAAATACTTGGAAAATCAAACAATTGAACATGGACTGAGCATTAGATTATATTAAGAAGTTGTTTTAGCTATGCTGGTTGTGATATTATTATGGTAATGTTAAAAAGAAAGTTTATAACTATTAGTTATACATAGTAAAATATTTATGGTTGAAATTAATATAATGTCTGGAATTTAGTTTGTATTCCAGGAGGAAAAAAGGAAAAATAAAAAGTGAAAGTTGGTAAAAATTACACAATAACAACAAAATTATGATAAATGTTGAAGTGTGATAGACAATGAATGTTGTCAATGAATACATGGATATTCATTACAGTATGAGCTCTACTTTGTTTTAAAATGTCCAAAATGAAAAGTTAAAATTTTTATACTTTATATTATATATAAATATATTTTAATTTATTTTTTATTTTCATCAAAGAATGGCTTCTGTTTCTTGAAAATCATTGCAGTGTATGCAGTTTTTTTTTCAGATTTATTGAGGTATAATTTACAAATAAAATTGTAATATATTTAAAGTGTACAATGTGATGATATATATATAATGTAAATCAAAACTACAGTGAGATATCACTCAATAGCCACAGATAGGATGACCATTATAAAAAATAATAAAAGGTATGTGCTGGAGAGGATGTGGAGAAATTAGAACTCTTGTGCTTGTTGATGAGAATGTAAAATAGTGCAGCAGCTATGGAAAACAGCATGGAGGTTCTTCACAAAAATAAAGATAGAACTCCCAAATGATCCAGCAATCCCACTTCTGGGTATTTATCCAGAAGAATTGAAATCAGGATCTCAAAGAGTACCTACACTCTCATGTTTATTGCAACATTATTCAAAATAGTCAAGATATGGAAACAACTGAAGTGTCAATTAACAGATGAATGGATAAAGAAAATGCGGTATAGACATAAAAAAGAATACTATTCAGCCTTAACAAATAAAAAAAAGAAGGAAATCCTGCCGTTTGCAACAACATGAGTGAAACTGGAGGACATTATGCTAAGTGAAATAAGCCAGTCATAGAAGGACAAATACTGCATGATTTCACTTACATGAGATATCTCTAATAGTCAAACTCATAGAAGCAGAGAATACAATAGTGATTGCCAGGGACTGTGGGGTAGAGGAAATGGGGAGTTGTTGTTCAAAGGGTATAAAGTTTCAGTTACGCTAGATGAATATGCTAGAGATCTGCTGTACAACATAGTGCCTATAGTTAACAATAAGGTATTGTGCGCTTCAAAATTTAAGAGGGTAGATCTCTCTCTCTCTCTCTCTCTTTCTCACACACACACACACAAAACAAAAAACAAAGGGACACAAGAAAACTTTGGGAAGCGGTGGATATGTCTGTTACCTTGTTTGTGATAATAGTATAAGTGTTTGCTTATGTCCCAACTTATCAAATTGTGCACATTAAATATGTGCAGTTCTTTGTATATCAATTATACCTCAATAAAGGTGTTAAAAAAAGAAATCTGAGTAATGTCAAGAGTTGGCAAGTTTATTATTGATTTGTAGTTGTTCTTTGAATATTCTAGAAATTATTTCATTGTTGATTTTAAATATTGCAAATCCACTTCTCCCAATCTGTCATTGTGTTAGTGTTCTCCAGAGGAAGAGAACCAACAGGATATATATGTGCATAAATATACATATATATATGCACATACACATACATATATACACACACACACACACACACGCATATATATATATGATGTAGTTTGAAGGTCTGACAGATGGAGGGCCGAGGATGTAGATTCCAATCTGAGTCTGAACACCCGAGACTAGGAGTGCTGAGGGCAGAAGATTGGTGTTCTGGCTCAAACAATCAGAGGCAACCTTCCTCTGCCTTTTTGTTCTAGTCTGGCTTTCAACAAATTGGATAATGCCCACCCACATTGGAGAGGGCTATCTGCTTTACTCAGTCTACCAATTCAAATGCTCATCTTTTCTAGAAACAACCACAGACACATCCAGAAATAACGTTTAATCAGATATCTGGGCATTCCATGGCCTAGTCAAGTTGACACACAAAATTAATCATCACAGTCATCAATGTGTTGATTTTTACTAAGGTATCCTTTGTTTCTAAGGTATCTTAATCTTTAGCAATCTTTAGTTTCTTTAAAACTAAAGAATAAAATTAAAATAAACAAATATTTAATTTAGATTTATTCAAAGTTATCTATCACTTTTTTTAACCTTACAGATTGTGCTTGTTAGAGTCTTATGTGCCAATACATGATAAAAATAATGAAAATTACGGTGATGATAAAGGTGATCGTGATGATGACAGTTAACTTACTGTGTGCTTAGTAGGAAAGAAAGAGGTTTTGGATTGTTATTATTTCTCATTAAAATTTGCTCATGTCAGTAATCATTATGAAGGAATAGAACCAAATATTAACAATAAAAACATAATAATGACTCCTTTGCCTAATGACAGGACAACCAGAGTGGAGCAAATATGGAGAGCTAGTTTGTGTATCCAACTACCTCTTGTATGAGAAGCTTTTATCCTTTAGAATCAGTTACCACGATTGAAGAAGACCTGTTCTAACCTCTATTGAGAATCCATTCTAGCTGAGCTCATGTATGTGCTAAAGTATATATTATTTAAAAGCAATTGGCATCAAAGGGAAACTGCGACCAAGAGAAGTTAGAGTGGAGGACTTCCCTGTGGCAAAGATCATAGTGTTATTGCAAGATAAATGACTGAGTGGGGCACACACCTATGCATTGTTCTCCTCCTACCACCAAAGAGTTGATGGAGCAGCTTCCAAGAGGTTCTAGCATTGGAAGCAACGGGGCTTCATTTCAGCATCTATAATTCTTTTTCGAACTAAGATAAAGAAAGGTGGTACTGACTTAGTTATTTTATGTTTAAGTTACTTGTAAATGTTTAATGTTTACATGTCACAGAACACAAGAACAATCATGAGCATATACGGTCCGTGGGGCATCAGTCTTCAATTTGCTGAGTTCTCATTTTTTAGGTCAACAGCTGATACACCAGAGCAAGGATGATCTATTGAAAAGAAAATTATGGGACAATAATTGAAAACAGAGAAATTTTTACCTAGAACCAAAAGGGACAAAACATTTACCATGTGATATTAGGACAAAGAGCAGATAGATGTTGGAGACTTGTGCGAAAGGATAAATTGAATTTACCCTTCAAAAAAGAGCCCCTTACAGTGATCAAAAGCCTACTTAGTATCAGCATCTAACCTACTGAGCCAGCTAGCACATGGAATGTGCTAACATCCATAAAAATAAAATATCAATAAAAATAAATAAATAAGTAGATAAACAAGCAAACATATATGTCTGTATGTGACTGCCTATACTTCTGGTATTTTAATCTATTTTCAGAGTTGCTAAGGGACCAAAACAAAAAGCCTTGTTTTGTTTATAGAATTCGGATCATGTCTTTAAAGAAGCAACTGGAAAGAGGAAATGCTGGGGATCAAATCTGTGTCCTCCAAGAGGATTCCTTTAGTCTACCACTGACCCACATCCTCACTATAGGTATTATTGATTTTTCTGATTGTTGACCAAAAATACCACCAAAATGGCATCTTTATACAGCTTACAGATAACTGGAAGTGGGAAGGAAGATTGAAAGTAAAACTAGCAGTGGCATGACAGAAGGAATGAAATAAGCCATGAATGAACAGAGAGATGAGCAACTAGAGGCTTTGCTCCACCTTGTCCTTTGGGGAAGACATAAAGTGGAGACAACAAGGATAGGACTGGGACTCCATGCAGGCAGATTATATACTCTTCTATCTATTACATCCTTGCAACTGTTTCTGTTCTCTCCCCAATCTTTGGTCAAGAAAATTTTTTTTTAAATCTGATTTGCAGAGCTCCTTGTTCAAGACTGTGTCAGTAATTCAGCTCTTGTTAATGAGAAGAAAAAGTCACCATTTAGGTCCCTCAAATGACCTTAGATCAATTGAACCAGACCATGCCTCATTCAACAAGCAGTTGAAAAATTGGCTCACAATAGGTTGTATACATGACAGTCAAAAAAAAGTAGCACATTGTGAAAAGACCGTGGTGGGGGTGGGGGCGAAGTATTTTAGAATAAATGGCTCAGACAGTTCCTAACATAAAGCTCAAAGTCTCTTAAGAGAAGATGATCCCAATAGCTAAGAAAAGAGGGTGGAATCATCTTCAACTGTGCTCCAGAGAATTATATTTCTGGTCACAAATCAACCACTTTCAGTCAATTGATATCTATGTGCATGTAAACCCCACTCAGAAATTTGTTTTAGAGGAAGGCTTGAAAATCATTTTGTTAATGAGTGATGAAATTTAAAGGTGTACTTACATGATTTTCATATATTCGATCCATAATTTTTATTAAGTGGAGGAGTTTGAGCAATGTTTAAACGTTCTTGGTAATTTAATACACCTAACTTTAAAAGGTTGCAGTAGGTTACCCGGAAGCCAACCTAAATTGGAGATGCCGGGGATCGAACCCGGGGCCTCATACATGCAAAGCATGCGCTCTACCACTGAGCTACATCCCCAAGATTAGGGAGTACTTTTTTCCTTTGATTGTTGACCAATATTTCTCCTTAGATAGTAACCGCGTGCAGCTTACAAATTCTGCCGGCTCCTTCTATCTACATTCATAGAAACCTAATCAGGTCGACTTAACAAATGCTTATTAAATAATACCATCCATAGGTTCCCTGTACTTCCCCTTAATATAATTTAGCAGTTTATAATTGTAAATTTATGTTATTTGATTGTTTCCTTCTCTAGTAAGTTACCTTCAAGAGAGCAGAGGCTGTGACCGATTTTTCTCATCACTCTCTCTAGCTCATAGCATAGAGCCTGGCACGTGGCTGTCACTCAATAAAGAGGGGTGAGCAATAAATGACAGATGTACTCTGTTCGGGATACATGTTACAGTACACCTATCCAGTACACAGAGAATCTTGCAACGAAATGTGTGGGGGAGAGGAGGATTCACAAATACACAAAAAGATAATTTCAGTACAGTATGAGTGCTCTGGCAAAGATAAGCACATGTTAACTACAGCAGGCGACAGAAAGGATACCACATTCTTGATCAGAAATTGACGACTCCAGGAGTCTTGAAAAACAAGACTTGGCCAGGTGAATCAAGGCCAAGAGTTGCGCGTGAGGACCAATTTGGGTTTGCAGCGTGGGTGGCTGCGCTTCTCCGATTTCAGCCAAAGTTCTGGGCGCCGGTGGAGCATGGACGCCCGAGATAAGTACCCTGCAGTGATTTGTTCAGGCTCATAGCCGGACCTTGTTGGTCAACAGGCCCAAGGCAGGAACTGCGGGTCTGAAATGCGTTAGTTGGTTTTACCGAATTTACATTTGGCAAAGATCCTCAGAAAAAAGTGATCCAGTTCGTCGCTAGATGGGACTGCTCTGGCCTCCCGGTGGCACTGTGATACGGACACGGGGCTGGTGTGGTGTATTTAGTAATTCTGGTGGAGACTGGATGGGTAAGGGCCACCAACGTTCCGTCGCTGACATCTGAGCTCCGGAACGGCCGGGGTAGAAAATGTATCGCGGAAACCGCGAGGGCGAAGGAACGCTCTCTGGCTGTGTGGTCGCTTTTCTCAGGTGGTAGAAAGGGGACCTGGGCACGCGGGGTGTGCCCTGGGGGCCGTGGTCTCTCTTCCAGTGGAGTCACCGCTTCCCTTCCTGTTTCTTTCTTGCTTCCGTCCCTGTTTCCCGCCTGGTTCTTGGAGCGTCTAGCCCGCCAGTCTGCGCGGGGATCTCTTAGGGACGCATCTCGAGGTCGCTTGGCTCCGGTGTCGGATAGTGGTTAGGCTTGGGAAGTGTTGCAAGGGTTGTTCCCCATAAGTTAGATCCGGGTTGGCGTTTGAGTACAAGACACTCCCTCCCCGGTCCAAGGGGTAAGATCCTTCTGGAACCCAGCGGCTAAGGCCGCCCCTAGTGCAAGCGTTTGCAGTCCTGCTGAACGTTCTCCGGGCTTCTTTGGCTTGTGGATGGGGCTCCTTTGATCCTGGGCCACTGCCATGAGTGTCCCCTCCCCTTCTACCTACCAATGAGAGTCTTATCTAGTTTACCCTCTTAGGGCACAGGCTTGCCTCAAGGATGAAGCCTACACCACTAAGGACATCTGGTGGGCTCAGTGGACATGCGCTCCTCTCCTACTCAGATCGCTACATTTGTTCCCGAACTAAAATCACCGACGGGAGTGTGGATGAGGGATGCGAGAGTTGTTATTTTTCCAGAGAAAGCCAACCTGGCGTATGCAACCCGAAGCTAAGGATCAGGTTCGCTTGTACCTGCACCTTCCAAGAACTTGGGGAGACCCAAGAGAATTATCTGCTACTGTTTGTGTTTTGTCGAATGTACATTTCATTAACTTTTTAAAATATTCATATACTGTTTTCACAATACATAAAAAACTAAATTCAGAAACTTAGATTTCCCTGACACATTTAAATATTTATTTTAATATACAGCTCTAAAAATTCAGGCCCAATACATCAAATTATTTTATCTTTAAATGTTGGAAACACTTTAGTACTCTGTTATTGTTAGAAAGTCATATAGTAATGTCATATTCATCAATTCCTTACACCAGTGCTCCTTCAACTTTAGCATGTATCATAATCACCTCCAGGGCTTATTAAATCAGAATATTGGGCTCCCGCCCGCAGAGTTCCTGATTCATGGGTCTGGGGTGGGGCCTTATTTTTGGCAATATCCCAGGTGTTGCTGATGCTGCTAGTCTGAAGACCACACCTTGAGAATGCCTACTTACACTAAAACCTGTTTCTAAAGTGTTATAATCTGGATCTATATTTAAATATTCAGCATCTCTCTTACACTTTTTATTCTATGGGATATAGGTTTACTCACCCAGTCTACCAAATGAGATTTTCCTCCATGGACTGGGCTGAGATTTACACACACATTGACTGTAGATAATTCCAAGCCCAGAATCTGAGATTGGATGCACCTTGCAAGATAGCTCTATCCTTGTCCTTTATCCAAAGGTTTTAATTAATCTCTTATCAGATACATGGTTTGCAAATATTTTCTCCCATTCTGTAGGTTGCCTTTTCAATCTACTAAAAGATCGTTTCCTTTGATTTTTTTCTTTCCTCTGTGCAGAAAAAACCTTTTAGTTTGATGTAGTCCCACTTGTTTATTCTTGTTTTTGTTGCCTGTGCTTTTGGTGTCATATTCATTAAATCATTGCCGACAACAATATCATGAAGGTTTTCCGCTATGTTTTCTTCTAGGATTTTTACAGTTTCAGATCTTACATTTAAGTCTTTAATCCATTTTGAGCTGATTTGTGTGTGTGATGTAAGATAAGGGTCCAATTTCTTTCTTTTGCATGTGAATATCCAGTTTTCTCAACACCATTTGTTGAAGAGACTATCTTTTCCCCATTGCATATTCTTGGCACCCTTGTTGAAGACCAGTTTACTATATACATGTGGATTTCTCTCTTGGCTCACTATTCTGTTCCATTGGTCTATATGCCTGTCTTTATGCCAGTTCCATATTGTTTTGATTACTGTAGCTTTGTAATATATTTTGAAATTAGAAAATATGATACCTCCAGCTTTGTTGTTCTTTCTCAAGATTGATTTGACTCTTCGTGGTCTTTTGTGGTTCTATATGAATTTTAGAATTGTTTTCCCTTTCTGTAAAAAAGGCCATTGGGATTTTGATAGGAATTGCATTGAATATGTAGATTGCTTTGGGTAGTACAGACATTTTAACAATGTTAAGTCTTCCAATTCATGAACATGAGACATCTTTCCATTTGTTTGTGTCTCATTTAATTTCATTTTGTAGTTTTCAGTATACAAGCCTTTCACTACCTTAGTTAAGTTTATTCCTAGGTATTTTAGTCTTTTAGATGCTATTGTAAATAGAATTGTTCTCCTAGTTTCCTTTTCAGATAGCTCATTGTTAGTGAATAGAAACACAATTGATTTTTGTATGTTGATTTTGTATCCTGCAACTTTACTAAATTTGTTCTAACAGTTTTTTTGTGTGTGTGAGGAGGATCAGCCCTGAGCTAACAGCCATGCCAATCCTCCTCCTTTTTCTCCCCAAAGCCCCAGCAGATAGCTGTATGTCACAGTTGCACATCCTTCTAGTTGCTGTATGTGGGACGCAGCCCCAGCATGGCAGGACAAGTGGTGCATCTGTTCGCACCCGGGATCCGGGTGCTGCCAGTAGTGGAGCACACGCACTTAACTGCTAAGCCACTGGGGCCAGTCTAACAGTTTTTTAATGAAGTCTTTAGGGTTATCTATATATAAGATCACGTTGTCTGCAAACAGGGACAATTTTACTTGTTCCTTCCCTTCTGATCTGGATGCATTTTATTTCTTTTTCTTGCTTAATTGCTCTGGCTAGAACTTCCAGTGCTATGTTGAATAAAAGTAGTAAAAGTGGGCATCCTTGCCTTGTTCCTGATCTTAGAAGAAAAGCTTTTAATTTTTCACCAAGTATGATATAAGTTGTGGTCTTTTCACATGTGGGCTTTCTTACATTGTCAGTAGAAGAAAGATAAAATTTTTTCAGCAGCATATTTGACTTTCAAACTAGGATGAAATCTGATTTCAAAGTTTAAGTTGTTTAGAAATATTGGAAGAAATATCAAAAGTGCTAAACACCGAGTATGTCTGTTCATCAAGCTCCAGCATTTAAAAGTGGCACTACACAGTTACAGAGTAGGAAACTGGAGATGCCAGGGATCGAACCCGGGACCTCATACATGCAAAGCATGCGCTCTACCACTGAGCTACATCCCCAAAGCCACATTATTCATGTGGCACAAAAATACTTTTCTTTATGAATATATGGTCAACTTTTCCCTAAAATATATTTCATATATTTAGTTGTGCAAAAATTGGAAAAGTTTTACAGGTCTTGAATGTCAGAAAGAAGACGTACATAAATCAATGTCTAAAGGCTTTACGTTCACCTGAACCTGACAAGGCCCAGCTCAGAACAAGCGGCTTCAAAATTGGCTTTTATCTCAACAGGACAATGCATGTAAGTGATTGAGAACAAGAGCCTTCTGAAAAGGCAAGCATCAGGAAAAATAGAACCATAGATGGCTACAGCAGACCACTGGGAAATAACATGATGTACAGTACAAAGTCAAACTGTAAACAGGAGCCAATCCAACTGCCAAAGTTTTACTCTAAAAATGTCTTGAAAAGGAGTCACTTGTGAGCAATACCTCCCTTGGAGTTGTGGAAATAGACTCTGGAGCAGGGAAAAGTTTTCTCCCTAAAACTTGATGCCAATCCCATTTGATTATTTCTTACATTTATACTTTCCGCCCACCTCTGGTTATGTTGCTTAAAATCTACTCTTTTTATTTTAAATCTATTTTCCAAAAAGAAAACAATAAATAACTGAGAATAAATCTGAAACTTCACAATATTTTTCTCTTAGTAATTTTTAAGAATGATTATGTGTTCATATTGACTTCCACATGCACTCTGGTTGCTCTTAATATGAAAACCCTCCAACATAGCCAGTAAAAGCCTGTCATGATTTAGCCCCATCCTTTTCCTGCCTCATTTCTCATCCTGCTCACACATATGCTTTCCCTTCTAGCCATATGGGCTTTCCTTCAGTCCTATGCATTTTACCTGGCTCCCTCTGCCTGGATGACTCTGTACTGTTCCTCTCTTTCCTCATAATTCTTCTCTTTCTTTGCAACTATAGTCTCTCCATCTCTAGTCTCCCAGATTAAACGAAATCTCCCACATACGTTCTCCTAAATCTCAGTCACTCATTTTTGTAGCATTTCTCATAGTCATGATACTATATTTCTGTTTGTGATTGTAATTGATTTCTACTTCCTCCTTCCTCCCCGCTACCCTCTTATCTCCTTTGAGGTGAAGAACAGACCTATTCAACTCACCTTTCCATACATTGGATGAGTAGGCATACAATGCATAATTTTTGGAATGAATGAAGGAATGAATGAATGAATCAGCTTCATAACTATCAGCTAAAATAGATAAAGGTAAATCTTCTACTGCTTGGGGCCAGCTGTAAGAGTAGTTTGTGCATGTAGAATTCCTTCCAGAACTTGTGTCAGTGATCTCGTATCCAGAAATATATCTTTTTGAAACTGGCATGCTGATCCAGAATCATGACACCTCTCCAACCAGATGTCTTCCACTAATGGCCTGATTTAAGTCAACCTAGGAGAGGGAATAATAGTCCTATAAAAATCAACGTCAAGAAGTAAAATATGTCTCTATATCAGCTTATGTTTTCTTAACACCCATTTGTGATTTTCTCTATTGATTTGCAAAAGTCAAAGATTTTTCAGGGGTTCATGGACACTCAAGAGCATAAGGAGGTCAGTGAACACCTTGAAAGAACAAACAAAATTTATTCTTATGTCTGTTGGGTTTTTTTTGGTGATGTCATAGGCAAAAGTTTTCACTAGATAATCTAATGAGCTCATGTGCCATCCGCTTTTAAAAACTATTATTCTAGACCGTACTGGATAGTTTGATTTTATAAATAAGAATATTTGCTATTTAAGACCATGACTTTGAACTGAGAGATATTAGGTTTAAACCCTAGCTTGATTAATTATTTACTAGCTGTGATTTGGGCAAGTTACTTCACTTCTCTCCTATTCTCAGTGTTCTCATCTGTAAAATATGCATAATAATGCTTACTTTCATGAGTATTTTTAGGGATTTAAGGTTATGTGAGAAAATAAAATGTAACATAGTAAATGTTCAATAAATTGCAAGCATTTTCCATCTATGCACGATTTAAGTAAGATTGCTTGCAGTTTGAGAAACCAGAAGAATATATTTTTAAATAGTTTGACTTAAAAATTTTCCAATTTTACTTTAGAAATTCTCTATCCGTGACTGATCTTGAGCATCCAAGTAGTTAAATCCTGATACAACCATGGGATAGATCATCAGTAGAGAGCCTGCGAGTCATTGAGAATGCAGATAAATGAGGAGAAGTTGCAGAGATTAAAGCTCCAAGCAGTGGATTTGATATTGTTTAGATTAAAGTTGTTTTCAGACTAAAAATTTGAACGAATTGCCAAAACGGAGAACCTCGTCTGAGAACTGTGAAGGCCCTGCTGGGATTCGAACCCAGGATCTCCTGTTTACGAGACAGGCGCTTTAGCCAACTAAGCCACAGAGCCAGCTGTGCAGTGGGTGAAACTTCTTTTATGATCAAACTGTACTCGATTAGGTAAAAAGCTGTGTTATCAGTTAGCGTTACCGTGTACACTCCTTTCGAACAGATTGACCTCGTAGTAAAGGCAGACTCGCGAAGGAGACTCCTGGAACTTAGATTCCCATCAAACTCAACAAAACGCATACACGCACTCACACCATAACTTAGAAAATGTACTAGAACAACCATGGAATGGGAAAGAGTGGAGACGAGCCTAGTGTTCCTTGCGGAGGAAGGGGCTTATCTGAGTGGCGACAGAATAGTTTTTTATTCTATCCGATTGTAATAATTTAGAATCAAGGGAGTGGATGTTCTAAAAGTGGAGTGAAAGGTTTTCCTAGCAAAATAGGTCAGTTAGAACTTTAATCAAATTATTGGCATTCCTGACTGTTGGAAGACGGCACACTTGTGCCTTGAAAAACAAAGCAGAAACAAACAATCTCAAACTCCTATCGTTCAGATTCTGCTAACAGCTGTCGGATTGCGATCCGCTTGAGAAAGTAGGAGACAACAAGGAGGCGGCTTGGTCAGAGCTCACTTAACGGTTTTGTGATTCAAATCCCAAGGGCCTTTGCCTGCCCGAGGCTGGGAAATGACCTCTGTTCCTGCAGCTCTTAGGAAGGTGCACAGATGGAAACCACGACTCGCTGAGGTTGGAGAGGCGTGCGGTTGGGGAAATTCCTCACTCTATTCTGCCTTCTTCACTTTGGCTCCTCAAGAGGATGTTCTTTAGTATTTTCTTCATGGATCCTCATCTTGAAGAAGCTAAATAAACATTAACTGATTGTATAACCACAAAATTAAGAATCCATTCTTAAACTGTTAACAATTGGGTCCTAATTTTCTGCCTTTAATTAGAATAAGGCTGGCGCTGACAGAGAGGGGAGCGGGTTCACCAAATTATCAGGTGCCACCACACATCTACCCAGCTTCCACTGCCTGGTTAAAATACAATAGAGAGGACTCCAGAATTCTTTATTCAACGAAGTAAAGGCTGAAAGGAGCTCTGGGCCTGGTAAGGCCCTTGAATCCCCAAGTCTTTTTTAATTTCTTTCTTCCATCAAATGTTCTGACATTGCCATTTTCTATCCCATTCAGAATGCTTTTGTGGTAAATATAAACTTATTTTCTTGTTAAGCAAGATAGTCACTTTTTAATTTAATCTATATGAACAAACCTCTATGATTAGGACGGCATTACTACTCTATTTACAGTTACTACATATTTACTGAGTTTGGAAAACAACACCCCCAAAATCAAAATGGATGGAATCATGGCGTTTCTGAATTCTAATTAGCTGAATTGTTTATGATCAGGACTGTATAAATTTTGGTCACAAAGGTACAATTGGGATGACAGCATTTACAGTGAAGTATTATTCAAGTATTGTCCAACAAGAGTGATATTATTGAGTACCTACTATATGGCAGGTGCTGAAATGAGTTTATTGGATACGACTAGGTACAAGATGGCCATAGATGACAGAAAATAAAACAAGAAATTTTAATAAATTTTATAAGCATCATAATGAAAGAAGTACAAGATGATTGATGAGCACCTAACAGGAGCTGGTAATATAATTTAGTATATAATACTCTGTATTATGTACGCTGCCCAGTTCAATACATTTTTTGGAAATTTCTCTTTAATTTGTTTGATTTTTGTGAGAAAAAAAGGCTTAATATATATTTTACTGTGCAAGTAGTACTTGAAAACATCTTTAATACTTTCAACTTAATCTCAGATATTTAACCAAAATAGGAATCTCTGCCAAGGTGGAATGCAGTAAATCTGACCAAGGCCCAATAGTAGGAAGGTTTGCGTGGTACTTGAAATAAAATTATCATGAGAGTAGAAAGAGGCAGAATCAGTGGTATCTACCCCTATGAGGTCCTCCCAGAAACAAACTTGAAACTCAGGAAAGGAATGCGTAAGTGAATTGAAAGAGCAAATACACATGAGACCCCTGACCAGTCTGATGCAAAAGTGCTTCACTAACATTAGACCCAAAATAGCTAAATGCAGGATATGAATATGGATACTGGATCATGGAGATTTTTCATAATTGCATTGATTTCTCATTACCCTCAGTGAACGCTTTGTCTGTTGAGAATAGGTTAATTCAACATAAAACTAGCTAGTAGATGTTAGCTGAATTTTGTCCCCCTAAAAATTCATGTGTTGAAGTCTTAACCCCCAGTACTTCAAAATGTGAACTTATCTAGAAAAAGGGTCATTGATGATGTAATTATTTAAGAGGAAGTTATGGAGTAGAGTGGACCTCTCTGATAAAATATAACTGGTGTCCTGTAAAAGTGGGAAATTTGGAGACAGACAGGTGCACATGTGAACATAAGGCAAAGATCAGGGTGATGCACCTATATGCCAAGGAACACCCAAGATTGCCAGCAAACCACCAGAAGGGAGGGGAGAGGCAAGGAACAGATTCTCCCTTACAACCCTCAAAAGGAACAGCCCTGCTGACATCTTGATCTTGGATTTCTAGCCTCTAGAACTGTGAGATAATAAACTTTCATTGTTTAAGCCACGCAGTTTGTGTTCTTTTGTTATGGCAGCTTCTGAGGAAGAACTAAGTTTTTTCCTAAGTTTTGTCTCAAACTTAACTGGAATGAATTTATTTAAAAGGAGAACTAGTGAATAAGGGCTAATGGGAGGTAAATGTGAGAAGTTCATATACCCCAACTAAAAAGCTGAACAATGAGTAGAATTGAAAGACAAAAAGAAAAGGAAAAAAGAAGGAAAGAAAGGCACAAGGAGAAGTATATGTCAGATTAGTGATCCAGCTCCAAATTTTCTGAAAACAACTGGAGGTAGGGAGATAGTGGAAGCAAATAAGGACCAGTCAGAATTGGAGTATCTCACAGATGTGTGGGAAGAATATAGCTTTAGCCTGGGAAGGAAAAGTTAAGAACAGGGCTTAGATGGAAGCTGGAGGATAGAAGAATCAAATAGGAATAATAGGGTAAGGGGCCATTATAGGGGGAGTAAAACCAAAGACTGTGAGCTAGGAGCACAAAGCAGGCCAGAGCCTGAGAGGGGTATATTGGTCATGTTCAGTAGATGTGATGCCTCTATTGTGAATCAGCACTGGGGAGACTCCAACATTCACCGTGGCTAACGAAAAGCCCAAGGAATAACCCAAAGATAAATGTTTATCTTAATGTTCAGGTGGTAGGGCAGGATGAAACTGTATTGCAATTTAAGACTAAGAGGTATTCATCACTTAGTAAACTAATGAGGCATAATGTAAATATAGAGTTTGACAATCAACAGAAAATTGGACAAAGAATATAAAGACTCAATTCCCAGATAAAAAAACATAAAAAGCCAATAAATACATGAAATATGCTAAACCACACTACTGATCTGAGAAACACAGATTTGAATACTTTTATCTTCATCTATTGGCAAAAATTTTTAAATTCAATAATGCCAGAGGTTAGTAAATGGTGGGACATTGATGTTATCCTACATTGTTGCTAAGAATATAAAATTGTACAATCAGTATGGAGATCAGTTTGGCAATATCTAGAAAAGCGAAGATATGCTTACTTGATGATTCAGCAGTTCCACTCCTAGATGCATGACCTAGTAACTCTTTGCAAGTTTGTCCAAGGAGACGTATACAATGATGTTCTTTGCAGCGTTTCTTCTAAGTCAATAAAGTAAAACTATACGTTCTCCAATAGATTAACTATACAACAATTAAATTAAATGAGACGTTTCTCCTTCTGTCATAAGGAATTTGCACTAAATACATAATGATCAATAAAGAGAACATTGTAGTAAATATGTACAGTATGACAGGTAAATACGGTAAAATTTTTATAGATATACATATATGTAGTAAAAGATAAAACCATAGACTACAAGAATACACATGGACTTCAGGATGGTGGTTACTTTTATGGAGAGAATAAAGGGAATGGAAAGTGAAGAGTGATGCTTCAACTTTACTTCTAAATTATTTTCTTAGAAAAAGAAAAATCTAGATAATGGGTACATGACATCTATTATACTATTCTCTATTTATGCTTAAAATATTTCATAATTGATTTTAATTTAAACAAAAGAGAATATATTTGCGTATTTCACATTATCACATTAGAAAAATAATAGAGAAGTAAAAGTAGAAGCCAGTGCACTTGCAAAGCACCAAGTATTAGCCCATTTGCTTTACATGTAGTAGAGCATCTTCCCTTAACCCAATATTGACAGAATTTCCACACTTTCAAAACTATGATTTAATACCTGAAGAAAATAACAAAGGGAACAGAAATAGTCTTTGCCATTAAGTAGCTAAAATGTTAGTTGACAAAATAAAATGTATCTGTGGGTAATGATACTGTAGCTTTACCTAGAGCACATGTGGAAATGGGCTTTCCCTGCAACATAGAGATGCAAGGCAAGCCTTCCAACATTTCATGTCAAATGTACCAGAAAGACAATACAAGTAAAGGGAAAAAAATAAAGACAACGACTTAGCCTAGTGATCTAAATTTTTCTCACTTTGTGAAACAACCATTCCAAATAGCTTAGGATTTACCCTAAAAGAACACATTGAGGGAAAAAATAGGACCTTTTAATAATTAAACACAGAAAGTTCTATCTGAGCACATTAGCTCTCCCCAGTATAACTTTTCCCTGTCTCCTCAGTTTACTTTCATTTTTAACTTTTATTAGTGAATAACCAAAAAATATACATATTGCTTCTTTTATGCACCTAGCACATTTGTTACTTTGTTCATTACCAGGAAGTTAATTCTTTTGTTGCTATTTTAAAGGAGTAGAAACTGTGAAGCCGCTATTCCAACCCCCATGTCCAACTCTATTCTCCTCTCTTCACCTCACACTATATGAACTCAAAAAATGAGCTATCCATTCCTCCAGCCTCCTTTATATCAATGGGTGGCCATGTGCCTAGTTCTGGCCCAAAAGATATAAATAGAAATCTACTGGGAGATTTTGAGGAGAGCTTTGTCTTTCCTGATAAAGATAATACATATGTGACTGGTGTCAACTCCTCCCCCATCCCTTCCTACCTTAAACGCAGATATGATTCCTGGAGGTTCAGTGCCCATCTTGTGGTTAGGACAGAAAGGCATTTCTAAGAGATACCTGTATTGACGTTATTGAGCTCATGAATCAATATTCGTTAACAAATACTTTTCCAGTTTACATCCATATCTTCACTTTTAATGATCTTTTTGACATCCTGATTTTTCTATAGTCACATTTATCTGCAGCCACCTATTTCCAAACTGTGTCCCACGTAAGAAAAATAAACTACTGTTTAGTTTGATTTTCTTTACTTTTGGCTAAATGTTTCCCTGGCTGAAAGAATGGGTTCTTTCCTTCAAATACATATTCTAATACTTTAAAAATATGAACATAATAGATTTCTGAATATTAATTGCTCATCCACTTTTCTGAATTCTCTTATCATTTGTAATACTAGTTTGTTGCTTTTCTGTTGTTTCCTTTTAAGCAGTTTTTCAAACAAAAAAGAAGAGAATCATATAATTAACTGCATTTGCCTGTCATCATCTTGAACAATTATCAAGATATTGCCATTTTTGTTTCATTTGTCTTTACACTTTTTTTTCCTGGAGTATCTGAAAGCAAACCCCAGATACATTTTTTAAAACATAAATAAAAATTCTATTACTTTTAAAGTTATTTATACTTCTTTTGAATCATCAAATCACAAAATGTGATGAAATACTTTTGACTCCTATGTATATATTTTAGCGTTTACCACAGGTAAATTTTTTCTTAAGGAATGATCTTGTAGTATGGGGAATATACTTTGAAAGTGTTCTGTTCCTCCTTAAAGTTATTCTTATTTCTTCATAAATGCAAAGCTCATTGCTTCCCTTCAAGAATTAGCAATCTTTTGGAAGATAAAATTTTACACAAGAGAACTGCAGTATCTAAAAACAAATTGTGATAGTTTAATTTTATGTGTCAACTTGACCAGGCTATGGTGCCCAGCTGTTTGGTCAAAAACCCATCTAGTTGTTGCTGTGAAGGTATTTTTTTTAGGTGTGATTAACATTTAAATCAGTAGACTTTGAGTAAAGAAGATTACCCTCCATTATGTGGGTGGGCCTCATCCAATCAGCTGAAGGCCGTAAGAGGAAAGTCTGAGTTTCCCCAAGGAGGAAGAAATTCTGCCTCCAGATTGCCTTTGGACTCAAGACTGCAACATCAACTCTTGCTGGGATTTCCAGCCTGTCATCTTGCCCTGCAGATGTCGGACTTGCCAGCTCCCACTATTGTGTGAGTCAATTCCTTAAAATAAATCTCTCTCTCTCTCTTTCTGTCTCTGTCTCTCTGTCTCTGTTTGTCTGTCTGTCTCTCTTTCTACACATCACACACCCTATTGGTTCTGTTTCTCTGGAGAACTTTGACTAATACACACAGCAAGAAGATGCTAAATTGATAAGAGAATAGCATCTGCTACAACTCTCAAGAAAAGACCAGCAAGAACCAAGAGTTCAAGGAAATTCCTATACCTCTAAATCACATTCCAATTCTCAGTGTCACTCTTTCCCCATCAGTCCCCTAAATTTCACATATGAGACCTGGAGAAGTTATAAATTTCACTGATTTAATAATTCAGTTACCCACAGGTTGAAGCTATACATGCTAGTCAACTATCTCATATCCCCCTCAAGAAAAAAAATATTCTTTCATTGTGGTCACAGAAAGCCTCAGGCTCCATTTATGCCTTGAGCAGACAATTGAGACATTTAAGGCTATTTTTTTCCTTTAATATATTCAACACATAAAATATTACTGTCCCCCCTACCCACTCACCATTCCTCTCATATGCCCTTCATATCATTGTAGGGCAGAGCAACTCAGTCCCCAAATGCTTCCTTTCAGTGAGCTTTTCATTCCAGGTGACCACAGGTAATGACTTATTTCCTATTTCAGAGATTCTTGCTAAGCATTGTCAGATTTCCTTCCTTGAACATTGAAACTCTCCCAGATTTGCCACATTTTTCTGAGGTCCCGTTGCCTAGAATGCACTCTGGTTTCAAATGTCTTTGTGAGGAGAAGTGCTATAATTGGCTTCTTTCCCCTGATCTAGTTTGTTCTCTATTTGTGTGTGAAGGTCCAATATAGACAAGGAAGAAGAGAGATGAGCTTTCTTTTCCATCTACATACCAGGACATATTTTATTTTAAATTATTGAGAGGTTATTTGTAACAATTTAAGATTAAACCGTGTAAGGATTGCCCTACAATGTAGATCTGCTGTATCTTATTTCTCCTTGAAATAAAAAGTATATTCTTTACTAAATGACCTTGGGTCACATCTAATTTTCTCTAGCCACAAGACTTTGTAGAAACTACGAAGTGGAGTCAAACTCAGGGTGGCCACAGAGGAGTTTCATTGCTGGTAAATAGAAGGAGTTTTAGCTTTTTTCTTCAATGCTAAGGAATAAAGATAGATAGAATTTTCCTCAGCTTTCAGCTGTCTGCTCATTTCTATGTTCTTAGAAAATAGCTCCTTTGCTCCTCTTAACATTCTTAGGGCAGAAAAACTATGGAAAAAGAGATCTGGTTTTACCTAATTAAAATAGTCATCTCTTGACATATTGTTAAAAACATTATTTTTTTATCAGGGACCCAGAGTCATATGATAAATTAAAACAAGTGCTCCCTTATGAATTGTTAGCCCCAAGTTATCAATATCAACTCCTCTTTTCCATGAGGTAATTTTATTTAAGGAAACTTACTGTCTTTCCTTGCTTTAAGTCTAGGTCAGAGCCTCTCAGACCACTGACAGATATCCCCAAACTTAAATTTGGAGGAGCAGGGTTTAGGGTACCCTTCTGTCCCAGAAGGCCCTGAATTATTAAGTGATCCACTTTCTTCCTAGTGACTGGCTTTGCAAACCAGAGATCTCAGAGAGTGGCAGTTCTCATTTCATAGTCCTTGGACAACTGTGGTAGGAAAAAGAGAGAGAGAGAGAGAGAAGCTTCTCTCTGCTTAGCAGAACTGTATGTGGAGAAATTAATTTACATCCCATTGATCACCTCCATCTGCCCTTGACTTGGCCAGTCTGGGGGCTGCTCTTGTATCTAGGACTATCTGAGTGGCCAGTGGTGTCTCTAGAAAGCTTAGCCTAACTGAGAAAAGAATAAACCTGCAGATGTACCTCTCTTATAACTCCTCCTACCTCTGTGGATATTTGGAGATAATTTAGAGACTTTCTAGGCCAGTGATTCTCATCCTTGACGGCATATTCAAATCACCTAAGGAGCTTTAAAAATGCCGGTGTCCATTCTACACTCCAGACAAATTAAACTAGAATCTGTCACAGTAGCATCCAGGCATCAGGAAATTTTAGAGCTCTTCAGGAGATTCCAATGTGCAACCAAATTGGAGAACCACTGATTTAGCTTTAAAGAAACTTGGGGGCTCAGAGGAACTATACTGATTTCTACCTTCCCCATCCCTCTCATCACCCAGCGCACACTTTACCTACCAGATGAAATAATTTAGTTAGGACACTGTTCTTGAACTGTACCTAAAAGTTTTTATTGGTTAGGTTAAAGGAGAGTCTTTTCATGTGGTTTGGAATAGAGCATCTTAAAAACAATCTTTCACCAAGTTGATCACAGTCTGGTGACATGAAGAGACAACAAAAGAAGGCAAGGTGGAGAATTAAAGGGGAATAAGGAATAATTAAAACTCAAAACTGGTTACTAGGTAGAACTCTTGATATTTCACAACTGCTAGCCTTGCCTGTGGGTAATATGGCACGTTGAAAATGTGAGGAATGAACAAGGAAAAAGTCAGAACTATGTCCTTATCGACTGCTCAGTTGGTAGAATCTATGGCTACTATTTTAAATTTAGTTCAATTTAGTTCTAATATTTTTATTACAATTTAGTTCTAATATTTTTAAAGCTACATCAGTTACACTATTGTAGGCCTGTAATAAGAGCTATTGCTCAATAAATGACAACAGGGATGATTTAGCTTGAAGCTAATAGCAGCTAACAGAGTGTAAAGCTTCAGGGCACCACACTTTCACAGGCCCATTTTAAGACCCATACCTTAATTTCATATTTTTTCTCAAACAGCCAGTTGGCACAAGCACTGGATCAACTCACGGCTGACAGACCAAAACACTAAAGAGTCTGACATAAAGGATGGTAGCCATTATTATTTTTTAACACTGGGCTCCTATACCTCTAAGAATTTGGTACATTCTTCCCCTCATGTCCAGGAGCCCTTGACTTAACCACAGCCAGGCCGGGGCCGCCTGGATTCTGGAGCTGATAGAGGCCTGGCTAAGAAAAACCCTCAAATCACAGCAAAATGTTTTCTAAATTTCCTTCACTTGCTGCTGTGACAGAGTGTCACAAGTTGGAAGTCGAGACAAAAGCACCAAGATACAAGAGATGACGCATTCCAAAAGGGAAAGACCTCCAACAAAATACACAAAAGAACTAGCCAAGAAAGACTTTACCCACATGAATGGTATAAAAAGGCCAGGTTTAGAAAGAGAAGTGAATTTCTTTTTTGAGAGAAGTGAAATGAGTAGTTTTAGAATCAGTGAGGCAAATTTGGAGATTACAAAAGAGATCAGTATAAGCAGGGAACAAATCCACAGCGATGTGAACGCTGTGAACTCACTGGCAAAATGCACTGAGGGAAAAACCTGTCTGTCGAAATGCTTCCATTTCACTCCTTTGTGTTCGATTTCTGAGAGAACTGTCACGTTTTGAGAAGCTAAATTTACCCAATACTTTCACAGCCTTCGGCCTGCTAAGAGTGTATTTTCTTCCTAAAGAGCTTCGGGCGAAATCCATCTTTCTCTTATTAAGCCTCAAAATGTGAAACCTGAGACCGGAGCTCAGCCTACCGTCCCATCCCCCACCCCAAACCCTGGCACCAAAACTAAGTAAAAGTACTAATTCTTTCGGAAACCTTCTAATTTAGAGTTTACATGAGTAAATGCCAATAATTTTTTTTCATGGAACAGGGACCAAAATCACTGTTGATTTCGCTCTGTGGAAGATCATATGTAAACCCTGCTGAGGACGGAGAGGAATAAAATTTTTGTAAAGAAGGGTTACGAGCATAACCGGAGCAAATTATAAACCTGGAGGCAAGATGATTAATTTTCAGATTCTACAAGAACGGGCTGGTGACTGTAACGTAGAAGATGTTTCCCGAATGAGGAAACAAAACGATGGAGATGCTGGGGATCGAACCCGGGACCTCATGCATGCTAAGCATGCGCTCTACCACTGAGCTACATCCCCACCACACGGTTTTTGGGTTTTCTAAACTGTCTTCATGAAATATAACAGAAATTTACTTCACACTTTTTTAACAAACCTATTTTGTTCTTTTGCAAATGAGAGTTAAAATTTTCATCTATTTTGTAGGAATCTATTAACAAGAAATTCTGACTAACCTGTATCTTGCAGACATTCAGTAACTGAGGAGAACACACTGGGCTCAGAAATCTCAGTAAGAAACATTTAGCTTTAATAGCAGCCAAGAGATAAATGTACTGGAACGTGCCAGAGGTGCTTAGACTCTCCTTTTCTGAGTGCTTTTCTCTTTTTTCAAAATATATGCGGAACAAAGGAAAGATTCATACAGGAAAGATAAATAACGCTTTGCCCATAACTATCTTTATCTATGCAACCTAGCAAACCACTCCCCCCCCCCCGATTTCTGCACCCCATTCCCGGACCCCAGAAACAGCTAGGCACCTTTTCTTAGAAAACAAGGAACCAACGGAGGGATTTCTGTTATAAAAATAAATTCCTTCCACTCTCAGCAACTGGGAAGACTAAAGGGTCAAGATGATGGATTGCTTCTTGCGGCCTTCTGATCCTCGTTTAATCCAAAGAATACGAATCAAATCCAGAGAATAGGAATCCTCAGATCCTGCTCTGATTCTTTGGAACGAAGAGCCAGGAAAGTTGGAAACGTGTTCATTCTAAGATTGAGGCTAAACTTCTGCTTCTGTGGTGCTTTATTTTCTGTAGAGGGAATCGTCCTCTGGACATTCGGACCCCTTTCTCACCAAGGGGTGCAAAGTGAGAAGGTTTTATTCCCGCCTGATTCAGGGAAATCCCCAGATACCGTGACCTGTGAGCAAATCTGGAAGAATGGATGGGAGTGCCAAGTAGAAATAAGGGGAGAGCTGAGGATACAGCACGTGTACAGGCATGGAAGTGTATGTAGTTCAGAACACTTGGAGTTGAGAGGCGGAGCAAGGTGGAGATGAGGCTAGAGAAGCCAGCTTGAAGAGATTACACAGCATTTCTCATCCTTTTACCTTGCTGAGACAACCTATATTTTTTTCACGTAGTAGAGATGATGGGCCCAAAGAGTTTGCATAAATCATGTGTGGTCTAAAATTGTTATGATTTTTCCATTTCCTTTTGCCAGTCATTGTTTTAATGGTAGGTCCATGATGCTTTGGTTGATAAGACATTCTAGGCAGTCTACCTACACACTTCAGATTTTTTTCAGAAACATGAGAGGAGAGCCACATATCTTAGTTTAGCATTGCTATTTGATTTTCAAGGAATCTGGTTTCTGATAACAGTCTGGAATCTTGAGAGAAACAGATTAAAAAATCATCTTTTTTTTGTAAACAACAGTTATTTCCCTAAGAGAATTGTGAAAAAAAGGCTTGCTGTGAACATTAGTTATCTATTGCTGAGTAATACTCCAAAATTCCGTGGGTTAAAAAAAAAATGTTTATTATCTCAAAGATTTTGTGGGTCAGGACCTCTGGAGTGGCTTAGCTGAGGTTCTGGCCCCAGATGTCTCATGAAGTTGAGCCCAGGGTGTCTACAGGCATGCAGTCCTCTGAAGCTTTGACTGTCTGGAGGATCTACTTCCAAGATGGCTCATTTACACGTGGGTAGGAGGCCTCAGTTCCTCCTCATATACATCTTGGTGACTGATTCAAGCGAGAGGGAACTGTACAAGGGTGTGATTACCAGAAGGTAAGGATCATAGTGGGCCTTCTTGAAGGTTAGCTAAGAAACAGTGTTATTCTTAATTGTATATCAATGCTTATTATAATATGTGGCATAAGTAAATATTTGAATCATTTTGTTTTGTTTTTGGGAAGGATTCACCCTGAGCTAACATCTGTTGCCAGTCTTCTTCTCTCTCTCTCTTTTTTGTTTCCCTCCCCAAAGCCCCAGTGCAGAGTTGTATATTCTAGTTGTAAGTCCCTCTAGTTCTTCTATGCCAGCCTCGGTCACAGCAGAGCTACTGACAGACCAGTGATGTGGTTCCTCCCCTGGGAACCCAGCCCGCATCAGAAGCAGAGTGAGCTGAATTTTAACCACTGGGCTATCAGGGCTGTCTCTTCAATCATTTTTAAAAAGAGTAAATGAGTGCATGGCCAGAGAGATAGATGCTTGTACAAATGAATAAACAGAAGAATGTTTTCAGTGTTTACTTAGGAGATTTTAAATGTGAGAAATCATGCAATTTGCCTTCAATCCTCTCAATTCCATTAGAAGAAATGGAAAATTTATAAAAATGTATAAGTTATCAAAACTAATCTAAGAAGTTATAGAAAATCTGATTCAATATATAGCCATTTTAAAAGTTGAATCAGGAATTTAAACAAAATTTCCATAAAATATAATTTCCAGTCTGAAGCAATTTTACTAGCATGTTCTATGAAATCTTAAAAGGAAATGATAACCTCTATGTCATACAAAACATTCCAGAAAACAAAAAGCTCTATAACTTATTTTAGGAGATGAGTATAATATTGATACCAAAACCCAATGGAGAAAACATAAGAAAGAAAAATTAAAAGGTCATTTCACTAATGAACACAGAGGCAAAAACATGTGTAAAAAAACTAGTAAACAGGACTTCCAGTTTCCAGTTTTGTATATAAGGAGCTTAGAATTCACCACTTCATCCTAACAATAAGTAAAAAGCTGAACAGACTGAAAAATCAATAATTCTTCTTGGATTTGTAAGGGAGGTGAAGAAACAGGGCAAACCGCTGCCCCCAAGGTTGGAGAGACACAGGCAAATAAAGGGAATAAAGGCTTACCTGAGCAGTGACTCAGAAGTGGAAACCGCAGGGGAACACCAGTGATGGGGTTGGAAAACCTGAACTGTAATTGATGAATTGATGGAGGCTCCATATAGACAAGTCTGATAGCTAAAACTCCAGGGAGACCCAGTCATAGAGGGGCCCTCACACTTTTGTGAGTTTTACCTCTGGGAGCTCAACCAGCTTCTCACAATAAATAGGTAAATATTGGGGGAACATTCCCTTATGCTTCCAGCAGAGAGGCAAGAGGGGGAACCATTTTGAAATATGCCAGAGTACTCTAGTGTTCTTAACAAGGCCTGCCATCCAGAGAACCACATCCTCTCTAATACCTGTTGTTTCTTGTCTTTTTAATAATAGCCATTCTGACGGGCATGAGGTGATACCTCATTGTGGGTTTAATTTGCATTTCCTCAATAATTAGTGATGTTGAACATCTTTTCATGTGCCTGTTGGCCATCTGCATATTTTCTTTGGAAAAACATCTGTTCAGATCCGCTGCCCATTTTTTAATCAGGTTGTTTGTTTTTTTGTCATTGTTGTTATTAAGTTGTATGAGTTCTTTATATATTTTGGATATTAACCTTTTATTGGATACATGACTTGCAAATATCTTCTCCCAATTGGTAGGTCATCTTTTTATTTTGTTGATTGTTTCTTTTGCTATGCAGAAGTTTTTAGTTTGGTGTAGTCCCATTTGTTTATTTTTCTTTTGTTTCCCTTGCCTGAGGAGACATATCCAAAAAGATATTGTTAAGACTCATGTCAAAGAGCATACTGCCTATATTTTCTTCTAGGAATTTTATAGTTTCAGATCTTACATTTAAGTCTTTAATCCATTTTGAGTTAATTTTTGTGGATGGTATAAGATAATGGTCTACTTTCATTCTTTTGCACGTGGCTGTCCAGTTTTCCCAGCACCATTTATTGAAGAGACTTTCCTTTCTCCGTTGTATGTTCCTGGCTCCTCTATTGCAAATTAGCTGTCTATAAAAGCGTCTGTTTATTTCTGGGCTCTCAGTTCTGTTCCATTGATCTGAGTGTCTGTTTTTCTGCCAGTACATACTGTTTTGATTACTATACCTTTGTAGTATACTTTGAAATCAGGCAATGTTATGCCTCCAGCTTTGTTCTTTTTTCTCAGGATTGCTTTGTCTATTTGGGGTCTGTTGTTGTTCCATATAAATTTTGGGACTTTTTATTCTATTTCTGTGAAAAATGTCATTGGGATAATGATAAGGATTGCATTGAATCTGTAGCTTGCTTTAGGTAAGTTGTAAATCGTATATCTGATAAGGGGTTAATATTTCAAAAATATAAAGAATTCATACAACTTGAGGAAAAACATTCTGATTAAAAATAGGCAGATGTTCTGAATAGCAAAATAAACAATTGAAACTACATAAAACTAAAAAGCTTCTTCACAGCAAAGGCAAAATGAAAAGGCAACCTACTGAATGGGAGAAAATATTTGCAAAGTATATACCTGATAAAGAGTTAATATCCAAAATACATAACAAACTCATACAACTCACACACACAAATGGCCAACAGGTACATGGAAAGATGCTCAACATCACTAATCATCAGGGAAATACCAATCAAAACCACAATCGGATATCACCTCACACCTGTTAGAATGGCTATCAGCAAATAAACAAGAATGTTGGCAAGGATGTGGAGAAAAGGAGCCCTTGTGCACTGTTGGTGGGAATGTAAATTGGTGCAGCCACTATAGAAAACAATACGGAGGTTCCTCAAAAAATTAAAAATAGAACTACCATATGATGCAGCAATCCCGCTTCTGAGTATATACTCTGGATATTGTTATCTATAATAATAAATGTATATTTGACCTTTATCCCTATTGCTAGCATACATAGAGCTCCTAAAACCCTTAGAATTCCCTAAGTAATGAGAGCAACAAAGGTGTTTTTTGTTATGTTAATGAGGTGACATTTGGACAGCACCTAATTTCAGGAGCACGTTGCCAGGACAACTAGCTCTGTGATTAGAGGGCTGGAAATTTCAGTCCCACCAACCTGACCTCTGGAGAGATGAGAGGGGCTGGAGGTTGAATCAACTGCCAATGGCCAATGATTTAATCAATCATGCCTATGTAATGGAGCCTCCATAGAAACTCAAAATGAGAGGGTTTGGAGAGCCTCTAGGTTGTTGAACACATAGAGATTTGGGATGCATGGTGTGTTCAGAGAGCATGGAACCTCCATGCCCCTTCCCCATAACTTGCCCTATGCATCTCTTCCATCTGGCTGTTCTTGAGTTATATCTTTTTAATACAGTAAGTAGAATGTTTCTCTGAGCAATGTGAGCCATTCTAGCAAGTTAATTAAACCCAAGGAGGGTGAGTCATGGGAACCTCTGATTTATAACCAGGTAACAACCTGAACTTGTAACTGGCATCTGAAGGGAGCGGCAGTCTTTTAGGACTCAGCCCTTAACACGTGGGATCTTATGCTATCTCCAGGTAGATAGTGTCAAAATTGAGTTGAATAGTAGGACACCCAGCTGGTATACAGAACATTGCTTGTTGGTGTGGAGAAATCCCCCCACACACATATCAGAATTTGCTGGTCAAAACCCACCTTTTAGTTGGTGTCAGAAGTGGGATTTGCTATAGTGTCCCTGGCTCATGGAAACATGTGGTTTGGGAAGAGAAAGAATGAACTGGCAGGGGTGAAGAACCTTTGATTCCTCAGTGGCTGTGTGGTCACCCATGGTATGGAGCAGCAGCTATGCTGCAGTCAGTTACTAAAGGTAAAAGTTACCCATGGTATTTAGAGATGGATCCAACTCCTAGGGAGCTCGTTCATAAGATGCATAAAAAATGCAAAATAATAAGAAAAATACAAAATATTCAATCCCTTGGTTATTGTTATCTGTAATAACTAAAAAGAAATTAAAAGAGAATGCTAAGTTGAACCTTGATGTTTGACCAAACTCAAATTTCAGTGAGTCTGAGCTTTGGTCACTGGCCTCAAAGCTGACCTCCAAGAAAAAATTATACAGAGACAACAGAAAATACCTCTAAGACCTGTGGTCATCAAGAAGGTAGTCAATGTGTAGGAAGGGCAAAACCAAGAAACTATTGAAACCGGTGGGTATAGTGTAAAGGAACTGCCTTATTTTGTAGATCAGTATCATCAACTTCCTGAAGAACCTTTCCTAAAATGGATTGTGAGAGTAACCAATTTTGGGGCTGTATCTTTGGTTTTGAATGCTGCAGAGTGGAAGAGCATATTTGGGTTGATACAGTACCCACAGCTCACCATGGAACAATCACAGATAGTTATATGTGATCCAGACACACAGGAGGTTACTCTTGAGGGAACAGCCAGCCTGGTTTACTGGATAAAAGGCATTGTAAGGTCTGTTTACCCTGAGAAGGGAGACTGTCCATCTCCCTCTATGAATGCCAAGTAAAGCACCCCAGCTGAAGCACCTGGTATGCTTCACATGCAGGCCATGTGGGACTGGCTTTATTATGACCAGGATATTCACCCACTGAATATGCCTATTACCCAGGTCATGCTAAATGCTATTATTACTGCACAAAATTGGGGTTGTCTTGCCCGATGAACATAAACCACCAATTAATTACAGCATCAGCCTTTGGGAAAAGAGATCAGCTTTATTCTGTGAAATCAACTTGCAGGGAGACAGAGGGCACATGCCCAAAGATCTGTCTCCCCGATTCAGCATTTGGGGTGAAATTTAAGATGTTAGGGAGAACAAGCTGGCACACAGAAATGCTGGTAGTACTGATTTTGATTGGTGGGATTCAAGCATTTATGGTAAGATTTTAAATATTTCTGGCAAGGTTCTAAACATTTATGATGAAGTTCTAAACTTTAATGATAGGGTTTTAAACATTTTTGATGAGGTGGGGAAGGAATTTTTAACACGGGACTTTCCTGAATGAGGGACCTCTCGCTCCTGATAAAAGTCCGACTTTCAAGTTCTAGTCGTGTCCTCGTCCTTGGGTTCCAGGGGATGGGGGTGGATTTTTGGTTCTGAGGTCATTTCAGGTCAAGATTTCTTCTTCTGCACATGCTCTGGCGACGTGACTTTGCACATTTTCTGAAAGGCAATTTTTAATCACTCTGTTGATTACAGATGGAGTCCATTGAACTGGTCCTGGAGATCCCGTGGTTACACTGTGATTAAGGGGGGATATTTTGCATGGTCACCCCATATAATCTTATGGCTGCAAAACTGACAAACATTTCAGAAGTCTTATCAAATTTTCTGTCTCAGTTTCCCCTCATGGATCTTACAGATGCTAACAAAAACATTAGGTTAATTAACAAGAGAATGGGAAGATGCTGAGGGAAGAGTCAAAGGACTCTTCCCAACAAGGTGGAAATTTTTTAAAGATTATTAAGAAATAAGGTGAATAAAGCAAATTTTGAAAAGAGTTAAACAAAGAGGAAACAGAAAGGGGAGAGTCACAGGACTTGTTCCACCAGGGTGGAAATCTTTAGATGGTTATTAAGAAATTGGCCAAGGGGCCGGCCCTTGATGTAGCAGTTAAGTACTTGAGTTCCGCTGCTGATGGCCTGGGGTTCGGACCCCGGGCGCGCACCAAAGCATCGCTTGTCAGGCCGTGCTGTGGCAGCCTCCCACATAAAGTGGAGGAAGATATGCACGGATGTTAGCTCAGGGCCAGTCTTCCTCAACAAAAAGGGGAGGATTGGCATGGATGTTAGCTCAGGGTAGATCTTCCTCACGAAAAAAAAAAAAGAAAAGAAATTGGTTGAATAAAATGGACCCTGATAGGGTTAAAATAAAAGTTTTAATACAGCACTACCAACAGTTGGGCTGGCCAAAGGGACCCTCAGCTTGTCCCCTAAATTAAAGGGCCCCAAACAAGTCCACTCTATTTACCCCCGTTTGGAGAAATTTTTAAAGTTGAAAGGTAGCGATTACCGTGAGAAACCTGCACAGTTGCTTGGGAGAGTGGTTAAGCAGGTTAATCAAGTTAAAGATTGACAAAAGGGCCTGAGACCCTTGACTCAATCCCTCCCTGGGGATGCAAAGCCTTTTGCACAAGAGTGGGTAAAATGGTCAGGGGGTGGAGAAGAGAAGTTTCCAGGACTCATTGATATAGGAGTCCCACAAACTATGGTACCAAAAGCCATTGGTGAAGCCCTTACTTCTGCTACAAGTAGATTGAGAGAATGTAAAAATGTAGTGGTTGATAGGATTATGAAAGTTGGAATGTTTAAAAATGCTTTATGTAAAAAAGTTGTGTTTTCCTTACCTGAATGTTTTATTGGAATGGATATTGTGTCTGGCTGGGGAACACTTGCCTCACCCATTATTGTAAAAGCAGAACCTGTGGATGAAGTCCTCCTAATAGAGACTACAGTTAGGAGTTTAAGAGTTGATGGAATTAAGGTAAAAGTTTGTAGGAGAATTGATGTGCTTGAACAGGCCTTAAGTGGTTGCATCATTTTACCTGATAGTCTTATGGGGATAGACATTGTATCTGACTGGGGAACGTTTCTCCTACCTGGTTTTGTAAAACAGAAGCATGTAAATCTGTCCTTCAAGCAATGTTAATTGGGAATGCTAAATGGACACTAGCAAGATTGCCTGAGCCCACACAGTGTAGAATAAAAGCAGGAGTGCTGGTAGAAACAAATTTTCTGTGCAATAATCCTAAGTGGAGCATAGGCTGGGGCTTATGGCAAGAGTCTGTGAGTGCAATGACTACTGGGACATTGGACTACAGAATTTTCATTTGAGGAGCATTTACTGCTTTGCTATTGGACATTACTAACTGCAGCTACCTCTTTGATTGAAGGGCATAAAATGATCTTAAAACCTGAGATACACAAATGCCCTGGGTGATGGCAGAGAAATGCTCTAATGGGGATGGCAATCCCCAGAGAGTTTCATAATAAAATGGAAATGGTCTATACAGGATCATGCTGCCTGGGGAATGCAAGGAAGAGATATTCACGAGCAGGGAGCATCTTTTCCCCTAGAACTGACTTTGGAACTGTGAAGAGCTGCTGGATTCTATTGTCACTTAGGCAGTGCCCTATAAACAGCTCTCAACTGACCAACAACGAGCTGCCTGGTTTGTGGATGGCAGTTCTGAGGTGAATGCACAGCATTCTCTTTGGAAGGCCAGCACTCTGATGCAGGAAGGTAAAAACAAATTACCCTGGATTGCTGAATTGCATGCTGTTTTCCTAGCAGTGATGGTAGAATTGAACAGAGTTAAAATCTCCTATTTTTGGGTTTTTACTGACTTGTGGGTGATGGCCAATGGCCTGGCCAAAAGGTCAGGCAGGAGGGCACTGGAAACCTGGCCTGTTAAATGGATGTCCATATAGGGCACAGCCCTCTGGAAATTGGAGAAGTGCATTCAATTGGACATGTTGGTGCCTATTTGAAGAATCCACTTTCAGGTTAAGAAGGTGATTGGAATGGAGAAGCAGATGTCTCCATGTGCTCACTTGAAGTGGCCATCTGGGTCCTTGAAATAAGCGGACATGGGGGCACTGAGGCAACACAGAGATGGGCTGAATCTAGAGATATTCCTCTTACACCTTGAGGCACAAAATGTCAATAAGAACTGTTCTGTCTGTCAGCAAAAGAGTCAGAGACTGCAGATAGCTATATGGCAAATTCCCTGGTGAGAAGGCCCTGAACAGTTCTGGAAAGTCAGACTGATGATGACCTAGAGCTACTAGCATCAGTCTGACTAGAGGGCTACAAATGGGTCCTGACAAGAGTAGACACTGGCTATGAAATGGGCTTGGCTTACCTAGTGGTAGATGCAAATGCTCAGAGTGCTATAGGAGAACCAGAACAGAAGATACTGCACCGGTTTGGACAGCTGAACATCATTTCTTCAGATCAAGGAACAAACAAACTTTACAGCTCATAATGTCCAATAACAGGAAGAGAGAGAGCCTCCTTAGATTAAGGATAGTTTTATAGAGAATTGAAATGGGCAATTAAAACATCGGTTGTCTAAAACAAAGGGAGATAAAAGCAAAAAGGGCTGGCTTACATGCCCATGCCGGTGTTGGTTGGGGGGGGGCAGTGCTGGTCATAAGAACTTCTGATATGTAGCCAGTTAGTCAGAAGTACAAGTAATGTTCTGGAATTTGTGACTGGCATCTGAAGTGTCAGGAGGTGGGCAGTCTTGTAGGACTAAGCCCTTAACCTGTGGGATCTGATGCTATCTCCGGGTAGATAGTGTCAGAATGGAGTTGAATAATAGGACACCCAGTTGGTGTATGGAGTACTGCTTGTTGGCGTAGGGAAATTCCCCCTTACACACACATTGGAATTTGGTGATCAAAACCACATGTTAGTATCTGAAAGAAATTAAAGCAGGATATCAAAAAGATATCTATACTCCCATATTCATTGCAGCATTAATCACATAGCAAGATATGGAAACAACCTAAGTGTCTATCAATGGATGAATGGGTAATGAGCACGTGATATATATATTCAATGAAATATTATTCAGCCATTAGAAAGAAGGAAATCCTGCCATTTGTGACAACATGGATGGATGTTTAGGGCATTATGCTAAGTGAAATAAGCCAGACAGAGAAAGACAAATATTGCATGATATCACTTATATGTGGAATCTAAATAAAAGTCAAACTGATAGAAACAGAGAGTAGAAAAGTGGTTGCCAGGGGCTGGAGGGTGGAGGAAACACAGACAGGTTGGTAAAAGGGTACAAACTTTCAGCTATAAAATGAATAAAGTCTGAGGATCTAATGTAAAACATGGCGACTATATTTGACAACACTGTATTGTGTAATTGAAATTTGCTAAGAGAGTATAACTTAAATGTTCTTACACACACACACATACACATGCAAAAGATAAATATGTAATGTGATGGATGTGTTAATTAACTAGATATAGGAAATCTTTTCCCAATGTATACAAGTATCAAATCACCCATGATATATACTTTAAATACCTTACAATTTTATATGTTAATTATACCTCATAAAGATGAAAATAAAAAAAAGAAACAATGTGAATGAAACAAATACAAATGAAGGTGCAGATATGTTGTGTTAGATGTTTGAAGGCAGGAGTGGTGCCCACCTTGGCAAACAGACTTTTCAATATGGTAAATGATTCTTAGTAAAGTTACTAACAAAGTATAATATTTCCACAATTTGCAAAGTAGTTGCATTCCTGAATTATCTACCATATATAAAAAGTGTTCAGAAAAAAGGAACTTTGTGTTTATAAATAAAACAAAGTTTCAGAAACTGTAAACAAGTTTGTTTGTATGTTTTGGTTTTTTATCTGCATGAATTTCCCAGGAAACATATGAAAATCTTGCAGGACACAGGACAATTCTTTGTTATGAGGAATTGCTGTGTACATTTGTAAGATATCCTTACCCCTGCCCACTAGATGTCTGTGGCAGCCCCTAGTCTTTATGAAAACTATCCCCTTACAAATGTCCAAGTGGAAATGTCCTCATTGAAAAACACTTATCTAATTCACCAATTGTAATCTATTTCCTTTTTGCCAACAATTGGTCTAGGGATGGGTATGTGACACTGTCCTGGTCAATGCAATATAAATGCAAGACTTTCTGAGGAGTTTCTGGGAAAAGTATTTCTCTTGGTAAAAGAGACATGTGCTAAGGGAGAATGTTCTTTTGCCTTTGCCTTTACTTTCCTGCTTGAAACACTAGAGACAGAAAGCTGGGAGATACTGTGATCATGAGAAACACACTGCTGACACTTGAAGATGGCAGAATGGAAAGACGAAAGGAGCTGGGTCCTTGATAATATTGTTGAACTGCTTCATCAACCCTTCCTTCAGACCTCTTGTTATGTACAACTAACAAACCATTCTTATTTTAACTGATAGTTGGGTTTTCTGTTCCTTGAAGCAGAAAATATTGTAACTGAAACTAAGGATTTTAGGTAGGGAATTGACACAATGTGATATAAATTTTTCAAAGATAATTCCGGCTGCTTGTGGCATACACATTTTAGAGAGATTAGAGATGACAGGTTAGAGACTAGTTAGGAGGCTATTACGGTAATCTTGGCAAGAGAATATGATGTCTATTGGACTATAAGCTGATTTAGTGCAGGGAGTTTGTCTATTTGTTCACTATTGTATCTACAGTCCCTAGAACGGTGTCTGGCAAATAGCTAATGCTTGATCAATATTTTTTGAATAAATTTTTCAGTCTAGGTAGTTTAAAATGGAAGAGAGAAGTGGGTAGATAGAGTACACTTTTGAGGTAAAATAGACTTGGTGTTGTATTGGAGGGGAGGTGCAAAGGATAACACCCAGGTTAGAGGTTGAGCAACTGAGAGGATAGTGGTGCCCATTTATCAAGGTTAAAAAGAGTAAAGAGAAGTTTGGGGGGAAAGGAAAAACAAAGCTTTCATTTTGACCATGTTAAGTTAGAGATGCCTATTAGCTACCCATGTGGAGATATTAAGTAGGCAGCAAAATTTGTAAGTCTGCATTTCTGGGAGAGATCAAATCTAGATAGATTTTGTTGACTTTGTCATGATATTGATGAGATCCACTAAGAAGGATGTGTGTAGAGGGGAAAAAGGGACACAAGGACAGATCTCTGAGATCCTCTAGCATTTATAAGTCAAGTGGAGGAGGAGAAGCCAGCAAATGAATCTGAGAGGAAGCATTCAGAGATGTAAAGGGAAAAGTAAAAAGGTAATGACTCACAGAAGCCCAGAGAAGAGAGTGTTTTCACTAAGAATGAGTGGCCATTTATTCAACATAGTATTGGAAGTCCTAGCCAAGGCAATAGGCAATAAGAAGAAATAAAAGGCATCCAAACTGGAAAGGAAGAAATAAAACGATTACTATTTGCAGATGATATGTTATTAAATATAGAAAACCCTAAAGACTCCACCAAAAAACTGTTAGAACTGACAAACAAATTCTGTAAAGTTACAGGATACAAAATCAATATACAAAATCTGTTTCATTTCTACATACTAATAACAAACTATTGGAAAGAGAAATTAAGAAAACAATCTCATTTACAATTGCATCAAAAAGAATAAAATACCTAGGAAGAAATTTAACTGAGGAAGTGAAAGATCTGTACACTAAAAACTATAAAACATTTATGAAAGAAATTGAAAAAGACACCAAAAAAAGGAAAGATATTCCATATTCATGGATTGGAAGAATTAATTTCGTTAAAATGTCCATATTACCCAAAGCAGTCTACATACTCAGTGGAATCCCTATCAAAGTTCTAATGGCATTTTTCACAGAACTAGAACAAACAATCCTAAAATTTGTATGGAACCCCCAAAACCCTGAATACTCGAAACAATCTTGAAAAAGAACAAAGCTGGAGGCATCATGCTCCCTGATTTCAAACTATATTACAAAGTTATAGTAATCAAAACAGTATGGTATTGGCATAAAAAAAGACACATTTATCAATGGAACAGAATAGAAAGCCCAGAAATAAACTCATGCATATATGGTCAATTAATTTATGACAAAGGAGCCAAGAATGTGCAATGGCAAAAGGACAGTCTCTTCAATAAATGGTGTCAGCCACATGTAAAAGAACAAAACTAGACTACTATCTTACATCATACACGAAAATTAACCCAAAATACATTAAAGACTTGAATGTAAGATCTGAAACCAGAAAACTAGAAGAAAACGTAGGCAGTAAGCTCCTTGACATTGGTTTTGACAATGATTTTTTTTGGATCTGACTCTGAAAGCAAAGGCAACAAGAGCAAAATAAACAAGAGGGACTACATCAAACTAAACTGCAAAGGAAATCAATAAAAGGAAAAGGCAATCTACTGAATGGGAGAAAATATTTGCAAATCATATATCTCATGAGGAGTTAATATCAAAAATATATAAAGAACTCATCCAACTCAATAGCAAAAAACAATCAGATTAAAAAATGGGAAGGGGGTCTGAATAGACATTTTTTCTAAATAAGACATATAGGTGGCCAATGAATACATGAAAAGATGCTCAACATCACTAATCATCAAGGAAATGCAAATCAAAATCACAATGAGATATCACCTCACATCTGTTAGAAAGGCTATTATCAACAAGACAAGAAATAGCAATAGTTGGCAAGGATGTGGGGAAAAGGGAACTCTCCTGCACTGTTGGTGAGAATGTAAATTGGTGCAGCCACTATGAAAAATAGTATGGAGATTTCTCAAAAAAGTAAGATTAGAATTACCATATGATCCAGCAATTCCACTCTGGGTATTTATCTGAAGAAAACAAAAACATTAATTCAAAAAGATATATGCATCCTCACATTCATTGCAGCCCTATTTATAATAGCCTAGATATGGAAACAGCCTAAGTGTCCATCAATGGATGAAAGGATAAAGGAGACGTGGTATATATATACAATGGAATACTATTCAGCCACAAAAAAAGAATGAAATCTTGCCATTTGCAACAACATGGGTGGATCTTGAGGGCATTATGCTAAGTGAAATAAGTCAGATAGAGAAAGACAAATACTGTATGATTTCACTTACATGTGGAATTAAAACAAACACAAAATCAAGCTTATAGATATAGAGAACAGATTGGTTGTTTCCAGAGGCAGCGGGTAGGGAGTCAAGGGAGTCAAAAGGTACAAACTTCCAGTTATAAAATAAATAAGTCATGGGGATGTAGTGTACAGCATAGTGACTATAGTTAATAATATTGTATTGCATATTTGAAAATTGCTAAGAGAGTAGATCTTAAAAATCCTTATCACAAGAACAAAAGTTTTTTTTTGTAACTATGTATGGTGATGGATGTTAACTAGACTTGTGGTGATCATTTTGCAATATACAAATGTTAATCATATACACCTTAAAGTAATAAAATAAAAGAAATGTGATATGTCAATTATACCTCAATAAAAAAATATGAAAAAGAAAACAGAAGGAAAAGGAATGAATGTCCAACTGCTTTAAATACAGATCAAGTGTAATAAACACAAAGATGTGAGCTCATTGATTACTGTGAACTGTCATCATGGAGCTCATTGACTACTTAGAATTCAATTGAAAAAGAGAGAATAGAAGCCCTGGTGGAGTACTTTGTGGAAACAATGAGGTAAAGAAGAGGAGACGTTAATTAAAAACAATTCTTTTGAGAAATTTTTATCATGAAAAAGAGCAGAGATATAGTCAATTGAGCTTTGACAAAGGAGCTAAGGCAATACAATGGAGAAAGGGTGGTCTCTTCAACAAACGGTGCTGGAACAACTTGGACTTTCACATGCAAAATAATGAATCAACACAAACCTTATACATTTCACAGAAATTAACTCAAAATGGATCATATACTTAATTGTAAGTCTCAAAATTATAAAACTCCTTGAAAATAACATAGGAGAAAATGTAGGTAATCTTGGGTTTGGCAAAAGCACAATCCATGAAAAAAAATTGATAAATTCGATGTCATTAAATTTTAAAACTTCTACTCCATGAACGACACTGCTAAGAGAATGAGAAGACAAGCCATATATTGGGAGAAAATATTTGCAAAATGCATACCTGATAAATGACTCATATCCACAATATACAAAGAACTCTTAAAACTGGACAATAAGAAAACAAACATCCCAATTTAAAAGTAGGAAAAAGATCTTAAGAGATACCCACAAAGAAGATATACAGACAGCAAATAAGCATATTAAAAGATGCTCGGTATCATTTGTCATTAGGGAATTGCAAATTAAAACAACAATGAAATACTACCACAAACCTATTAGAATGGCCAAAATCCAGTACATTGGCAATACCAAAGGCTGAGGAGTATGTGGAACAATGGGAACTCTCATTTGTTGCTGGTGGGATTGCAAAATGGTACAACCACTTTGGAAGACAGTTTGGTGATTTCTTACAAAACTAAACATACTCTCACTATATGATTCAGCAGTCATACTCCTTGGAATTTACCCAAATGAATTTGAAATTTACATCCCCACTAAAACCTGCACACAGATGTTTATAACAGCTTTATTCATAACTGCCAAAACTTGGAAGCAACCAAGATGTCCTTCAATAGGTGAAAGGATAAACAAGCTGCGCTACATCCATGTAATGGAACATTATTCAAGCTAAAAAGAAATGTCCTATCAAGCCAAGAAAAGACATTGAAGAATGAATCTTAAATATATATTACTAAGTGAAAGAAGCCAATCTGAAAAGGCTACATACTATATGACTGCAACCATATTGCATTCTAAAAAAGGCACAATTATGGAGACAGTAAAAAGATCATTGGCTGCCAGGGGTTCAGGGAGAGAGAGGATTGATGAACATGTAGAGCAGAGGGGATTTTTAGGGCAGTGAAATGGTTCTATATGATACTGCAATAGTGGATACATGTCATTATACCTATGTCAAAACCCATAGGATGTACAACACAAAGAAGGAACCCGAATGTAAACTATGAACTTTAGTTAATAATGTATCAATATTGGCTCATCAATTGTAACAAAGATACCATACTAATATAAGATGTTAGATAATATTAGGAGAAATTTGCAGGGGAGGGGGAGCTAAAAGGATATATAGGAACTTTCTGTACTTTCTGCTCACTTTTTCTGTAAACCTAAAATTGTCTTTACAAAATAAAGTCCATTAGTTAAAAAAAGAAAAAAAGAAAGAGCCAGAGATATGAAGCAGTATCTAGAGGGAAATGTAGAGTTAGTGGAGTTTTGTTTTGTTTTGTTTTTCTTTGCTTTTTTCCCTTTGTTTTTTGTTTGGTTTTGGTTTGTTTTTTGTAAGAGTATGAGAGCACATATTTATGCAGAGAGAAATTGATAAGGCAGAAAAATAAATAAATAATTATGGGAGAATATCTCTTCAAAACTAAGGAGAAAGGAGGATCAGGAACACAAGTAGAACTTTCCGAAAAAGCTAATATACTTGGACCACAATAACACCAGAGAAGCAGAATATATCTTTATAGATATGCATAATAGGAAGATAAGGAGCTTTCGACCTGATTGCTTCTATTTTTTTCAATGATATATGTAGCTAGGGCGTCAATTGAGTATGAAGGGTAGAGGGAAAAAATGTAGGAGATTTAAGAGTAAAAGTCAAATGAGTCTGATGTGTTTTGTCCAACACCACCAAGTTATTCTCCAATTCTCAGTGGACGCTGACTAGGTGTCCTACAAATTTAATTCAATTTTAACACTATCTACCTGGAGATAGCGTCAGATCCCATAGGCTAAGGGCTCAGTCCCACAAGATTGCCCCCACTTCAGATGCCAAAAACAAGTCCAGGTTGTTACTTGTGTTTCTGACTGACTGGCTACAAACTGGAGGTTCCCATGACCTCCTCCTTGGATTCAATTAATTTGCTAAAGCAGGTCACAGAACTCAGAGAAACATCTGCTTATATGTTTACCAGTTTATTATATAGGCTATAATAAAGGATACAGATGACTAACCAGATGAAGAGGTACATAGGATGAGTTCTGGAAGGGTCCTGAGCATAGGAGCTTCTGTCCTCATGGAACTGGGGTGCACCAACCTCCTAGCATGTGGGTGCATTCACCAAGATGGAAACTCATCAAATCTCTTTGTTCAAGAGTTTTTATAGAGTTAATCTCCAGCCCCCATTTTCCCTGAGCCTGGTGGGTAGGACTGAAAGTTGCAACCCTATAATCACTCAATCTTTCTGGTGACCAACTCCATCCTAAGGCTATCTAGGGGCTGCACTCTAAGCCACTTCATTACCATAAACTCAGGTGTGCTCAAAAAGGGGCTCCTTCTGAGTAACAAAAGACACTCCTGTTATTTAGGAAATTGCAGGGGTTTTAGGTGCTGTATGCTAAGATCCTGGGACAGAGACCAAATATATTTCCTATTATGCCACAAAGAGAAATAGCCATTGTTAAGAGAGGGAAAGCAAATTCACTAGGGAACAATATTGGGATTGCCAGGCAGCATTGTCTACCTATTTAATATTTATTGCTGTGAATTTAAAACGAGTCCTGTAAGGGTGGTTGGGTGTTCTTCTTTGGAAAATTTTGGCTTCTCAGGCATTGGCATGAAATAGGTGCATAGTTAGTTTTAACATTGATTGAATACCTTGCCAAAAATCCTAATGCAAGAAAACAAAGGAAGTTGACTTATGGATATTTACAAAGAGTTTGAAAAATTGCTGGAGATTCATACTAGAGTAAATGAGTGGGAAAGTAGTGTATGGTTCTGAGAGATAATGGACGGTAGCATTGAGAGTCCTTAGTGATTGATTAGATACACGTGGGAAGAACAGGGCACTGTGCCTATGGAATAATGAAGTGGAGATGTGCTGTAAGCTATATCGATTTGACTCTTGTGAGAGTGATAGAGACTAAAGATGTATATTTGAGATATTAGCTTATAGAGGATATTTAGAGTAATTGTATATAAGTACGCTTAGGGGTCGCCCCGTGGCTTAGCGGTTAAGTGTGCACGCTCCGCTAGTGGCCGCCGGGGTTCAGATCCTGGGCGCGTGGCTGGGTTCAGATCCTGGGTGCGACCAGATGCACCGCTTGTCCAGCCATGCTGAGGCATCGTCCCACATACAGCAACTAGAAGAATGTGCAACCATGACATACAACTATCTACTGGGGCTTTGGGGGAAAAAAGGAGGAGGACTGGCAGTAGATGTTACCTCAGAGCCGGTCTTCTTCAGCAAAAGGAGGAGAATTGGCATGGATGTTAGCTCAGGGCTGATCTTCCTCACAAAAAATAAATAAATAAAAATAAAAATTAAAATAAATAAATTAAAAAAATTAAAAAAAGAATGCTTAGGAAGAATGTGTAGAGTTTGAAGAAAGAATGTCTATGTCTGAACTCTGAAACACATCAACATTTAGCCAAACAAAGAAGAATCTTACAAGTAACTTAGGTGAAATCAATACAATCTGTTACCTTTGAAAGACAGGGAAAAGTGTTTCAGAAGAATTCTCATTAGGTCAAATACTGAAATGTGTCTCATAAGGTGAAGACTAATATGTCCATCAGATTAGAGACAAATGAATCAATGGTGTCTCTGGTAACCAATTCACTAGGTTTCTAGGAGTCAAGATCATATTCAGAGGGTTGAGAGGAGATAGTGAGATGAGAAATGAAGACACAGTGAAGAGACATATGTCTCAAGAAATGTGGCTGGAATTGAGAGAGAAGTGAGAGTGGTGGCTGTAAGAAAACATGGAGCCAGGGGAGATTTTTGATATGGAAGAAACTTAAACCATTTTAAATAATAATGAGAAGAAGCCAGTTGAGAGGGAGAGGTTGAAGATATGACAGAGTAAGAATAATTGATAGAGCAAGGTCCCTGTGAAAGCAGGCCATGATGGCCTGACCACAGTTGGAGGACTAGCCCTAGATGAGTTGAAATCTTGCCACTAGAAGTATAACATAGAGACCAGCAGCATCAGCATCACCTTGGACCTAGTTATAAACCTAGAATCTCAGGCCTCACCCCAGACCTGTGGAATTTTCATTTTAGCAAAATTCACAGATGATTTCACATGGACATTCAAGCTTGAGTAGCACTGAGACAAGGTATATTTCTTCCATTTTACCAGACCGTAATGAAAAAAGGATGAATACACATATAAGCACATTTTTTAACTTGGTGAAGGAAGTTAAGATAGCCTTTATTTGATGGCATTTTTATGTTTAAAGTAGGAAGCAAAGTCAGCTGAAGGGACAGAAAGTAGGATTAGACATTTCAAGAGAGTGAATAATTTTTGAAGTAGCTACTGTAAATCCTATTGGGGAAATACAGAAGGAGAGTAGAGTAACATTAAAGGTAACAAATAAGTCACCTCCCCTCTTTGCGTTTCAGTTTCCTTGCCTCTGAAATGAAGGGTTGGATTGAACTTCCTTGAAGTCCTATCCAGACTCAAAGTAACAAAGGCCATAATGATTCCGCTAATCTTGCTCCTCCTCTCCTCTCTGAAGATGACACCAAGTTGAATCCCTGTGCAGGAGGAGATGATGAGTGTAGAATTGCCTCTTGGACCCATCCCAGAAGAGGGTACAGCAGTCACCTGGCCTCTTTACTTTTATTCTGAATGGGTGAGGGGAGAAGCAACAGCAGCCTGAGCTTCCCAGAACTTGTGCTCGGTGGGAGGACGGGAGAATCGGGGCACAGGCCTCCTAGACTAGGTATGGAAGGCCTAGTTAATATTTAGAGCGGCACTAATCTTCATAGAGATGTGATATTCTCTAGCAGTATTCAGCAGTCTTTGTACAGTGAATAAGAAGGCACATTTGGAATCATCTACAGTTAGACTTCTGAGGGAGGATGTTCAGTATGAAACAAAGGAGTCTGAGGACATTGTCAAAATGTGGTTGAAGGGAAGGATCAAAAAGTCTAAGATGGGCGCTGGCCTGGGGCATGGCATAGTGGTTAAGTCTGGCGTGCTCTGCTTCGTTGCCCTGGGTTCCAGGTTTGGATCTTGGGAGCAGACCTACGCCAGTCATTAAGGCATGCTGTGGCAGCGACCCATATACAAAACAGAGGAAGATTGGCACAGATGTTAGCTCAGGGCTAGTCTTCCTCACAGACCGGGTGATTTATAAACAACAGAAATTTATTTCTTACAGTTCTGGAGGTTGGGCTATCCAAGATCAAGTTTTAGTGTCTGTTGAGAATCCACTTTCTGGTTCATAGATAGCCATCTTCTTGCTGTGTCCTTACATGGAGGAAGGGATGAGGCAGCTCTCTGGAGTCTCTTTTATAAGAACACTAATCCCATTGATGAGAGCTCCACCCTCATGACCTAGTCACCTCCCAAAGGCCCCATCTCCTAATACTGTCACATTAAGGATAAGGTTTCAACATATGAATTTTCGGAGGACACAAACTTTCAGTTTATAACAATATGGAAGGAAGAAAAGGTAGGAACAGAAGATTAATGAAGAGAAAGAAACGTTAAGGAAATGAAAGTTTCAATTCAGTAGAAAAACAGAAGTTGTGGAAGTAACTGGATGAGGTTGCTAGAAAAGATAGAAGACTAGGATTGGTGAGTAGGATACTGTGGTAGGCAGAAAAATACCCACTCCCCCACCCCGAAAGATGTTTATGTCCTAATTCCCAAACCTGTGAATATGTTATTTACATGGCAAAGGGGATTTGGAAGATTGATTGATTTAAGGATCTTGAGATGGAGAGATTATTCTGGATTATTCAGGAAGGCCCAATGTAATCACAAGGGTACTTATAAGTGAAAGAGAGAGTCAGGAGGATCAGAGACAGATTTGAAGCTGCTACTCTGCTGGCTTTGAAGATGAGGAAAGAAATCACAAGCCAAAGAAGACAGGCAGCCTCCAAAAGCTGGAAAAGACAAGGGAACTGATCCTTAGAGCCTCCAGAAGGAATGCAGCCCTGCTGACACCTTGGTGTTAGCCCAGTGGAACACATTCCAAACTTCTGACCTCCAGAAGTGTAAAATCATAAATGTCTGTTTTTTTAAGACACTAAATTTGTGGCAACTCTAGGGAAATAATACAGATATTAATATTATTAATAATTATAGCAGCTAACATTCATTGAGCACATATATTGTTTCAAGGTATGGTCCCAAGTGCTCTTATAAGTTTTAACTCACTTATGCCTTATATTATATATATAAGATTCATTGAGTTCTTACTATGAATCAGTTATTGTGCTAAGTACATTAAATGTATTATTTTATTTAATATTCACAGAGTCTTGTGAGTTCGCATCATTATTTACCCCATTTTACACTTGATAAAACTGAGGCTTAAATCAATTAAATGGTCTGCCTCAGATCTCACTGTAGTAGAGAAGCTGAGATTTAAAGCTTAGCACTGTGACTCCAGAGCCCATGTTCTTAAAAATTACTCTGTACTGCAAGGCTTTATTATTTTGCATAATACTGATTCATGATAATGTCCAGAGGATGGCCATGAGTGTGACTGGCTAAAGTAGAGTGGAAATAAAGGTTATTAGGAAAAGAGAGATCAAAGGAATGAGAAGCTGGGATGCTGATGATCTGTCCTCAAGGTTGCTGAAATCACCAAGAGTGAGTGGATGGAACTAAGCACCAAAGTCTCCATTAAATTAGGAAGAATCTTCTTGATGAGAAATGTGAGATAATTGTATAGACCATGGACTCCAAGAGATAGAGATTTTAAAATGCAAATAGAAATGCAAAGGTTTGGAAACTGAAATGTGGCCTCAGGAAGGTGCCAACCCATCTCCTGATCCTAAAGTTGAAGAATATGTAGTTTCTACTTGAAATAGCAATGTCACTAGGGAAATCCAAGTTTAAGTAAATGCAGGAAAATTTGGCTAAATGGTTGAAGAAGGTGGGTTGTAAACCATGGAAACATGAGTTACAAACAGTGAAGCTGAATTATTCAGGAGAGACAAGTTGAAAGTTTACGTCATTGAAATGGAAGGATAGAGGGGCATGTATCTCCTGGAAGGTATAGGAGAGGGTAGAGAATTGAAAAGTTTTGTCTGGAGTGGTAAACTGGGACAGCAAGAATGTATGACAGTGAGTTTAGCTGGTCAAATGGTTTCCAAGTGAATTAAACATTCCCCATAATCCAAAAGGTCCCATTGGAAGTGAAAAATGGGTAAAAAAGAGTGGTTAATTGAGAAATTAAAAGATTGGGACAGGCAGGGCTCTTAGAATTTAGCTTCATCCTTGAGGTGAATCCTGCTAGATCTCAATCTCTTGGGAAAAAAGTTAGCTGTACTAGTGTTCAGACCTTTGGGAGAGTTCAAGTCTCTGACTACTCTTACTCTGAGCTTCCTAAGGAACGGTCATAGGACAATCTTTATGCTCTGAAAGTTACTCCTCAGTGAAGGTCCCCATGACAACTCTGCTGAATTCTTGCTATAATAACTGAACTAGTCCTGTTTTCATGTCATTTCATCACTATTCCTAACCCATTTTCCACATTATTTACAGAATTAGCTTTGTAAAATTAAAATCTGATTATGATAATCTCTTGTTTGTAATGCTTCATTGTCTTCTCATTGCCTACTGAGTCCTCTAGGAAGGCGTGCATAGGGACATTGTCATTAGCAACTTTTTTTTTTTTTTGGTAGTTGCGCTCCTTTTTCATGTTTAGGAAATATGGCATTTTTAGAGTCAGATGCTTGCTTTCTGAGGCAACCGGCATTGATCTGGCCAAGTAGATATTCTTTTCCACTTAAGTTAACCGTATTCAGTGTTAGCTTTTTGCAACCAAGAACACTGATTGATACAGAGTTCAAAACCCTTGATGGGTTATATATTTCTGTATCTCCTACATCATCTCCTATGTTTCTCTATCTCATCCTGTGTCCCAGCCATATGTAACAAACTAAAACTTCCAACGTTTTGTATCATGTCTTCACGCCACATGCATGATGTTTATTATGACTAGAAGAACACTACGATCCTCATTTCCGGGTATAAACCTCCCATTTAATACACATGGTAGGTGTCTCTTCATTTATGAAGCTTTCCCTGACCTACCTCCTCAAGAAGAGTTGATCCTACCTCTTCCTTTTCCCCATGTATCTTTTACATACCTCCAATATGCTAATTATGATACAGAGATGCAAAATATTGTTTATATGTTGGCTCTTCCTCACTTGCCTCTTAGTTGTGTCCTCTAATTTAGCACAATTACATAGTAACATAGAGAATCCACCCAACAAATGTTTATTAAATAAATTATTGGATTTCTTCTTAAGGGCAGAGAAATACATGTTGCACTTTTAAGTGTATTTTAAAATGTGAACAGAAACAATAAAGTAAATCATTATTATATTACCAATCTTACAAAGTTCTCAACTGAATCAAGGAATGAACTAACTGCAATGCAGAAGTCACACAAGGCAAAAAATTCGTTTAATTACAGTTGCCCAGAATGCAACCTCAATTGGATCCTCAGTGCTGTCAGGCAATCTTTTATGGGTTTCTAACCAAGTCTACCTTCCATTTCCACACATTATTCCTAACCTTTAGTATTTTCCCAGACCCCCTATGCTGGACAACGAACAGCTCTCCTGCACAGAAACCTTGAGTAAAGCCAAAGATGCAATAAGAAATAAGATGGTAAATTCTCCTTATGGTCCTAGGGTGGGCTCTTGAACATTGATATTCAACTACCACTTCACTACTGAAAAAGCATGCTACCTTCCCCTCACCCTAAAAAAAATTTCTAAGAGACATTTTAGTTTTACTGGTTATTTTCCAGTGAAAAGTGGAAATGGATAGGACCTCATTTAATTGAGCTAAATCATTCTTTGATGTGCAGCTGTATTCCCTCTTTCTGGATGGGTTCATAGGATGAATTTACTTCTGAATTTTCCCTCTGGCTTTAGTACTGCTCACTGCATAATAAAACACCCCAGAGAAGAGTCCAGGAAGCAGGGAATATGGCGGTGGTTAGCTAATCACATGGAAAAATAGTAAACATACAGATGAGAAATAACTCGATTTAAAAAAAAATTATAATGGCAAAAGTGAGAAAGGACTTAAATATTTTATTTAATAATTGTAAGTCAGATACTGATTAGACAGAGAAAACGGAATGAGACTACTTTGGAGATGCCGGGGATCGAACCCGGGGCCTCATACATGCGAAGCATGCGCTCTACCACTGAGCTACATCCCCTGACGACAGACGGTTGCCAGGTAGCATTCCTGTCCTGATAAAATCTAGAAACATTTAGAATAATTATTTTGTGTTCAACCAGAGAGTGGCCATCTTCAAGAATGATTTACACCTAAAACTTCGTTCGGATTACTTCCAAGTAGCCTCCTTCCGAGACGCACCAACAACATCCAGCTCAGTATCGTTTCTGAGAGCAGAGCACAATTTTAGTAGCTTCAGCACAATTGTTCTTTCTCCTGTTGGCCAAATCTAATCCCAGGCGGAAAGAATTAAGAGATTTTTCAGGACTCTTTGAGGAATGTTCTGCGAGCCAAATTCCTTGCAGCAGACTAGGTGGAATGGTCAAATGAATCTTTGGAACTACCGCTTGCAACTTGATCCTGCTCAGATAAAAACTGTCCAGGATAATTAAAACGTGAAAATTCTGCCCTGATTTTTGTCCCCAGCAGCAATGGCTCGGCCCACACAGACCATCTAGCCCACCTGACATCAGAGCAGTTATCTGTGAACTTTGGCTTCATGAAGAATCTTAGATTTAAGAAGCTTGCATTTCTTTGTTTCCCCCTTGCCTTTATCCATGTGCCAGATTCTCATTCCTCTTAAATTGCCTTGAATCTCCGCAAGGCTACTGCGCAGAGGAAGGAACCTGGACAATATCGCCTAAGCCGGGATCCGCCTCCGCCTGGAGCGGGACACAGCCGCAGCCTCAGCTGCGCGGCTATGATCCGCTGAAAGCGCTTTTCCGACCCCAGACCAAGCGGCAGCAGGCCCGGGCACATGATTTTTGTCTCTCGCTTCAGAGAGACAGCAGAAAATAGCGACGCTTCAAAAGTAAAAATAACACCACCAAAGGCATGATCCATGAAAAAAGTAATTGATAAGTTGGACTTTATTAAAATTAAAAACTTCTCTGCGAAAAACACTCTCAAAAGAATGAGAAGAGAAGCCATAGACTGGGAGAAAATGTTTGCCAAACACATATCTGGTAGAGGACTGGTCTCTAAAATATACAAAGAACTCTTAAAATTCAATAAGGAAACGAACAACTAATTTAAAAAACAGGCAAAATATCTGAACAGACACCTCACCAAAGAAGATTTACAGATGTCAGATAAGCGTATGAAAAGATGCTCCGATTCATAGTCATCAAGGAATCGCAAATTAAAACAACAATGAGATACTACTACATGCTTATTAGAATGGCCAAAATCCTGAACACTGGCAATACCCAATGCTGGGGAGGATGTGGAGCCACAGGGACTCTCGTTCATTGCCGATGGGATATGTGATACTGTACAGGTATTTGTCAAAATTCAGAAGGTACAACACCAAAAGTGAACCCTAATGTAAACAATGGACTTTGGGTGATAATGATGTGTCAATGTAGGTCTTTCTTCTTTCTGTATACCTTTTATCTTTTTATCTTGTCTTATTGCATTAGCTAGTACTTTCAATATGATATTGAAATGAAATGGTGAAGGGGGACATCCTTGCCTTGCTCCTGATCTTAGCTGGAAGCTTTGAGTTTCTCACCATTAGGTACGATGTTAGCTGTAGCGTTTCTGTGGATATTCTTTATCAAGTTGAGGATGTTCCCCTCTATTCTGAATTTGCTAAAAGTTATCATAAATGAGTTGGATTTTGTCAAATGCTTCTTCTGCAGCTATTGATATGGTCATGAGATTTTTCTTCTTTAGCCTCTTGATGTGATGGATTACATTAATTGATTTTCAAATGTTGAGCTAGACTTATATTACCTGGGGTAAATCTCATTTGGGCATGATATATAATTTTCTTTTTTATATATTGTTGGATTCAATTTGCTAATATTTTGTTCAGGATTTTTTCATGTGCATTTATGAGAGATATTGGTCTGTAGTTTTCTTGTAATGTCTTTGTCTGGTTTTAGTGTTAGGGTAATGTTGGCCTCATAGAATGAGTTACTAAGTATTCCTTCTGCTTCTATCTTTTAAAATGGATTATATGGAGCCAGCCTGGTGGTATAGTGGTTAAGTTTGCATGCTCTGCTTCAAGGGCTGGGGCTCGTGGGCCTAGATCCTGGGCCGGGACCTTCACACCACTCATCAAGCCATGCTGTGGTGGCATCCTACATACAAAATAAAGGAAGATGGGCACAGCTATTAGCTCAGGGCTAATCTTCCTCAGTAAAAAAAAAGAAAAAGAAAAAAGAAAAAAAGATTATAAAGAATTGGTATGATTTCTTCCTTTAAAGTTTGGTATAATTCCCCAATGAACCCATTGCATCCTGGTGCTTTCTGTTTTGGAAGGTTATTGTTTATTGATTCAATTTCTTTAATAGATATAGGATTTTTCAGATTTTTCTATTTTGTCTTGTGAGCCAATCCGTATAATTTTTCCTTTTCCTTTTTATTGCAGAATATTTCAACGTATATAAGAGCAAAAAGAATATTATAATGAATGCCTGTGTATCCATTACTTGGCTTTATTAATTACCAACTGATGATCAATCTTGCTTAATAATCAGTGTGGCTTTAATGTGTAATTCTTTTTTTTGAGGAAGATTGGCCATGAGCTAACATCTGTTGCCAATCTTCCTCTTTTTTTTTTCTCCTCAAAGCCCCAGCACATAGTTGTATATCCTAGTTGTAGGTCCTTGTAGTTCTTCTGTGTGGGATGCCACTCAGCATGGCTTGATGAGTGGTGAGTAGGTCTGCACCCAGGATCCAGGCCAGCAAACCCCAGGCCACTGAGGCAGAGCACACTAACTTAATGGCTCTGCCACTGGGCCAGCCCTTGCAACACTATTCTTATGAGTGAGTTTGGGCATCTTTTCTTATATTTCATATATTTAAGAGCCATTTATATTGTCCTTCTGTGAACTGTCTTTTAATATTCTTTGCCAAATTTTCTGTTAAATCTTTGTTATTTTTCTAGGTGATTCATTGCTTCCTTTTATATATATGGGAGTGTAGTAATCTGTATTTTTTCAAATATGTCCATTCTCCATTTCTGGATACATATTCTGAACATGTTTCTCTGCCTCTTTGAAGTTAGGTGTGACTTTGTTTTCGCCCTCCAAAATGTGAGTGGTGATGCATGTCACTTCTCACTTGGAACTTTAAAGGCATGTCCATGATTCTCCAAAGCTCACTTTCCCTCTGAAATAGCAACTGACAATATTCTAGATAGAAGCTAGTGTAGAGGACTAAAATATGCCACCTCAAAATATGTGACTTTGGCATAAAGATTATTTTGAACTGGAGGCAAATGAGAATCAACAGATGCAAAAGAAGCCTCCCCAAAGCTTCTTTTATCTAACTAAAAGCAGAAACTTTTGAGAAATGAAAACTGTCATAATTTTTATGGCCATGAAAAAGTAGAAAGTTGGTGCTGAGATGGATCTCAAACATACCCTACTCCATTAGTTTCCTCCATATATTTACCTTCCCACCGTCTTCCACCCTTGAAAGCCCCAAATCCTTTTCCTTTCTCTCATCACTTCCCTACAAATTTATTTTTCCTTGTTAAGATGTTATATAAGCCCAAGCACTAACTACCCGTTTGAGTTACTCATGCATACTCATACTCCCATGTGTATGCAGGATGCACACATTAATAAACTTCTGTTTGCTTTTCTCTTGTTAATCTGTTTTTTGTCAGTTTAATTTGCCCAGCCCCATTCAATGAACCTAAGAAGGGTAGAGGAAAAAGATTTTTTCCCTCCCCTACACTCCTTTATCATCCTAAATTCCAGACTGAGAATATTGAAGAGGAGAGCTATCAGTAAACCAATGAGGAAAAATACATAATGTGCTGACAATAAGCTCTTATTGTTTGTCACTGAGATTTTGTGGATGTTTTCTTTTACATCATAATCGAGCCCATACTAAGTCACACGGGGAAATTATCCCTTTTGTGACATGAATAGCAATTCTACTTTCCCAGTCTGAAATTTGTCTTTGACTTTGCTCGTAGATTTTTACTCTGTCATACAGGAGGTTTTGTTTTATTTTGTTTTACTCTATGATTATTCAAATAATACATAGTTATTGCAGAAAATTTGGAAAGTAAGAAAAGGGTAAATATATTAAAGAAAAACTACCTATACTCTTACCATTCTTTCAGAAGCTCTCTTGAAATCAAATTTGTCAATATTTTCCTTTAAATAATTTTGGATTTTTGAATCACAATTGGAATGGCCTTCCCTACTCCAAAGTTATAAAAAATTTACTTGTGTTTTTGAAGTATTTCGAAGTTTTGTTTTCATAAATCTCAAACACCATTTGGAATTCATCCTGCCATACATTGTGGGATAGGGAATCAACTTTTTTTCCAGGTAATTACCCAGATTTTGCCACACCATCCATCTTTATCCATAATGGGAGACCATAACGCACTGTGCTCAGTAATTATAGATTTAACAGACAGAAATAAAGTATGGATATTAGAATATTTGAACTGTACAATTGATCTAATGAGTGTATATGGAACTCCTGATGAGAATAGAGTTCTCTCATGATCAAAATAATGTTATACCAATTACACTAAGAGTCTAAAGCTCAACTGAAAATTCTTTGTTTTACATCTCTCTTTCCTTTTTATTCCCTGAAAGATACCATGACTCTCTTTCTTTTCAAATGTATATCTGAATTTCCTTTCAGATGTAAAGTTTACCTTGTTTATGATAATTTCCTTTGTGGAAAATATGTGTCTGATTCTCTTTTCAAATATGTATTTTATCTTTTTACTGCTACACATTCTGTTTTCAAAGCACATACTTACTTGAATAGCTTTTCAAAAGTATATTATCAACATTTTGAAATTGATTTTCTTGTGAACACAGGATCTCTCTCCCCAGTAGATCCCAAAGTAATTTCTTGAAAATTTAGGGGTTCATAGTGTTGTGAAAATATGACCATAGACTTGGAAAATTTAAGTATGGCTTTCTGCATGCGGGAAGTAATGGAGAGAACATCCACTGGCAGAAAGTCAACGGCTCTTCCCTATCAAGTCTTAAAACATCCATTTTATGAATGAATGATTTGGGCAGAAGACAATCTTATATCATTCACAGAATAAATGCATTAGTCTTTAGATATGTGAAAAAAGAGACAACAGGCTCAAAATGGAGTCACTTATGCTAAGTCTCACATCACCAAACCAAGACTTAATATCTAACTTAATTACAGTTTCAACTTCTCCCAGTCAATCTGGAATTAACTGGTCAGCACTAGTGAGGTAATCTGCCTGAGAGATCCCTGCCCTCCCCCAAAGGAAGGTGACCTTACCTGAAACAATCCATTCTTTACTAGTAACTTCCTTGTTCTCTCCCCCTTCTGCCTATGAAAGTCTTTCATTTTGTACAGCTCTTCGGAGCTCCTTTCTAATTGCTAGACGGGATGCTGCCCGATTCGTGAATCATTGACTAAAGCCAATAAGATCTTTAAAATTTACTCAGTTGAATTTTGTTTTTCAACAGGTATCAGAAAGAAAAAGAATGGTAGAAGGATATGAAATATTAGCACTTTAGAAAGAATTCAGGTAACCTTATGTAATGACAATTTACCAGTGTCTGAGCATAGCCTCACTAAAATGAATGAAAATTTGCATATAGATTTTGAGTGTGAGTTACAGAGCAGCTTAAATTTGTGAGCACCTTGTTACTGAACCAGGTTCATGTTGCCCACCTCAGGATTATGCCAATCACCGAGAGGAGGAGTTTGCAAAGAGAAAGGATTTAATCACAAGACAACCAAGCGAGGAGGTGGGAGAATCAATCTTGGATCTGCCTCCTGGAAAATGGGGAGTCCGGGATATTTATGGGGTGAGGGCAAGGTGGTCTGAAGTGTGGGAATAGATGACTAGAGGTAAGGAGAAGTGAGGTAATTGATGATCCGTGCAAGCGTAGTCAAGCTTCATGCCTCTTCATAGGATGCATGTTCACAAAGCATGTTCACAAAATCATACCATGATCTGCGTGGAGTTTTTAGCCCCTTGACGTCAAAAAAGCCCTTTGCACATTTGCGCAGGCCCAGTTGATGTGTTGCTGGTTCAATCAGCCTGAATTGGACAAGGAGTCTCAGTTCCTGAAAAATCACTCTTAATCACTCTGTTGGCAAGATGGGGTCAGTTGAAGTGGTCCTGGAAGGCCCATGGTTACATTTACACATTCTATATATTTTGTTCTATTTATTCAAATGCGTTAGTTCTTAGAACTTTGCTGTCTAATACGGTAGCCACTGGTACATGTGATTTTTGAGCACTTGAAATATGACCATTCCAGCCTGAGATGTGCTGTAAGTGTAGAAAATACACCAGATTTCAAAGACTTAGTATGAAAAAAAGAATGTAAAATACCTAGGTAATATGTTTATATTGATTACTTATTGAAATGATAATATTTTAGATATATTGAATTAAGTAAAATATGTTGTTACTTTTCACTTGTTTCTTTTTACTTTTTTTCAATGTGAGTACTAGAAAATTTAAAATTATATATGTAGTTGGTATTTGTGGCTCATATGATATTGGACAGCACTTCCCAAGAATGTTATCATGCTTTTGCTTAATTTATTGTCAAAAGGCGGCATAGTAAGATATGTTTTATAATCTTTAAAAATCAGTTTTGCTTAATCCATGACCCTTGGTGCTGACACCCCATGCAAGCTCCCGGATATGACATCCCTCTGCAGATTGCCCACTCTTAACACTGTTGTGGTCCTATCACACTGTGTTATAATTCTTAATTTCCTGTTTCTTTCCTTACAGAAGGCTAACCCCTTGCACTAACTAGCAAGGGACCAGACAAATATGAGCTCTAGAAGTATCTGATTTCAAGATAACTTTACACCTTTTTTCTTTACTTTAAAAGAAATACATGTTCCTTGCAGAAAATATGGAAAACTGCAGATAAGCAAGAAGGTTGAAATAAAAATCAGGACAAATTCCACTACTTGAAAAACAAGGCTGTTAACATTGTATTATATGTGATTCCAGTATTTTTCCCTGTCTGTGTATGTCTATGTGTGTTTGTGTGTCTCATTTTTAAAAAAAACTGGAATTGTATTGTCACCCATAAAGCTGTGGGTTCCTTCATGTTAGGAACTGTGTCTTATTCACCTCTGCATCTTCAATGTCTGGAACCTCATTTTTAGTAGTTGTATAATATTATACTGTATTAATGTACTATAATTTACCCGACAGCAGTAAACTAATATAAACAATGAGTGCAATAAAGTAAAATAAAAACAAAAGAGTTTAAAAGATTGGAAAGCAAAAAAAATAAAAAATAATTGTTCGCAGACAATATAGCCAAGCAGAACAAATTCAAAAAGTACCCTCAGCAGACAAAAAATGGAAAGTACTGTGAATGACCCACACTGGAAAAATCTTTTAGCACTATTAGGAATTTCTTTAAATAGCATAATTGAATGGCTATCTCAACTATCACTTACGTTTGAGCTTGCCTGTTTTACAGTGATAGCTAGTGTGCATATCTTTGTTACAAAGTGCCACACTGCCCTACAAGAGTTAAAAATTCTCATTTGAACCACTTAGTGTTGCAAAACTTTAACAACGAAAATTATTCACCATCCTTCATATTGATCAATAAATGATTGTGATGGAAATATTGGAAAACAATGTAGATGTCTGGGTCACCAACATGAGAACAGGAGACTTCACCATTTGGTGGCTGATGACTATTAGGTCCAATAGTTACCCAATAGTTGGCCAGCTACATTTAGTAACATGTAATTCAGTGGTTGGTCTTATAACTACCATAATTTCAACTAGTGAGGTAATCCACATTTGTGATTACTACTGATGACAAAATCACAGATGTTGCTAATACTTCTGTGGTTTGCTGCCTATATTCCTAAATAAAAGTGATAGTAAATTTCAGTTACAGGTTAGTAAATATAAATTTGTAATTTTTTTCCATCCAAGTTCTTGAATCCCTGAAATCTATCCATGGATTCCATCGAGGACCCCTGGGCTCCAGGTTAAGAACCTTTGTATTATTTCATCCTTGTATTATTTTACTTATCCTTCATAAGGATCTTATGAGGTAAATATTATTATTATTCTCATTTAACTGCTGAGAAAATGACAGACTATTTCCTCCAAAGTCACATGCCTAGCAAGTGGCAGAGCTGGGATTTGAACCCAGGCCAACTGACTCTAGCATGTGTGTCTTTTTTTTTTTTTAAGCTAAAAGTTGATATATATTTAGTTCCATATATTTTTAGCAATACCACTGATATTTATATTTATTCCTGATTCAATTTTATTTTGGTTTAATTATTGTAGATTTATAATATGTTTTATATCTACTAAGGCAAACCTTCTCTTACTACTCTACTGATATTTTTTCAATATCCAAACTAATTACATCTAAATTTGGGGGAGGGATTTTTTTTGTGTGTCTTTTTTTTTTTTATTCTTTATTTTTTATTTTTTTATTTTTTGTTTATTGCAGTAACATTGGTTTATAACATTGTAAAAACTTCAGGTGTACATCATTATACTTCTATTTCTGCATAGATTACATCATGTTCACCACCAAAATACTAATTACAACCCATTACCACACACATGTACTGAATTATCCCTTTCACCCTCCTCCCTCCCTCCTTCCCCTCTGGTAACCACCAATCCAATCTCTGTCCTGGGGGAGGGATTTTTAAATTTATAGGCTAATGTGAGGAGAACTGGTATTTTAAAATACTAAGCATTCTGATCTAGGAACAGGATAGTCTCTCCAGGTACTAGAATATGCATATACACCCCTTATTAAGATAATGTTGCTTTTTTATACAACTAGTGAATATTTTTATTTAATTTATTATTAGTTTATATTTTTATTACAATTACCAATATATTTTCCCGCTATAGTTTCTTCTAATTTATTATTGCTGGTCATGTGTTTTAAAAATGTCCACAAGTTATTTAATACTCCTTAGAGGAGGCTAATTTCCCTTCCCTTGAATGTGGGCTCATTTAACTGAGTGACTCTCTTCCAATGATTAGAATGAGGCAGAAGAGTTGTACGACTTCAGAGACTACATCATAAGAGATAGAGTAATTTATTATGCAGCAATGATAACTAGAACATTGATATATATTTATTTCCTTCTTAGCCTTTGTATGAACTTTTTTTTATATGGATTTTTAGCTGTTTCTATTTCTTTCTCAATATAGAAAATTATATGTAATTTTGCCCTTATGATTTTTTCAATATTGATGCCTCTTTTTTTTATGTTGTTACTGTTGCTCCTGACTTTATCCAAACAAATTATTCTAATTAAGACAATGACTATGATCTAAAATGTATATAATTTGTAATGTTACAGAATTTCCTTCCCTTGCTGTTTTTCTAAGATGGCATGTGTAACAACAGGAATGAATATCAATTTTAAGAAGTGACTTTTAGCATCAATGATAGTGTTACAATGTATTAGACAGTATAGTCTCTAAGACAAAATCTTATTTCAATCTTGAGTTCAGTATTTACTCTTGGCTACTGTTAGAATTAAATTAGATAATCCATGGACAGTCAATGGATGAATGATAATTCATGATGGGTGACTACGTATGTGTGTGTACATACATAATTTATATATAACATATAATGTTATATACGTGTGTGTGTGTGTGTATTTGCTAATATCACCAAATTTCTTTTCCTCTGGCTGGTAAATAGGGAGGAGTCAGATTCTGAAATATTTTCCTAAATAAGTCCAATGAGAAAGTAAACATTGAGTTAATTGTCATGAAGATGATAAACAAATATAATTTCTTATGATAAACATGGTTCCTGCCTCAAGTTTCTCCACCCCAAATCTCATCATCATGACCATTGATTCAGAGGAGAGTAACCTTGAAGAACCATATTACCTTCTGTCCTCTCCTAGCTCATTACTTGTACATAATAGTTTTCAGATAGTTAAGAAAGTATTTTATTTCTTCCCTTTAGTATTACTCTATTATAAGAGATTCTTGAGAAAATTGGAATGTTAAAGCAAGCAACAGAAAGTTATTCTTCCACTCCCCACTACATAAAGGAAGTGAGCACTCTGGCACAAGATGGTACATGTCCTAATTGAAAAGGCATCGTATTCCAGCCCTTCATGATTGCTCTGTTCTGCTGGTCCTTTTTTATTCCAAACGGCAGAAATGATAGGAGTCACTAGACATAACTTCTGGCAATTGACCTATGAGATAATAGTGAGGATTCATCTGTCAAACATATTAAATGGAAAGCTAGTATATCATTAAACAAACAACCGTTGAGTGCCTTCAATAGGCCTGGATTGAAAAGGCTTATGTAAAAATTGTGTAAAAAACATGTCTTATTATATCATATTATATTTTATATTTATTCTCTAAGTGAACTCTGTGTCTTTTACATCTAACATATGACTTGAAATAGGAGGGAATCACTAAATTGTGTATGCGTGAGTATAGCATGATTTTACGAAAAAAGAACTCAAGATTTCCAGTGCTATAATCCAGGTTTGTAACTTAATGTCGTTTAAAAGTTGGGGACCTAAGGCAAATTTTGGAACTTATTTCATTATCTTTTCCATATCTGTAAAACAGTGTCAGGTAAAAGGGTTTTTATAATATCGAAGGATATCATGCATGGTATGTGCAACGGTATTCCAACACATCCAAATGATATTCCAACTTGTCTCCAGGACTCCTTCCAAAAAAGCACATAATTGGCTTCTATTTTCCTTCAGGACATAGATGGGTTAGACATATGCTTCATATGTTGTTAGGTTTTCTTAATAGAGTATATTAGGCTTGAGTGTGTTCTGACTTCTGATTAAATGGTTGACTTCCTCAGAAAATTCTGTAATTTAAGAGTTAATCCCACAGCCTTCCATTGAGCAGATGTTTCAGTAATGCTATGCGAAGAAAACTGGACCTTGCCACAAAAATTCATAAAATGATTTTTGAGATATAGCTGGAGGCAAACAGGAAAAAAAATCCTCCACATCAGGAAGGTACAAGAGCCCACTTGGAATCCAGTTTGCTCCTGTTACAATGTAAAGTAATGATTTACCGGGGACACTGGACATGATCCTAGTTGTGCTTTACACCAAGACACAGAGACAAGTTAAAACCAGCCCCATTTCCCCATCCCACACATTTCTCTCCCTTAGGGAGATTGTCACTTTTCTGTTTCCTATTCTCATATTCCAACAGTTTGATGAGGCTTTTGGACCAACTGAGATAGTTCTGTCAGAGAAATGGGGTCCTCCCAAGTTCAAAATCTACTTCATGGGATTTCTGTGAACATGAGCAAGAGTTTCATATGGGCAGAGGAGGGCAAAAAGGGGATAGCAATAACCTCACCTGGATCTAAGCAGTTCCTGGGATTTCGAAGGAAGTTCCAGGAACATTATGCTATCTGGAATGAAACCAGAGCCCAAGGTCACTCTAGTTCACTTCATGGTTTTCCATGAATATCATTGATGAGTTCCCAATCTTCAAATCACAATAAGCGCTTTTCAGTTATCACTGTACCATACTGTCCCTCTCTTCTTCTGTGACTACATAATTAATTTGTTAAAAATCTCCCAATCACAAATTCCTGTAGAGTTGCCGTCTCAGGCATCACTGCCATTGCCAAATACCTTCACAAGATTGTATCTGATATTTGTAAGCATCTTAAATTAATTATGTTCAAACCCCATAAAGCAAAGGCAGAATAACCTACCAAACAAGCAGAAGACCGTTATTCGAGCCCCCAGGATCCCTCCCCTTTCTCCCTTACTTCAACGTATCACACATTCAAGTTCATCCGATTGTCTTCATTCGCACAGTCATTAATTATTTTCCCTCTGGTAGCTCAAATACCCAGGACAGGTAGTAAAGACTTTTTTGGACAGTAAATTAAACGGGGAGGAAAAGTTGGAAATCCACGCCCGAACAGGGACTTGAACCCTGGACCCTCAGATTAAAAGTCTGATGCTCTACCGACTGAGCTATCCGGGCTCACGTTTACTGTTTTTTCTGCCAGCCTTGTAAAGGTAAATTCATTAGGTTATTGTCAACTTTGTTTTGCATTCTTGGACAAAGTGTTATAAATCAATCACTTGCCCATGTACCGCAAATACTCAAGCCAAAAGCAGCCGGCTGGTCCCACTTCTACACTCACTAATCCGCTGCCTCCACAACCAGGCACCGGAATTGAAACAACTGGGCTTCCCTCAAAAATCCAACCACACGGGTGTGCTCTGAAGAGCTCAGCTATGGAAAGAGCACCCGCGATGCTCTCAAAAGCCAACAGTTTTGGTAAAAAGGAGTGAGAATCTTCTTGTGGGACAAAAGTTTTCAGCTCACTTCCCTTAAAATACGCTGGACTCCCATATTTCCTTGAACTTAGGATGCAGAGAAAAGAGGCGGAGCTTGGTCCGCCTACCTTCCTACCCATCTGTCCAAATCCTATTCATGTTTAAAGATCCATATTCAAGCCTTCTTCTCTCTACTTTGCTAACCCCAAAATTGCCACGCTTCACCCTTCCGCCCCGGTCCACTCTGCCTCCTCCTGCGTGAGATCTTCCCAATAACTCAGTCCACTCCATCCATATTCCGGGTTCTAGGTCGGAGTTTCCCAAACCTGCCAGATTTTGAATCTGGGGAGCTTTCTAATAGCATAAATTACTGTCCGGCCCCGCATAGACTTTGCTTTCGGGCTTCATACAAAACTTATATCTGGGCTCCCCATCACGCAAAATAGCGGTGAAAGGCGGAGAGTGTTGACCCTTTGCGCCTCAGTGTCTGAGGTTTGAGATGCTCTCTAGGCGTACGAGGCGTTAGTTCGTTTCACAGATGGTGCCCCAGCCCACACATCTCCCTTGCGCTCTCCTCGCTGAGGAGAGAATTCCGTGTGAAAGAGGTTGTGCATTCGACCGTGGCATTCTCTTTCCTCCTCGCTGCTCCTTCTGGCTTTCAAAACAGAACCTCAGCGAGAACAACAGCTGCCGGGTCCGGATCAAGTTGCTGCCCTAGGTTTGCTAGACACACACTGTCGCTCTGCATTTCACGCTAGGTTTTGTGAATTCTTTCCGCTCTGTCATCTCCTGAAGGACCTGAATCTCCCTCCAGCCCCCGCCTCCAACTCCCCGCAGTACTTGACTTGTCTTCTCTTCTTCCTCGTATCCCTCTGCATTACCTTTATGATCTTTTAGACAGCTTTGAAGGCAGAGGAGGAGGAAGTTGGGGGAAAGGAGTTTGAAGACAAGAAAACGCTCCATTCTGGGACTTTCCCTGGTGATGGAAGGGAAATGCCTTCCTGAGAGCTAGCTGTGGAGCCGACCTTGGAGCAAGCTGAGAGAAGTAGGAAGATACCTGAAACAGAAACAACTGACTCCCTGGGTCCAAAATCAGTCTAATGCCAGCCATTCTTTTGTTTTCTGGAAATACGTATTAATGACTCCTAATTCTCCAATTCCAGTGGATCCTTTTCAGTTCTCTGGCTACTGTCACTTTGGGGGCATTCTCTTCCATAGCCACATGAAAATCCAGGTCTTTAGATGCAATCTTTCTGCAGAATTCCACACTCAGATATGACAGTGCTTAGCAGACATCTTCGTCATCTTCATGAAGTTGTTTCATAGACATTTCAAATTCACCATGTTCCAACAGTGCCAGAAAAAGTGATTGTCTGTGGCAGACACTTGCCCCTTTTCCTGTAGTAGCTCAAGGTTTTCTGTCTTCTCTTTCCATCTGGACCTAAATTTTCAGAGGCAACTTTTTGAGTTCTCTTCTTTGTACCCACTCTCCTGTGTTTTCTGCTAGGTCTCTGGCAGTCAGGAGCAGTCAAGGTACAGGGACCCTGCTGTGAGGGTATGGTAAACCCTGTGATACCATGGAGATTGACCAGAGAAGGAGGTCCAAGCTGAGGCCACTTGAGCCACACTGGCCACAAGGAAGACAAAGGTGAGGCTTAGGGGCCCTAGGTATTAACTAATTCTTATTTCTGGGAAAAGTGCCCAGAATATGTATTCCCTCAGAGACTATAGTGTCCAGAGTCCCAGTGCTTTTGGAGACTTTCTTTCACGGTTCTGCCCAGTGCCTTAGTTTATGTGAGGCTGTATGGAGGCTCCATATTTAATCCAGAGAGGTTATGAAGGGTAAGAGGAAAAAGACGTATTGGGGCTGCTAGCTCGGAAAACACCAATTCCAGTGTTTTGTTCTCTGCCAGGCTCTGCCAGGAGTCACAGGATGGAAAACATCCTGATGGAGAGCAGCTAATTCGCTGAAAAATGAATTTAAAAACAGTCTTTACCTGGCATGTACCCTGAAATAGACACTGCTTTATAAAAGCATTTCTCAACTAGAAGAGTTCACGAGCAACATCTTTGGACATCTGTGCTTTAGATGGTTATAGTTCCTGATGCACAAATAGGGCATCCTGAGGTTAAGTGTCTGTGGAGTCCTATCTTTTTCATTTTCTTCTGTGAGATGCTGATCTACCCTCTCCGGCCCTCATAGCCTTTGAGAGGCTAACGGGAAATCTTGTTCGTTTATTTGTACATACAAAACAAGCTTTATTTCTTCTTGTGAAATTTGGCTTTTACAGTTTTTCTAGGACTTTGGTACACAAACCAACATCCAAAAGGAAATGAAAATGGAACTGATTTTGATACATCCACCCAAAGTAGAATCATATTTAGAAACAAAGTAGTCCCATAATTTTTACTGGCTCCTTGTTTATACCTATGGTGTTTGTTTTAGGAAACAGAAGAAATTTATGCATCTATCTATTCCTACCATTCCTTCTTCACTCCACCCCCCCATTCACACACACTGCCCCTTTGGTTGCATCCCAGAGATCTTTGGTGTGGTGTTAAATCATATATTCATTCCCCTTTATGACTTAAAGTTCGAAAAACAAGAAACTGGAATTCAATGGGCAAATGTAAGAAATGTAGAAAGGAAGAAATTTTAATTCATTACTCTCCAATATCCTTGCAATTTTATTTTAGCTAGATGTGTGTGTGCGGGCTGGGTGTTTTCCACCATATGGCGTGTGAAAACCTCCAATGAGTCAACTTACCATCGACCAGAACAACCGCTCTGCCAAAATCCGGCGTCGAACAAAAAAATCTTCAACACCTTAAGCCTAATTTCCTCCCAAATCGAACTACTGCCAGCTGATAGCCTCGAGCCCTGAAACTTCCAATGACGTTTTCAATGTTCGCGTTGACAGTCTCCACACTCCTAAGCGCTGCGTTTGGGTTGTCCAGTGTTCTCCCAACCACTCACTCGAATAGATTGGGAATCCGCTCCCTCAACTCAGCTGCATTCGTCCAGTAATTAACCGCGATGGATGGACCGGTGGAGGGAAAGAAGGGGGGAGGAGAACGTAGGGGCAGGGAAGTCAGGTGGAAGCTTTTCTCTTGTTTGTTAGATGACACAGATCTGACTGCTCAGAGAACTAAAGGAACTAAAAGAAAGTTTTCATAGGGCCCTTTCTTTTCCCCTTTACTCTCTTTTCCCCTTTACTCTCTGCCCTTTTTCTGTCCTGTCCTTCCACGATATACCCAATAAAACTCAATTTGAATGTGCCAGTTGTGGTGGCAGGCTTCTTGCTTCTGAAGTAGGGAATTCTGAAGAGGGTGGTTCCTTTTTCTTTTTTCCCTCCTCCTCCCTCTTGTCTTCCTTTTGCCGATGCCCCACCCTAGGTGTTGATAAACCCCAGGGAGCAGGAACGGGAAAACAACGAAAGCAATCCATTGACTTCACTTTCTTGTGAACCGGAAGAACGGAGTTGGTAGAAAACGGAAGTGGAGGTGCCAGGGATTGAACCAGGGACCTCGTACATGCGAAGCACGCGCTCTACCACTGAGCTACACCCCCTCGCTCTGCGTGTTTTTGGCTGCTTCGTAAAATGTTACTTCTATTTTCCATTTTTGTTTCTTTCACATAAGAGTTGGCTGGAGAGAGTCTACTGTGTTCATTTTGACTATTTTTGAAATTACTGACCTGGACACCGTCTAGTGGCTTTACTAGGAGAAGAGTAACTAGATTGTAGTCCAAATAGCACCGTTTCTGACTCTTAAAACCTTCCCACTCAAGTTAGCCTGCCCCAAGGTGCCCTTACCAGCAGATTGTTTGGGTGAATGTTACTGGCCTCCGCTAGGAAAGTCCCAGGAAAACCACGTCTCCAACGTATATCGCAGCGATAATGATTCAGATTAAGTGCTTTCAGTCCAGAGGCAGCTGGCGGTTTTAGTTGAACTGGGGAATTGAACTTCACACTCTGTTGGGTCGAATGCCGAGGCAGCATCCTTGTCCAACTGACTCGCAGTGCTGCTTCTCGTGTAACACGCTCTGAGATTGCCCTTAGTTCTGGTTCCACACTCCATCTCTATCCCTTGCTTGAGGATTATGTCCTCAAAGGGTTTTAAAAGCAACAACAACTTCAAAACTCCATCACCTTTAAATGAAGTACCTTTTTCTAACTGTTATCTTGAATGAACAACGGCAGGGGCAACGTAGGGCGCGGAGCATAGCAGTGGGATCCAGCAAAGCCGGCAAGCAGCCTTCCCTTTAAGAACCTGTTGACACAATGAAAAAGCCTGCTGTAGATATGAATACTTGAAAGAATAAAGTCAAAGAGCCCTGAAAACCTTCAAGTGGTGCCATAGGTGATTGAAAAATGTCAGGGCGTCCTAGATACTGCAAAACAAATAGGATTGGATTGTCTGCGAAAGAGCAGAGGTAATGGCCGCTTGCTCACTGGATGCTTTCAGTTTAGCGTGTACCGCAAAGATCTACATACTGACTTCAAAAACTAAGGCTGCTCCTTTATCCAAGAACTTCTGCGTAATATTGACAAACGTATTTTGGATAGATTTTCATTTGAAGACTTAAAAACTTAAGTGTTTACTAAGTATTGCTTCTGCTTCCATCTTTTAAAATGGATTATATGGAGCCAGCCTGGTGGGATAGTGGTTAAGTTTGCATGCTCTGCTTCAAGGGCTGGGGCTCGTGGGCCTAGATCCTGGGCCGGGACCTTCGCACCGCTCATCAAGCCATGCTGTGGTGGCATCCTACATACAAAATAAAGGAAGATGGGCACAGCTATTAGCTATTATTTAATTTACTATTTCAGGAAATCCTAGACTGATCCTTTTCTGCACCTATCCCATGAGAAGGATGTCTGAATGCTAGACCAAAAAGTGTTTCTGCTGCTAAGATCCTCCCACTCCAATCTTCCCACTCCAGTCAGTCCACTCCAAGATCTTCTCACCAATACTACCAGAGCATCGGTTCCAACAGGGAGAGTGCCAGGTTGGAATATTCACTTCTGTGTCTAATTCTCTTTTCTTTCAACTTCTGCTTACAGAATGGTGAGAAAGACACAGTTTAAATTAAATACAAAATAGAGACCAGACTTGAAATTTCCTTGAGCAGACAAAACCATTTAAGCCACATAAGCAAAACTAAAATCTAGCTTATTGCATGAACATAAGAAAAACTTAACTTGGGTTATTTCATGTAAATGCCTCTGATAATCATAAAAAAAACAAGTAATCTTCCTAAAAATGGTATAAGGTAATCACTTTTAACCAATTCTCTGCTGGAGTCTGGAAACTCCCATTGTAACATCCAATCACTGTAAAAGTTAAACAACTTCCTCATTTTCACTTTATAAGCCATCCTGTGACGTCATGCCCCGCAGCTTTATATCAATTTTAAAATTTGAAAGCTCTCAGTTCACAAACTGTTCTTATATGCACGATAAACTCTTACTAAATACTATTTTATTGATTTGGTGGCTTTAATTTTGCTATTTCTGGATTTTTGACCACATATATGACAGTGTAGAAGGATGTAAAGAAGATTAGCAGTATGTTGCCTCAGGAATTTAGGTCCAGGTGGGAGAAAAGACAGAGGTGGAATAAATTAATAACACTTGGTGAGAAATGAAGTATGACGAGATGAGTAACATGATTGCTGATCTCAAAATTTAGACTAATATGGGGAGATGGGACAGAAGAGGAATGAATTTATCACAAAACTTGGTCGTAAATGAAGAGCAACAGGTGTATTTCACAGTCACTGCTCTAGCAATCCCTGGTGTAGATTAGTTAATGGATGCTTCAGCTCTAGTTTAGGAGACTCCATAGAAGGAAGAGGGAAGAGAAAAGGAAGGAAAAAGATACAATACATTATAGAGCCTTGTTTGGACAGAATTCTCTCCTAAATAAGGAAAGCGCAAAGGTGGCAATATGTGAGCTAGAACACTAGGTGTTTGTAAAGCCTTTGTAGAAACCTAAGACCTTGTAAAAGCTCCATAGGCCTAGAGAAGTCCTCAAACGTTGTCACATAAGACACAAAGAGTAGTCCTTCTGAGTTTCACCAATACTTTGTGTGACAGTCAACCTCCACAGGAGCTTCAGAGGAAATCCTAAGACTTCTTCTATAGGAAGCAATCAGTAATTTTTATGATTTTAAAGCTTCCCAGATGATTCTGGTAATTAGCCACTTTGGGAGCCACTAGCCTAGAAAGTCAAGCACCCACAAAGTGGATTGGGTTAATTTATTGGGAAAATTTCATCCAAAAGGAGGTGGATCAACAGGAGGTCCACTCTATCTTTCTCCCCATCTTCTGAGTACAAAAAATGGACAAAGTCTCCTTTCTCCTGGAGAAAGAGAGGGTGCTTAAGATGTTTGTCCCACAAGAAGATCTGACTTCTATAGCTCAAAACGGTCATGGCTTTAAGAGTGCCTTGCTACTCTTTCTGGTGCTGGATAAACAGTATGAGCACTTTGGAAGGCATGCATGTGGTTGATTTAGAAGGTGCACAGTGCAGAAGCCTCTGTTATTGGTGACTTCCATAGAGAAGCCAAATTTTCTGGAACCCTGTGTATAGTTGTGCTGGGAGCCTTGTTGAGTGCCTGATTCAGGCTTGAATATCTCAGGTATGAGTGGGAGCAAAATAAGTGTGGAAACTTGCAATAAAGAGAACGTATGAGGCAAGAACATTAGAGAATAACCAAATCCACTTGACTTGATTTCAAGAAGTTATTTGACTATGAAGTGGCACAGCTCAGTTGGTGACAGCTCAATATTTTAATGTGAGATTTCAGGATTTAAGCCCCTGTCAGGCTAGTCTTTCCTTTTGCTTACATTTTTCTAATTTTTAGACAGAGTCTGATTGAAACTTAGCTTTCTCTTAGGAAACTCTTTATGGCATTTATGGTGTGCACCTCCTTCCATAAATCCTCCTATTTTCTCAACAAGCTTCTAAAGGCAAGACTTTGAGGGAGCAAAGCAAATGTTGCAATAGAATAAGAAAGCCATTAGTCAAATGCATGCAACCCAGCAATTTTTGTACTCTATTCTTCAAGTGTAGGTAAAAAGGCAACTTTAGGGACTCTTACAAGGGTTAGATGGGTGAACAAAAGAGTGAATTTAGGCAGGAAAATGGAAAGACAGATTTGAGAGAACGAGAAAGAAAGTAGATTGCCACAGGATTTGGAGTCATATGGGATTTGAGGAGTGAGGGAGAGGGATCCACTGAAGAAAACCTTCATGTAGCTTGACTAGCCTGCTGTTGACTTAGCAAGTGCAGGAGGATGAACAGGATTTCTTCTAGGCTTTTTTTTTTTTTTTCATGTTGATTTGTTTTCACATTAGAAGCAAGAAACAAAAAACTCCTGCCACCATTATGTGGCTTTATGCTTTGTGTTAGCATTGGCAACACTTGGGCGTGAATTAAACATGTGGCTTAATGGATAAAGCACCTAATTCCCAATCAGAAAATTAAAAGCTCACAATGAAAGTTGTAACAACACTCAAAAATCTCCTTATCTTCTAATATCAATGGATAATCCTGAGTCCTTCATACTACTCACTCTCCAAGGGACCTCTCTTCATAGCCTCATGAAAATGTAAAATCAGGGTAAGAGATGTCATGTCTGCAGAGTTCCTGACTCAGAGATTAGAGCCTTCTGGAACCTCTATAAATTGTTACTTAGATGTAATAGACTCTAAAGTGAAAAGCGTCATGGTTCCTGCCATGTGGTGGCCACCTAAGGCACTAATAATGATGACTGGACTTGGAGTGGAGATGTCTGATCCAGGAGATAAAGTCTGCAATGAAATTCGCATAGATTAAACTGGAAAATAACAGCAAAGACACAGAAGGAAATCAGAAGAGAGTGACATATTTTCTGTTCATGGGCTTCTTATTTTTTCTCATTTCTGTCTTCCTTTCTCTTCAATAATATTGCAAAATGGTAGCCCAAGTGAAGAAAATGATTAATCTAGTGGCTACTTGTTGCTTTACACTCATTTCTTTCTTATGTTGTCCCAATCACCCTGCGTAGTGGTAATCCACTGGGTCTTGTGTTTACTTTGTCAGGGGTCAGAAAATAATGAGAAGAAAAGGAATGAAATGAGTCGATTCCATATTATCAGAGTTGTGGAAAAACAGAGCAGTCCTAGATCTGCAGGAATGAAACCCAGAACTTTGACACATGCAAGAAAAACAGCCGACCATTGAGCCACACTGTTGACTCAGTCATAGTTTGTTGCAGTATCCTTGAAACATAACACCTATTTTCTGTGGTTCCTTGAAAGCCTAACTTTTAAAAATAAGAGTCCATTCTGTTAAACCCACTATTTCTACAACCTCTAACCTCAATCATTTTTTTGTACGTACATTAAAGAAAGGATAATAAATTCTAGACTGTGACACTGTTCCTGCTCCTAGAAACTTATCTGCATGGTCAGTCCCCTCCCAGATCCTCTCACTGGCCTAAAGCTTCTTTTTATTTTTATTTGTGAGCCACTTCCATGGAAAGTCCCAAGATGGAATTTTCTCTTAGATTTTTAATCTTTTCCTCCCCATAGTTTCTTTCTCCTGCAGTATAGACCAACTTATCCATTTTCCCTTGACCATCTAGTGCATATCCATGTGTTCAAGTATTATCTACCACAGTTAGCTTCTGACTTGATTTTGTATACCGTGCCTTGCCTTCTCCACCAGCAACCAATAAATAAAGCCCAGGAAATATCTCCTTGGAAAATTCAAAAAGCACCTCAATACCAACATGTGCAAAATAAAAAATTATCTCATATTTCCAGTTGTTTGTTTTCCTTGATTTTATGTCTTGTGAAATGGCTTTATACTACAGCTGGTAAGACAAGAGAATAGTAGGTTACCAAGTAGTCTTATGAGTTTTGACGTATTTATCTTCTGATCTTCTCCAGTCCCAACTCCTTGAGCTCAGGGACTACGTCATTCACATCATTGTTTCAAGTGATTAACCCTATGAGTGTTTCATAATAAATAGCGGACACACATTTTTGATTAAATGAATGGAAGATAATGTACACAGCTACTGTTTTTTGATTCTTCTTGAGAGGAAACAGTGACTGCATGATATTTCTTTCAGAAAAATAATCAACACTAATTTCTCTGGTCTAGATTTACAATTCTCTATCAACTGAAGGATTATGGCTTCAAATCTCAAAAGTTCTGGGATAATTTTCTTACTGTAGAAGGTTCTGTCTTCTGCTTCCAGAGCTTCTTCAGTACTATCTGGCTTCTACATCTATTATTGCCATTACCTCTTTCCGTGGTAAACAATTTTCCTATTTATATTGTGAAGTTCTCCCTTTTCTTCCTCTTTCATTTACTGCTCATTTCTCTGCTGCTTCTCCTTTTTTTCCTCCTCCTCCTCTCTCTCCATGATTTTCCGTATTTTCAGTCTCTGTTTCCATTTAATGCCTATGCTGAAAAAGTTATTTTTGTTTTGATTTGGTTTGGTTTTAACATCAGGTAAGTTTTGATGTAAGTAAGCCCTATTTCTTAAATAATGTTATAACTTACTTGGCACTCCACACAACTCTGTAAAGTGTATTTAACTTCCAAATAAGGAAAATACAAAATTCCATTTAGCCATCTTCTGATGATGTTTCTTCTTCTTCTGTCTAAGTCACGCTCTTCTTTTGGTATCCTGTTACTTAAATTCTGAGATATAAACATGACTACTATTAGTATATCTTAGATGGTAGTTGTATGGGGTTGATAGTGCCCCTCTCCAAATTCATATACTTTTATTTATTTTTCTTAAGTTTTTGGAGAGGAAGATTAACCCTGAGCTAACATTTGTTGGCAATCTTTCTCTTTTTTTTTTGGCTGAGGAAGATTGGCCCTGGGCCAACATCCACACCCATCTTCCTCTACTTTATATGTGGGACGCCTGCCACCACACAGCTTGATAAGGGGTGCTTAGGTCCACGCTCAGGATCTGAACCCGCAAACCCTGGGCCGCCCAAGCAGACGGGCAAACCTAACCACTACGCCACCAGGCCAGCCCCATATACTTTTAGAACCACAAAATGTGACTTTATCGGGAAATAGAGTCTTTACAGAAGTAACCAAGTTAAGGATGAGGTTGTTAGGGTGGGCCCTAATCTGATATGACTGGTGTCCTTATAAGAAGAGGGAAATTTGAACACAGACACAGACATGGAGAATGCCATGTGATCACAGAAGCAGAGATTGGAGTGATGCAGCTATAAGCCAAGGATGCCAAGAAAGAAGCAATGCTCATAACTATTACAGTACTTGTGTTTGCAACTGGTTGGTATTTACAACTGTACCCTCTACTCCCTATTCCGTATTCTCTTTGCTTTCAGCAAGCACTTCAGCTGGTGGAGGTTCTTTGGTGGGGTGAATTAAATCTTCACCCTCAAGGTTCATCCTGAAGCACGTTAGCAGTGCTCCCTATATCAGGTTATTATAGTTTTCCATTGACTTTAACTAAAATACACGAGATTACTAAAAGGTACGCCCAGGAAATCTCCTTGAATTCCACACGTATTCCTTTGTAACCCCATTTTATAGTAACAGCCCAATTTACAGTTGCTATCAGGATCAATCACAACAGCCAGTAGAGAAAGCCCCTTCTTTGCCTATTGATTTATTGGCACAAGATGCCCAAAGTGGTAAGGTGACGCTATCAAATTCTAGTTAGTGGAACCATTGTTATGCCCTCTGTTGAAAGCACCTCTCCCTTGGGAACTCTGACTTCTAAAGCAGCAAGCCCCAAATTGCAAGAACTAAAACCAAAATTTTGCAAGTGGAAGTTTCCAGGTTTTCTATGGCCACATAATCCCATCACAGTATATCTCTCCTCCTGGTAATAACTAAAACTCTGAGTAGGAAAAAAATTGCCAAGTACACTGAAAAGGAATCAGATTAAAGAGATGAGTCAAAACTTGGAGGAGAGACCTAAAATGTGTTGAGGGTGGGTTTGTTATTTTTTGGTCTTTTCTCTCATGGCTTTGCCCTGAGTGCAGGTCCCAGTCATGGAGCAGTTGTGCAGGTCACAGAAACTATGATAGAAGCTCCATCTTTCTAGCCAAAGGAAGAAGGAAAAATTGAGGATATTTTGGACAGTTGAGGAGAATCCTGAAAAGGTTACATCTGAAGAAGGGGTTTCGTAAGTCTGTATATGAACCCACACGAGTCTTGAGCTCAGCTCTGTGCTGTGCATGCTTTGGACAGAGCCAAAACAACATAGTAAATGCTTTGCAAGCTAAAGTTATGTATAACCAAAGCCTCTGTCACAGACTACCTCAGAATGGCGCACTCTTAGGGAAGACCAGAAGCAGCATAACAAAGTCTTTGAAAATTGGACTGAGATTGGGACTACTACTCCAGAAAGGAGAAATAAAACTTTTCTGAACCTAACCATGTCAATTACCTGCTAAAAAGAAACAAACAAATTCAAACTTCTCCAACGGATCATAACAGGACCTAGAGTCTACACAAAATAACACTCACAATATCAAGGATACATTTTTTAAAAATTACTCAACATGGCTAGAGTGATGTCAGCACCATGGCGGAGTGAGCTTTCCCGTGAATTCTTCCCCCACAAGATACAATAAAAGCAACAGCCACAGACCAACAACGGAATCCCAGACAGTGAAAAGCTAGAGCAGAGGGATCCACACTGCCGCACATCTGAGAGCGGAACGTGCTGGGCCCCCGGAGGAAGTGGGGAGAGGTAAGGAGAACTCCGCTCCCTCCCCATCAGATCAGCGATCCGGTCTGCGCGGCTCCCAGAGAGGGGGGAGGGGCGGCCCTCGGCGGGAAACTGTAGCTCTTCGGGCTCTCTCAGCCAGTGGGAAACTCCTGCACAGAGGGCTCAGAGGAGCCACAGGGCTACCATCAACATCTGAGCACCCCAGAGAGCGGATAAAGAGGGGCAAACAAGAAGCCTCCCACGTCAGGGACCCAGAGGGCAAAAGAGAGAGCTCCCCCCTCCCCGCAACCCGGAGTCTGCAGCTCGACCAGATCTAGCGATCCGAGGCAGACCTGAACAAACTGGACTGGACCCGTGGATTGCAGTGGGGAAAAAAAACAAAACAAAACAAAACAAAACTGCGGATCGCAGCAGAAAAACTGGGGCAGAGCGCAGGGGGCTTAGACTACACAGCCCTTTACCACCAGACAGTGGCGGCAGGTGGAAATTGCAACCAGAGACTTCCAGGATGAGGAAAATCAAAACCAACACAGGAACCACAATGCAAAAATATATGAAATCACCAGACCAGAAACAAAATGACAAGCACCCAGAAATCAACCCCGAAGACACAGAAATCCATAAACTAAATGACAGAGATTTCAAAATAGCTATCATAAAAACACTCAACGAAATACGAGACAACACAGACAAACAATTAAATGAGATTAGGAGTTTCTTCACAAAAGAGATTGAAATCATAAAGAAAAACCTATCAGTGCTGATGGAGATGAAGAACACAATGGAGGAGATAAAGGAGAATCTGGAATCTTTAAAGAACAGAGCTGACAATATGGAGGAAAGAATTAGTACTTTAGAGGATAGGAATACAGATATACTCCAGATGGAAGAAGAGAGAGAACTAAGACTAAAAAGAAATGAAGAAAGACTCCGAGAAATATCAGACTCTATTAGAAAATGTAACATAAGAATTATAGGTATTCCTGAGGGAGAGGAGAGCGAAAGAGGAACAGAGAGCCTATTCAAGGAAATAATAGCTGAAAATTTCCCAAATCTGGGGAAGGAGCAGGAAATACCAGTAAGCGAAGCCAACAGGACGCCTATGTATATTAACAGACAAAGGCCTTCACCACGACACCTAGTGGTAAGGCTAGCCAGGGTCAACGACAAAGAAACAATATTAAGGGCAGCTAGACAAAAACAAAAAATAACGTACAAAGGAACTCCCATCAGGCTCTCAGCGGATTTCTCAACAGAAACTTTTCAGGCTAGAAGAGACTGGAATGATATATTCAAAATACTAAAAGACAAAAACTTTCAGCCAAGAATACTCTATCCAGCAAAAATATCCTTCAAATATGATGGAGAAATAGTAACTCTCCCAGATAAACAAAAGCTAAGGGAGTTCATGGCCACGAGACCCCCACTACAAGAAATACTCAAGAAGGCCCTCAGGCCTGAAAACAAGAAGAGAAAGGGAACACAAAGCTTGGAGTAAGGAGAAAAGTAGGTAGACAAAATCAGAGAAATAGTAGATCTTTACCGGAATAGGTTAGCAACCACTTAAATACTAAACTCAAAGATCAAAGGAAGAAATTCACCAAAAATAAATTTAACCTCATCACTGTAAACACACAGCCACAACACAAGATAGAATAAGGTATAACAAGAGCAACTTAGAAGGGGAAGAGGAAAGTGACTGAATTGACTTAGTATAAGGAAATAGGAGGCTATAAGATAATGGACTATCTCATACAGAAGATTTTTTGCCCAAACCTCAAGGTAACCACTAAACAAATAATCAAATTAAAACCACATATGATAAACAAAGAGAAAACTAGAAGAATCATAAGACAGAACAACCAAACTGAATTGGCAGTCCAAAACAAATGGGACAAGAAACAAAGGAAATGCAAAAGAACCAGAAAATAAGTGACAAAACAGCAAAATTCAGCCCTCATATTTCAATAATTACCCTAAATGTAAATGGATTGAACTCTCCAATCAAAAGATACAGAGTGGCAGGATGGATTAAAAAGCAAGACCCAACAATATGCTGCCTTCAGGAAACACATCTTAGCACTAAAGACAAGCACAGGCTCAGAGTGAAAGGATGGAAGACAATACTCCAAGCTAATGGCAAACAAAAGAAAGCAGGTGTTGCCATACTCATATCAGACAAAGTAGACTTCAAGATAAAACAGGTTAAGAAAGACAAAGAAGGGGAATATATAATGATAAAAGGGACACTCCATCAAGAAGACATATCACTTATAAATATATATGCACCCAACATAGGAGCACCAATGTACATAAAACAACTATTAACAAACCTAAAAGGAGAAATCAACAACAACACAATAATAGTAGGGGATCTTAACACCCCACTAACAGCAATGGATAGATCATCCAGACAAAAAGTTAATAAAGAAATATTAGACTTAAATGAAAAACTGGACGAGATGGACCTAGTAGACATATACAGAGCACTCCACCCAAAAACAGCTGACTACACATTCTTCTCAAGCGCGCATGGAACATTCTCTAGGATAGACCATATGTTGGGAAACAAAGCAAGCCTCAATAAATTTAAGAAGATTGAAATCATAACAAGCATCTTTTCAGACCATAAGCCTATGAAACTGGAAATGAACCAGGAAAAAAAAACTGAGAAAGTGACAAAAATGTGGAGATTAAACAACATGCTACTGAACAACCAATGGATCATTGATGAAATTAAAGGAGAAATCAAAAACTATCTGGAAACAAACGAAAATGATAACATACCATATCAAACCATATGGGATGCAGCAAAAGTGGTCCTGAGAGGGAAACTCAGCGATACAAGCCCACCTTAACAAACAAGAAAAAGCCCTAATAGGCAACCTTAAATTACACCTAACAGAACTAGAAAAAGAAGAACAAACAAAGCCCAAAGCCAGCAGAAGGAGAGAAATAATAAAAATCAGAGCAGAAATAAAAGATATTGAGACCAAAAAAACAGTAGAAAGGATTAATGAAACAAAGAGTTGGTTCTTCGAGAAGATAAACAAAATAGACAAACCCTTAGCCAGGCTAACTAAGAAAAAAAGAGAAAAGGCTCAAGTAAATAAAATTAGAAATGAAAGAGGAGAAATTACAACGGATACCATGGAAATACAGAGGATTATAAGAGAATACTATGAGAAATTATATGCCAACAAATTGGACAATCTAGAAGAAATGGATAAATTCTTAGACTTATACAACCTCCCAAAATTGAACCAAGAAGAAATGGAGAATCTGAATAGACCAATCACAAGTAAAGAGATTGAAATAGTAATCAAAAACCTCCCAAAAAATAAAAGTCCAGGACCAGATGGCTTCTCCAGTGAATTTTACCAAACATTCAAAGAAGATTTAATACCCATCCTCCTCAAACTATTCCAAAAAATAGAGGAAGATGGAACACTTCCTGAATCATTCTATGAGGCCAACATCACCCTGATACCAAAACCAGACAAAGACAATACAAAGAAAGAAAATTACAGGCCAATATCGCTGATGAACATTGATGCAAAAATCCTCAACAAAATATTGGCAAACCGAATACAACAATATATTAAAAAGATCATACACCATGATCAAGTGGGATTTATACCAGAGATGCAGGGATGGTTCAACATCTGCAAATCAATCAACGTGATACATCACATCAACAAAACAAAGAATAAAAACCACATGATCGTCTCAATAGACGCAGAGAAGGCATTTGACAAGATACAACATCCATTTATGATAAAAACTCTCAATAAAATGGGAATAGAAGGAAAGTACCTCAACATAATAAAGGCCATATATGACAAACCCACAGCTAACATCATACTCAACAGGGAAAGACTGAAAGCCATTCCTCTGAGAACAGGAATGAGGCAGGGCTGCCCACTCTCACCACTCCTGTTCAACATAGTACTGGAGGTTTTGGCCAGAGCAATTAGGCAAGAAAAAGGAATAAAAGGAATCCAAATAGGTAACGAAGAAGTGAAACTCTCACTATTTGCAGATGACATGATTGTATATATAGAAAACCCTAAAGAATCTGTTGGAAAACTGTTAGAAACAATCAACAACTACAGCAAAGTTGCAGGGTACAAAATCAATCTACAAAAATCAGTTGCATTTCTATATGCTAATAATGAACTAACAGAAAGAGAGCTCAAAAAGATAATACCATTTACAATTGCATCAAAAAGAATAAAATACCTAGGAATAAATCTTACCAAGGAGGTGAAGGACCTATACAATGAGAACTACAAGACATTATTGAGGGAAATCCACGATGACATAAAGAAATGGAAAGATATCCCATGCACGTGGATTGGAAGAATAAACATAGTTAAAATGTCTATATTACCTAAAGCAATCTACAGATTCAATGCAATCCCAATCAGAATCCCAATGACATTCTTCACAGAAATAGAAAAAAGAATACTAAAATTTATATGGGGCAACAAAAGACCCCGAATAGCTAAAGAAATCCTAAAGAAAAAGAACAAAGCAGGAGGCATCACAATTCCTGACTTCAAAACATACTACAAAGCAATAGTAATCAAAACAGCATGGTACTGGTACAAAAACAGACACACAGATCAATGGAACAGAATTGAAAGCCCAGAAATAAAACCACACATATACGGACAGCTAATTTTCGACAAAGGTGCTAAGAACATGCAATGGAGAAAGGAAAGTCTCTTCAATAAATGGTGTTGGGAAAACTGGACAGCCACATGCAAAAGAATGAAAGTGGACCATGTGCTATCGCCATTCACAAAAATTAACTCAAAATGGATCAAAGACCTGAAGGTGAGACCTGAAACTATAAAACTCATAGAAGAAAATATAGGCAACACACTATTTGACATTGGTTTTAAAGGAATCTTTTCGGATGACATGCCTACCCAGACTAGGGAAACTAAAGAAAAAATAAACAAGTGGGACTTTATCAGATTAAAGAGCTTCTACAAGACAAACGAAACCAGAATCAAGATGAACAGACAACACACCAGCTGGGAGAGAATATTTGCAAAACATACATCTGACAAGGGGTTGATCTCCATAATATATAAAGAACTCACACAATTGAACAACAAAAAAACAAACAACCCGATCGAAAAATGGGCAGAGGAAATGAACAGACACTTCTCCAAGGAAGATATACAGATGGCCAATAGGCACATGAAAAGATGCTCAACATCACTAATCATCAGGGAAATGCAAATCAAAACAACACTAAGATACCACCTCACGCCCGTTAGAATGGCTATAATCACCAAGACAAAAAACAACAAATGTTGGAGAGGATGTGGAGAAACAGGAACCCTCATACACAGCTGGTGGGAATGCAAATTGGTGCAGCCTCTATGGAAAACGGTATGGAGATTCCTCAAAGAATTAAAAATAGAGATGCCCTATGATCCAGCCATCCCACTACTGGGAATCTATCCAACGCACCTGAAATCAACAATCCAAAGAGGCTTATGCACCCCTATGTTCATTGCAGCATTATTCACCATAGCCAAGAAGTGGAAGCAACCTAAGTGTCCCTCGACTGATGATTGGATTAAGAAAATGTGGTATATATATACAATGGAATACTACTCAGCCATAAAAAAAGACAAAATCGTCCCATTTGCAACAACATGGATGGGCCTGGAGCGTATTATGTTAAGTGAAATAAGCCAGAAAGAGAAAGGCAAACACTGTATGATCTCACTCATATGTGGAATATAAACCAACACATGGACAGAGAAAACTGGACTGTGGTTACCCGGGAAGTGGGGGTGGGGGGTGGGCACAAGGGGTGAAGGGAGTCATATATGGTGTGATGGACAAACAAAAATGTACAACCCAAAATTTCACAATGTTAGAAACCATTAAAACATCAATAAAAAAAAATTACTCAACATGCAAAGAACTAGGAGAATATGATCAGTTCTGAAGAGAAAATACAATCAATAGATGGTAACTTCAAGATGACCCAGTACTTGTAATTATCAGATGAGAAATTTAAAACATCTATTATAACTATACTCTATGATAACTCTACTTCAATGAACCTAAATGAAAACATTTTCAGTAAAGAAATAGAAACTATAAAAAGGAACCAAATGGAAACTTTAGATCTGAAAAGTACAATGTCTGAAATTTAAAATTCACTGGCTAGACTAAATGAAGATCCAGGGAAAGAAACAGTTAACTCAAAGGTAGATGAATAGAACTTATCCAATTTGATGGAAAGAGAGAGAAAAAAAGACTGAAAACAATAAACAGAGCCTCCAAGTCCTGTAGGAAAATGTTAAGTGCTCAAAAACAGGCATCATCTTAACTTATCAGAATTAGCTTCAGATTTATACCAGCTTAATTCCAGTAATATAGAGAAACATTATTTTTTTATAGTTCTAGTCCTTTTTCTACATTTGTGGATTATTGTTATACACATTACATCTATTAGTGCTATAAACATAACAATACACTGTTATAATTTGGTATTTGAAACAAAATCTCTTTCTTGTTCCCCTCTCCCATCTCAGCAAGGTGGAAAGTCCGCTCCAGACCGGTACAGCCAAGAACATAGAACTCCCTCCCCCTCCCAACTCCTGACAGCAGGATTTTCTTCCCCAAAGGAGCAGGACTTCACTGTTTGTCATCCTGCCTTCAGCTGCCTGTTGCTGAGGCTAAGTCCTGGAAGAATATGGTCTAGAGGTGGAGGCTTCTTTTTTCCATTCAGTGCCCTACTCACAGAATGGAGGCTCTACTTTGGGCATGGTGTACTGAAAATACTGAGGCCCCAATCACCTTGCCCCAGCTTGTGAGGTAGTTTTTTCATGGCAGGAGGGACAAGCCTAGAGGACCACAGGCTGTTGGCCCCTCCACTGAGCACTCACCTCTTAGGGAGGGAGTATTACTCAGAAAGAAGCTGGCCATTGTCTCCAGAGTCCTGGAACAGAGATTGCTTAGGAGTGGGAGCAGGAGGGAGAAGCAGATCAAAAAACAGATCCCAATGTCTTCCTAAAGGAACTGACTTTATTTGCCACAGAGCATGGGGAAATTCATACATAAGGGTGCCCTCAAGAACAGGAGAGGTTATGGTAAAAGAAATTGGGAGGAGATTCTTGCATTTAGTGAAGATATAGCCCAGACTATAAGCTGGTTAGTTTGCAGGGGAGAACCAAGGAATAAGATAGCTGGGAGAAGGCCTCCTGAGGACAGAACAACCATCTACCAAAGAGAGATGCTACAATGCTTGCTTTGAAGATGGAGGAAGGGACCACAAGTCAAGAAACCCAAGGAATGCATCGGTAGAAGGTGGAAAAGACAAGGAAGTGAATTCTTCACTAGAGCTTCTAGAGGGACTGCGGCCCTCCTGACACCTTGACCTCAGCCCAGTGAACCTAATTTCAGACTTCTGACCTGCAGAATAAATGTGTGGTGTTTTAAACCACGAAGTTTGTGCTTATTTGTTACAGCAGCCATTAGAAACTAATACAGGAATAAAGAGGACAAGGGCAGACACAGGAGGAAACACTAAGGACGGCAGATCAAATAAAAATTCCAAACTTACCTTTATCCCCCAACCACATTGACACCACAGAAGAGATTCATAGAGATTTATATATTTGAAAAAATGAAATTAAGGAGCCCTTGGAATGTTTAAAAGGTGCCATTTTTGGACCACAAGTTTGAGGAGTTTCTGGTTAATAAAAAATAGATAGAATCGAGTTGACCTAGAGGGGGGAAAGGCAATGGCTACATCATGGTGTGATGAGTTGCTTTTGGCCCAAGCAACTTATAATTTCCCTTTATGCTCCAAAATTATACCCTGAGGTATTTCAAGCAAGAGCTTATTTAAAGATTTATGAAGGAATGACCAAAAGTATTTTATGGAGAAGCCAGGAATAACGAAGTCACTGAATTCTGTTTCTGCCTGTGTCAGTGCTTAGAGTAGTGACTTTAGGAAGTGGATGCAAGATGGTGTCTGTGGACTTGTGTAAACAACCTGCAAGTCCATAATCCATTTTGACAAAAGCAGATGACTTTTCATGAGCAAGACTGTGAACTAAATGGACCTATTGTTCCTCCATCAAAAGCTCTCCCAACAGAACTATTTTAGCATAACACAACACTTCTACAAATAATTTTCTCAACTGTCCAGATTGAATGCCTCGAGGATATTTAAGAGAAGTTTTTTCCAGGAGTGTCTACCCAATCCCTCACTGCCAAAGAGCTAGGGCCACAACTTTCCATGACTGGTGACCGAAATTTCCTGAGCAGCTCTCATGGTACCGATCTTTGTATTCCCCTGCACCACCTTTTATATTTTTCTGAGAGCTCTGTAGGCAGGAAGGAAGGAAGTTGAAGACTCAAGAGAACATTGCATCCTGAGACTTTCCTTGGTGATGGACAGGAACTGCCACTCGGGAAGTCTGCTAGGAGCAGTCCTTGGAGGGTCAGACGTTTATGAAAGCTTCTAGTTGTATTAAGGGACCTTTCATTTCAGAATGCAACGTCTCTTCTCCTGAGGGTTTCAGAAACAGCGGAACTGCACAGAGTAGACCCTGACTTTTTAGCCTAAATCTTGGAACACCTGCAGATAATAGCGCTAACCAGATATACAGAATATTTGGGGTTCACTCAGCAGGGGGTGTAGCTCAGTGGTAGAGCGTGTGCTTAGCATGCACGAGGCCCTGGGTTCAATCCCCAGCACCTCCATGTGTCTCCCTTCTCCAACCCTTTTAAACTCCATGGATTGACTCCTTCCAACCTGGCTGATTTAGCAACAGCAAAGACAGGACGTAATTTGAGTAAAAGAAACTGTTCTGAGTGCTAAGCAATGAGCATGTCACCAACACAAAAATAGCCTGTTCTCTATTCGTGGTTTGTCAAGTATTAGTGCAGTGTTGAGGCAGGCAAGTTGAAGGAGTCAAGGCCCTAGAAATTGAAGTGAATTAGTATTAAAGTATCAGTTGCAAAAGGGAAAGAAAATAGACCAACAGAAAGAGGAAAAATCAAGAAGCCCTTGGACATTTCCCTTTACATCTCTTCTCTTTCTCTGTCTCTCTCTCTCTCTCTTAGTATTCTTGTGTCAATAGGCAGACAGAGAAGGACAAAACTCTTACTTTCTTTTTCCTGCTGTTCCCTATCCTTCCGCATATGCCTGGCGTGAAAAAGCCACCACGAAAAGGGAACACATATTCTGTGTGTTGGTGACACGCTTGTAAGGAACTACTGAAGAGACGTGGAGGTGCTGGGGATTGAACCCAGGGCCTCGTGCATGCTAAGCACGCGCTCTACCACTGAGCTACACCCCCTGCTGAGGAAGGCCCCAAATATTGTTTATATCTGGTTAGTGTTATTATCTGCAGGTGTCCTGAGATTTAAGCTAAAAGGCCAGGGTCTACCCCGTTCAACTCTACTGTTTCTGAAACCCTCAAGAGAAGAGACATTGCATTCTGAAATGAAAGGTCCGTTAATACAACTAGGATCGTTCATAACCGTTAGACCCTCCAACGACAGGTCCCAGCACACTTCCTGCGTGGCAGTTCCCGTCCACCACGGAAGAGAGTCTCAGAATGCAGTGTTCTCTTGAGTCTTCAACTTTCTTCCTTTCTGCCTACTGCGCTCTCAGAAAAATATAAAAGGTGGTGCAGGGGAGTACAAAGATCAGTACCATGAGAGCTGCTCAGGAAATTTAGATCTAGGTGGGATAAGACTGAAGTGTAATTGATTCACAATATTGGCATGAAATGAAGAGCGAAGAGTGTGTCAGTCACTACTTTCTTAAATCTCTGAGCGCAGCATCTTTTTGTCTGGAAACGTGGAAGCAGCATTCTGTCCAGGACGCTGCATCTGTGCTTCTGAGACCCCTAAGGACAGAAGACAGGAAAGAAGATTAGAAAAGAGGCTCCTGTGGATATACCGCCTCTTTCAGACAGAATGCTTCCCACAATGACGTGAACAGGAAGGAAGCAAAAGAAACAAATTAGTTTTTCCTCAGACCTCCCTACCCCTGGACAGGTCCTCAAACCCTGTTTGTCCCTGGGACACAAAAAGTAACGTTTCCTGCCTGTATTCAAATTCTGTGCCACAGTCAACCCAGACACGTGTTTTGGAAGAAATCCTGTCATGGGTGGAGGAAGGGGAGGACAGGAATGTATATAATTTTAAAACTCCTCCAGATAACTCTAAATTTCAGCAAGACTTGATTACTACTAGACTAATGTGTGAGAACTAGAGAGAGTTGAGGAGGAATGGAGAGGAGAGAGGAGCTAGAGAGTATCACAGCGAGAGAATGGGGAGAGGAAGACAGGTGAGGAGAGAGAAGCCGCCGCCTAGGAAGAGCAGGAGAATGAGAAGGAGACAAGAAGATGATTTGGGAATGGGACTATAAACACCAATAGCATTGGGATAGAGGAGGATGTTGGATGTATCCAAGGTCCTTATCTCTCCTGCATTTTCACCAGGTCCACTAGGAAAGAAGCCTCCGTCACTCTAAGCAAAGTCAAGTGAAACGTGATGTCCAGCAAGAATCCAGTTTGTCTTCTTCCAGATTATCGTTGTTTCAGAGTTGTTCTTTTCCTCGCTGGATAAACAGGTTGAGCACTTTGTAGAGTGCTCGTGTGGTTGAAGTTTGGTTTGCGGTGCATAGCGCTGGAACTGATAGCTTTCTAAAGAGCAGCGGGACAGCCTCGCCCAGATCCCCAAGTAACTGTAGTGGGAGCGATGTTGAGCGTAGAATCAGAATCCGCCGGTGGCTTTGGGTGTACGTATCTGAGGCAGCAACTGATTTTTAGCGCATTGGGCTTGGAATGTGACAGAGAAATGAGAAAGAAAGGTAAGATGAATAATAAACGAATCCTTTTGACCTCAGTAGGTTTCAAGAATACTCATGTCAGCACTTCGGATAGCGCATCAAACTTTTAACCTGAGGATCTAGCGTGTAAGTCTCTGAGCACACATTCTCTAATTCTTCCATTGTTTCTTACTCATATGCAGAAGTCCTCTGAAACCCAGTTTTCTTCTAGAGATCTTTTGGGACATTTTCAGTGCTCTCTTTTACTGCTTATATCCTACACTTGTCTCAGCGAGAGTCTGAGGAGCAATAGTTTGAACAGAAAAAGTCTGGTTTACAATACATTGCAGAACCACATTATAGTCTGTCCCCCTCTCATATGAATTAATTGACGGGATGAAGAGGAGATAGACAGGGTTGAGAGAACAATGTAACTGACACATAATTAAGATTTGAGGGTTTGGGGAGAAAAGAAAAGGAAGGGGTGCTTTCAAGACTTACAGGTATTTTGTGTTGTGTTGATGAGACACCTTTCACCAAGCTACAGAAGGAGGAGCAGACTTTTCTGCTTGTGGTTGATGAGGATGTTATATTTTGTGGGGAGTGTTAGATGGTGGCATAAGGAAGGAGACCCATTTGGGTATGAACTTGATGACCTTATGAAGCCTGCAAATTTAAGTTGAAACTTTGATATGCTGTCTGGTAAGCATGGTGATCCACCAGGAAAAACATTGCAGAAAAGGCCAATCTGATGATTTAGATTCATTATGTGGTTACGGAAGAGAGGGCCCCTGGACAGTGGGTAGAGTGAGAACTGAAAAGGGTCTATTGTGACTTGAAGATGAGGAACTCGTCAATGGTATTTATTGACAACAAAGGGATAAGTTTTCAGATTCAAACTTGTTAACATTAAGTTCCATGAACTCCCTCAGAAGACTCTAGAATAATAAATTTCAAGCTACCAGCTTCTAGGTGACGTCATTGTTACCTCTTTTGTGTCTTCTCTGCCCATGTGGAGTCTTTTCCTCATTCACAGGAATCCCAAGGAATTCTCTTTGAACTAGGAACTTGTACTTCCACATCCGGCAGAACTTGTACTCCCACACCTGGCTCAGAAAAATTCTTATCAGTCCAATGGAATGTGAGAATAAGAAAGAGAGGAGCAACAGATCTCACTAAGGAAAACATTAGACAAATGTCACAGCCAAAGACATATGGCAAGGATCGGCAAACTTTATCGGAGAACCAGAGAGTAAATATTTTAGGCTTTGAGAGCCATAGGTCTCTGTTGAAACTATTCCATTCTGATGTTGTAGCAGGAAAGTAGCCATAGACAGTCAGTACAAAAATGAATGAACGTGGCTGTGGTTATGGACACTGAAATTTGAATGTCATATAATTTTCACGTCATGAGATATTATTCTTGTTTTTATTTTCTGTCAATCATTTAAAAATGTAAAAAGCATTTTTACTTGGTAGGTGTCTTAGTTATGCCATCATAACAAAATACCACAGGCTGCATAGCTTATAAACAACAGAAATTTACTTCTCACAGTTCTAGAGGCTGGAAGTCTGAGATCAGAGGGCCAGTATTGTGGAGCGAGAACTTTCTTCCAGATCACAGGCTTGGGATAAGACAGATCTCTCAAGGTCCTCTTTTGTAAGGAGATTCGTCTCACTCGTGAAGACTCCACGCTCATGATCTAATCACCTCCCAAAGGCCCACCTCCTAATACCACCGTATTGGGCCTTAGGGTTTCAACACATGAATTTTGGAGGGATACGAACATTGAGACCAAGCAGTGGGCCTATACAGAAACAGAGAGCAAGTGGAATTTGGTCCACAGGCCATGGTTTGCTGACCACTGCTGTAAAGAATCTTAAAAAAAAATTTGATTTAAACATATAGAGATTTATACATTATATGAGAAAAAATCAGATGTTATTTTTAATTCATGTGAAACTTAAGACTGCTTTGGTAATTTGGGGTTAAAAATAGCCATTTGCTTTTTACCCTACCACACAATGTGAAATGTGATATGAAATATATTTTGACTTACATTAGATTTGCGATTTATTTACTTATTAACTCCTAACTTAAACTCTCTAAATTTGGTTTAAAAGGTTTATGAGTCATGCATTAGTTCAAATCGTGAGGAGGCACCAGTGAGCGAAAAGGGGAGGAAGCCAGAGGAAACCGTGAAAGCCATCAGACTTGGATGCAGATATGACTCCTTTGAAGGGGAAATTGAAAGAAAGGGGATTGGACAGGCAGAATCTCACCGGTGGTGAGTCTTTTAGCCGAACTGGCAGGTCTGAGCAGTCTGGCAAGAGTGAACCCGCCTTAGCATCCCTTGGCTGTGAGCAGCTAGTGGAAAGCGGAGCGCTGTGCCAAGACAGTGGTGGATTCAGAGAGCAGGAACTAGGACCACCAGCCCACTAAGCATTTCGAGGTTGGAGCTATGAGTGGCTCATTTCCACTCATCACCACACATCAAATAAGTTAATTTTTTCTCCCACAATATATTCAAGTCGTTGAACTGTAATGTATTTAACTGAATTACATTGTAAAGACAGATGTCTGTTAAAAGTTTTTTTCAGTCCCCTCCCTTTTGAATTCCAGACTATACTGCAAATTATTTTTGCTTCTATTATAGTTCTTTCTCTTCTGCCATTTGCAGAAGAGAAATTTCTGCCATTCTCTTCTGCCATTTGCAGAAAAAAATTTAAATGTCATCTCTCTGACTTTTAACATCAAAAGTGTTCTATTACTCTGTAATGTATCAAATTGAATATAATTACCAACATCTATAATTCACTTAAAGATCTTGAACTGATATCAAATTAAATTAAATATGGCTACATTTGTTACCGGGAAAATTTCAAAATAGATCAAACTTCATAAAGATAGAGATTAATAAATATATATAAATATACATTTAAACATACATATATGAAAGCTTCTTAAATTGTTCAACTAAGAAAGCTTATGAATAATAGAAAGAAAAGATTAATAGTTTAGTAAAATTTATTTTTCAATAGTCTGCTTTTAAAAAAAGAAAAAATATTCTGTCTTCTTTAAGAATAGAACTTTCTCATCTCACAAAGTTAATTTTCTGAGAAGCTTTTGTGTTTTACTCTTATTTCTTGAGTTATTTTTAAACAGAATTTCCTCATTAACAATTTTTTTAAAAAACTATATTTCCTAATACTTTCTGTTGTACCTAGTTTAAATATTATCTATTTTATAGATGACAAATATTTTTCTTTAGATACATGTAACTATGCTCATATCTACATATATAAAATATTTCTTGAGAATTCTTTCTGACACTCTTTTCCAAATCTAGCCCACAAATTCTGAATAATATAAGTTTTATCACATTATTTCCATTAAAGCTGCTTTGGGTGAAGCAGCTGCTGGTGCACACTGAGTGTATATTTCAGCTCAATGAAAAGAGAGATACTACAAATTGCCATATTTTTAATTACCCTTTTAATTTTGATATGAGTGTACATTCACTTACAGTTTTGAGGAATGATATAAAGAGATGTCAAGTATCCTTTACCAAGTTTCCCCAAGTGATAACATGCATTTAGTTTGGTGACTCATTTTAGTTTGGTAGATCCATATGGACAGGCTAAGAACCCACTTCTTGACTCTGACATCACCCGCCAGGTTGCTGCAGCTCCTCCCTTCTAGTCCATGAAAATGCATGCCTTATGGCTCCTGACTTGTTAGAAAAGGGGAAAAACATGAAAAGAAAAGTGGAAGGAATGAGAATGAATAAGAGGAAGGGCACCTGAATTTCTAAAAATAACATAGGTATCATATGAGTCTCACATATTCTTTTATCAAATCCTGTCATCATTTCAGAGCACCATGTTGCCTCTACCTCAGCAACCACCTGCCAAGTCTTCATGCAACCTTTGATTAGACCTGCACTGAGTTGCAGGTCCTGTGCCAGCTATTGAGTTCCAAAGAACCTATAAGACTCTTCAACATAGTTGACTGAGGGATTGGACGAGACTTTCCCAGGCTCTGTGGAAAAATATTCTCAGTATGTATTAATTTTCTATTACTGTATAACAAATTACCACAAACTTAGTGACTTAACACAAATTTATTATCTCTGTCACTACAGGTCAGAGGTTTGGGCACAGCATGCCTGGATTCTCTACTCAAAGTCTCACCTGCTGAAATCAAAGAGTCAGCCAGAGCTGTGGTTCGCATCAGGATCCTCTTCCAAGCTGTTTGGCTGTTGGCAGAATTCGTTCTCTTGAAGCTGTGTAACTGAGGTCCTCATTTTCCTGCTAGCTGTCAACCACATGGCCCCCACAGATAATTCACAACATCTACGTTTTCTTTCATCTAGGTCTGCTACTGCGTGTCTCTCTGACGTCCTCTTCTGTGACCAGCTGAAGAAAATGATTTGCTTTTAAAGGGCTCACACGATTAGGTCAGGCTTCCCAAGGATACTTTCCCCTTTCCCATATAAGGTAACATAACCATTGGAGTGACATCTCATCACATTTACAGGTTCTAGGGATGTTCAAATGAGGGAAGGTTATACAAGGATAAAGGGCATTGTGAGTCATCTTAGAATTCTGCCTACTATACCCTATGAAGTGGCTATGACAAATTCAAAGGAGAAAAATGAGTTTTCTCAGGGTAAAGTGTCTTCTCTTTAGAACTATTTTCTCCATTGAAAAGTTTCACAGCAATCCCTGTCTTCATAACTTTGTTCCTCCGTGACTTGACCGTGTGCTCTTGGGCCACATACTTTTCTTCTTTGTGTCTCACTTCATCAAAGAGTTAATTCACCCATGGCTTTGTTCAATTTTATCGTTGCAATTTCTATTATCCACCTCTACCTCTTCTTTCCACATGCTTGACTCAATCAGGGAAACATTGGTCACAGGCTGTACTCAGCAACAATTTAGGCAGTGGGAAATAATTAGGGTGCTATGTGCAATCAAATCACCTGGATTATAAGGTCTCCACTGTAGACTCTGAAGCAGCCCTGCAAATAGAACTAAATATGCCTCTTCTATCATATACCTGGAATCAATTTAACACCGCTTATCCCTGAAGTTAAGAAAACATTTAAAGTTAAGAGTCTGGAGAATTTGAAAAAAAAATTAGGAGACCCCTTGATCACCATCGTCCAACACTAGGGAACAAATCAATGTTTACCCCCAGAGATGGAGAGCATTGAGCTTATAGGTGATTCCAGCAAATGGAGAGGCCATTCCTACTAAAGGAGCAAGCCACTTCCTGTTTTCTCCACTTTTCCTTTATCATGGAAAAGGTTGGGAGGAAGATGGTCAGTGTCAGATGTGTGCTAAGTAGGTGTTCAGTCCTTGAGTCATTCTTCACAAAGATGGGCTGTGTAGTCCTATCCATGTGTCCTTCAAGGGACCCAGATTCCGAATTGAGAACAGCAGACTAACTAAGACCAATGTATTGTCCAAACTGTCCTGAAGACTATATCTGTGTGACTGCAACATCTCCAAGTCTTGAACAGATAGCAAAAGAAGAAAATACTCAAGACCTCAATGTTTGTGGAAGGTTCAAAGAGGATAAGAGAATGGACATGGTGAACTGCAGATTTGAGGATAGTAACCATACTGTTTCATGACAACTTCCACATACTTGTCTTACATTTCTCAACTATTTTAAATTCTTGATCATAAAAAGTTTTATGGTTTAATGATGTAGTATGCATTGGAACATATTGTTCAGAATATAAACTTATGTTTTTCTATACGTGGCAAAAAAATGTAGGAGATGACTTGGGAGGAATTGATGTGGTTGAGGAAGAAGGAAAGGCTGGGAGAGGGAAAGCAATGTGAGAAAGAGGACATGGGGCACAGGAGAAATGATATATGGTGTGTGTCTGTGTGTGTGTGTGTCTGTGTGTGTTGTAAATATCTTGACACTTCCAAGAAAAGAAGCCATCTGGTAAAGTGAGAGATGGCTGCAATTGCTTTACTTCCGTGGGTTGGGGATTTTTCCTTTCCCCTACCCAATTAATACTACCCCAGAGCATGTCATCTAGCCAAACTATCTGAGTGATTTGCTCTTCAATGAGACAAGCACCCCTCCAAGCTTTTCTGTCCACTCAAGGCATCACAGACAACATGATCAATTACCACACCCTACCAGAGAGGGACCTCCACCCACTGGCATATCTGGTGATTCTTCTAATTGTCTAGTCAAGGATCAAGTTGTTCATGCCTACACTATGATAGATTTTTTTCATTAGTGTTAAACCAGGCTTGCCCATCTAGGAAACACTTTCTCTGTTGCTTACAGACCATTATTTGCCCATTCTGGAGCAAGCACCATGGTTTTTTGGAAACACATGGGATAGGAACATACAACCCTCTCTTTCTTGTCTTCATTTCCTGTTCTCACCTCCTCTTTTTCATTGCAGACTTGAGCTCCAGGTTTCTCCTTCCTTATTCCTATTATCGTTCCCAATAACAGAGAAAAGAGTAACTTTGATAAATGATCACACTACCCACCTTCCTATAGTTCATCAATTGTAAGTAATAGTTTTCAGAAAGTGTATTATTTCCTTTGGAATGTTGATAAAATTTAATTTAATTGCAATAGACTCTTGAAATTGCTGGCTCTTTAAAGCAAGAAACCTAAATTTATGGCTACTATACGTCTGCTTTCAGCTGTACATGGGAAGTGAATACGGTGGTCTTGTGGCCTAATGATAAGACATTTGAGTCCAAATCACAAGAGTAAGCGTTCATGGTCATTTTTCTCCCTTATTTTTTTCAACTAACTTAGGCAAGTAGAAGGAACTTGAACTTACTTCTGGTCATCGACCACTAAGTTGCGGTTGGCTGCTCGTTGGTCACAGATCCTCACCAGCGCTTCAATAATTTTAAATGCCTACATTGGGAAGAACCCACAAAGACTTGGAAGCAAGCTTGAATAGCAACTAATGATGGTCACAGTGCTTTAAATCACTGTCTATTGAATTTCTTTTCGGTATGTAACACAAAGACTGGCATGGAAAAAAACACTGAAGTATCTATCTGTGAGCACCATAGGGTTACAAGAAAACAACCCAAGACTTGCAATGATCAAATCAGGGTTGGTATTTTCAGTCAATTCCTTTGTTAAATTAGTGATGTAGAGCAATTTTCTGATTTTGAACCACTGAACCTCCAATTCCTTAGATGTGCAAGGGGCTGACAGTCACTATTTTAAAGAGTTGTGGCAAAGACAAAAGGAGATGATACATAAGAATGTACTCCACAAACTTTGGAGTATGATATAAAATCAATTTTCTAGCAAACCGTATTCCAAATGTAGAAGAGATAACAGACTCTTGACCTGGAAGCTGGTACAGAGAAATAAGAGTTTTATGGATCGTCTCAGAAGGTTCCATGATTATAAGGGTAACTAGTCATGAATTCTGGAATCTAACATCAGGTCGAAGCCAGGTTTTCCAAATGTACCATTAGTGAGCTCTTACTACTCAGTGAATAAGTAATCAGTGTAGCTCAGAATCAGACACCTTATCCAGCAGGCTCTGAGGCCAGTCCAAAACAAATTTCTTTCTTTCCATGTGAAGATGAAAGTGGAGTGTGGTGGCAGGGAACATCAGATTTCTTTTTTTCAAAGATTCAAATTTATCAAAAGCTCATCACTATTGGAGTAAAAAAAAAAAAAGGAAGAAGCACCATTACTTAGAATTAGTGAACTGTTAGCTGATGAGAAGTGACATAGGTCTTTGAGAGGATGTTGTCTCTGATAAAGATGGAGAAGTTGGGAAGGAGGAGAATATTAAATCAGGTTTTAAAGTGTATAATGAAAGAGGGGGAAGGTGACAATGGGAGATGACAGTGATGAGAAGGGAGAGCACCAGAGATTTGTCTGTTCAGATCATTTCCATCATTTACTTAGTGAGTAAGGAATGATAGCACTTGCCCCAGAGGAGGAGAGAAATGGTCTCTAAGTGGCAAAGGACATCTCTTCCAGGACAACAGATTTAACATTGGGCAAAATCTTATAATTCATTGATACTACATGTTTGAATAAATTGATCCTTGACCAGATGATTAGATGAATCACCAAGTATTTGAGTAGGGCCAAGACAGTGGCCCCAAATCTATTTGGAAAGCTGTACTAAGTGATTGTGATGTCTGATGTGCAGCTTGGTCAATTCCAACTACTTCTAGAGGGGGCTGTATGTAGAGAAGTCCAAATATCTTGGAGGGGACTTGTCACATGAAGGTACAAACTCCTGGGAATTTTGGCTGGCAGTTGAATTTTAGTGTTTATGTGTTAACCCACAAAACAAAATAAGTGAATTTTTTGTGACCTCTCAAATTCACCCAAATGTTAGTGAGGTAAGAGAAATGAGGAAGCTCTAAAACTCTGAAGTAAAGAAATTACAGCCATCTCTCACTTTATGTTTTGCTGGCTCTTGGAAGTGGTGAGTTATTTGTAATGAACAAATAAACACATAAAAATAAACCAAACCTTACATCTCTTCTCCCATACCCAGGCTCCTCTTTCCCACATAAAAAACAGCCTTTTCTTACCCCCAAACCTCTTGGACTCCCTGCACCCCGTTACAGTATTTTTTCCACATTTAAGCGAAATATAAAATATATTTTAATTTATATTCTGGATAGTATGTTTTAATACACACTGATTCATAAATACAATAATCATTTTTAAGATCAGCTATTTAAGATACACTAAGAAAATGTACAATTGTTTTTTAAGTTTCATTTTTTTGCAAATTAGTTGCAGCATTACTTGTCTGATTGTAAATGCATGATACTCTGGGTTCTTTTTAGCCAGTTGTAACATCTTACTCATTAAATAAATGAGTTAATTAATTATTAAGTTAATAATCACTCATTAATTGTTAACTCATTGACTAATTAGTTAAATAAAATCTTTGGCATTCATTCATTTTATATTTGTATGACAGTAATGATTTTATCATTTTTGGAAAATTATCCTTAAACAATGACATGATATAGAGATGTATTGGCAACTGCACGCAGGAATGATTGAGTGTCAATGTGTGGTCTCATAATGAAGGTGGTTTTCCTTCACAGGGTGGTATTTTATTAACAGCACCATAATATTTCTTGCTTCTTAAGGTGTTGTTAAAAGCATTCTTTGGCCAATCTGTTACTGTTTGCTTAAAGTGCTTGGGGAAAAAATGGATATATAATAAGAACAGAAATAAATAAATTTGATTGAAGTCATAATTTAAATACTTGTCACTAAATGCTGGATCCCAAAAATGTTCAAGTAACTGGCACTAGGGCTCACATCTGATATGCAGCAGAGCCAGGATTTGAAGTCAGGCGGTTAGGCTTCTTGGTAAATACTTTACATATTTTCATTGGAGAAAAGATTCCCAGGGCCAAGACACTCCACCCTGAGGAAAATATCCTTTGGAATACTTTTCTTTCCTTTGATATTGTCATAATTCCCTAAGAGGGAGAAATTATTCATTTCTAGAGAACTTAGGTGTCTTTTATCAAATCCTTCAGTCAACAATTTTGGCATCTTTCAGGGGCTTTGGAGGCTTATCATCTGGACCAGTACCTGGAACTCTATGGTGGTCCCATAAAAGTTTTTCAAAAGGTTTGGTAAGTGGTTGGTGAGGTAGAGTCAGCAGGTGTCCTGAAATGATCACAGGACTGGGAATATAAATATGTGTTCATCCTACTTTATGCTGATGTTTAAAATTTCGCAAAGCAGAGACAAAGGCAAAAAGAAAATCCAGTTCAGTTTTAGAAAGCTTGCATAATCTCGATTGCAAGACTTTCAAGAAAGACATTAAAAAGGAAAGAAAAACTCACAAGTGTATACATATTCTAAAATTATTACTAAATTCAATTTTACCTTTGAGATACAGACTCCATTACAGTAACAGAAAAATGGATTATTATTAGGTAAATGGATTTTTACTGCTCAAAAATGGGTTGAAAGTGAAAAATCATATGATCTCAATAAATGATGGTAGGGCTTTGGTAAAATATATAATTCAGTCTATATCTTTAAACTACAGACTGCATTTTAGCAGCTCTTTATTCAACTGCACTTAAGCAGCTCGCCTTATTAACCAACCCATCCATTCTGTCTGTCAGTTCTATGGTTGGAGTGCCTAAGGCTATCTGGCTACCTTCTAGTATTGGCTTGCCACAGACTCACACTTTTGTTTCCACGAGTTAGACTGCATGCTAGCAACGAGTCTATTTTTGTTCCCATTTCTGATTATGTTCCAGTGATTAATTTTTCAACGTTACAATTGACGAGTATTAGATATTCTGATGTCATATGCTGGGAGGAGGAAGATGCTTTGGAATAAGTCTACAAAATCCACTCAGTTAAAAGAAAAAAATGCTTTCAAATTTGGTACAAGTGAGGAAAAAAGGGTAAGTTATCCAGAATACACAAGATTGAAAAGATTTTGCATTTTCTGTATTTTCATGGCGTTAATCTCTTTAAGTTAAAATTTAGTTGAAACTACGGAATATAAGATACAGGTTTCCTTGTGTAAGAAACACAGACAGAATAATAGCCCAAGGACTCAAACTTATGGAAACCGGTAAAAGGAGGAAGTAGAATAAAATATTTGAAGCAAGCGGTATCACTGCTTTGATTTACCACAGTAACTCACTCTTTTGAATAACCACATTTGGGTTAGAAACAACAATAATGAGACAGTTTGAAAAAGAGAATTATAAAATATTGGACAGGGGAAAAATGATGATTATTTGCACATAAAATAAAAAAGAAAGAAAGAAAGAAAATCGAATACAGAGCTCTGATTCCAGAAGTTTAGTGCTAACTTTTTTTGGAAAGTCACATCAGTCTTCAAAGCTTGTTGATTGCCTCATAAAACTCTTTTTATCTTGGGTCTATTAAGATACTGTATAAGATTCAGATATTAGATTCTAAAGTTGTCAGCAGGGTGCTACCATTCCTTCTGTTGGCATCTTCTCAAAATGGCCAAAGGATTATCAATTAAAAAGCTGGACACTAGCTGATTGGTTGTCTTAAAATTTCGTGATAGAAAGGTTAGTTTCCCACAATTTAGTGCCCAGACATGAATGAATGAACTCAAAGCCACAGAGCAGCCTGGAGCCCACCCATCTGCGCTGAATCGACAGTTCCCGCTGACGCGCATGCTCCAGCGCTCGTTCCGAGATGGTTCTCCACTCTTGCTCCACACTTCCATCTTGCGAGTTTTATGCCAAAGAGCATCAGAACAAAACTTCAGAACTGCACCTACTCTTAAAAAACATATATTTCAGTTTGAAGGAGGGAACATTTCAAGGGCACACAGCGGGCGGCGGAGTAAGTTTAGCGGTCCCAACAAAATCATCAAATTTCTTTCCCTCCGAGAGTGCAACGATTCTCCAGGAGAGATTGGCACAGAAATTCGAAAGAATAAAATTAAATACCTAAAACCTCTGAGATGGGTTCACTTTTGTCTATGCGGTTGATAACGGCCATATTTCTCCACCGTCTGTCGCCGCTGGTTTCTCCAACGTTTTCCGTGTGTACCAGACGAGATTTCTTTAGTATATTTAAAAATGGTGACAAAAAGATTTGAGAGCACGGAATTCCGATTCTCCCCATTTCAGCCCTCTAGACAATTCACTTCAAGCATTGGATGCAAGAGGATGTCTGTGGTCAGGAAACTTCTGTATGTGAACTGCTACAGGATTATTTTTGACTAAACCTGACGACGGCCAAATCTGGGAGCAGATCCGGGCGCTCAGTCTAAAGCATCGCTCAATCGAGCTACTTCAGTCCCACTAGAAAACTCTACAGTCACTGACCCAAATCATTATTTTCACGTTGGAGTTTGGATCGCCTAGTCTTCTTGTGAAAAGTGGCGTTGGTGTGCAGCGTCCATCCACGCAGAAGAACTGAGATCTACTGACTTCAACGTCTAGTGACTGAGCTGAATTGCCCTCAGTGGAGCCTGGAAGGTAAGAAGGGACAGGAAGAAAATTAGTGGTAGCCGTTTTGCTCCTCGGCCTGCAATCTCTTTCTTGAAAAAGGCACAGCTGAGAAAATAGTAGTGGGAAATTGTCCGTGGTCCTCTTATTTTTTCTCATTCTGCTCCTCACTTATTTTGCGAATGAACAATTATGGGCTGGTTCATGTGGAGCTGGCACATTTGCTGCCCTGGGTGAACGGTACCTTTGTGTGTTGTCCCACTCAACCCAGCCTTCCTTGTTCTGACACAATCATTAGGCCATAGACTCCAAAGCCCTAGGAGTAGAAATGCTTGAGTACTAAAAGCAACGAATTAGATAACTAGTTTCCCTCGAGTGTGAGCAGGAAAAGATGAGTAAAGAAACGCAAAAACAAAAGTAAGAAAAAATGATTTTTCATTTTTTCTTTCTTTTGAAAGAGAAAAAGAGGAGAGGCTCAGACATGGTCAGGGAGCTGGGGCTGTGGAAGAGTGCAAGGGCGGAGATAAGGAAAATTACACCTCGCACTTCTTCCGTGCTCAGTAATCTCTCCACAACTCAACCACATCCACCCAGACAGTCAGCTACTGAGGAAAAGTTCGTGACTAATAATCTTCCTCTCCCGGTGTCTTCGAGGACCTAATAGTTGGCAGAACGGGGGTTAGCCTGTTCAGTTCCTTTATTTCAAATGGTTGGCAGAACGGGGGTTAACCTGATCAGTTCCTTTATTTCTGAAGCTCCTACCCTGAATCTAGTCTTGTGACTCCATCAGAGAAGAGGCACTGCAGGCTAGACAAAAGACAGTCTTCCTCATGGTCTTCCCACGGTTGGCCTGTTCCCAGGTCTCCTTGCCAAGGGATTGCCTGAGTTGCAGTTAACCTCCACCAACAGAGAGAGGCCCATTATGGAACAGTCTCTTGTGTCTTCAACTCTTTCTCCTTCGTTTTTCTTCCCCTCTGTCTACAAATGCTGCAAGATAAATGGAAAACAGAATGCAGACGGATACGAAGAAGAAAGGCATGCTTCCTCGAGAGTTTAACTCCGTGTGGGGAAACGAAGAAGAGAGAAAGGGATAAATGCACAATACTCATTATGAAATGAAAACACCTTGAGTCCAGGAATATGTTCTGCAAACCCTGCGGTGACATGTTCTAGGGGACGCTACAGCTCTGGTTCTGGGCGCCTAAAGGAATGGAAGACAGAGAGGAGAAGGGTGAGGAGAGAGCGAGCTAGTGATTATAGCACCTGTTTCAAATGGAATTTTCTCTGCAATGAAGAGAATGCTAGAGATTTACAAACTAGGACAAGATCTACCAAATGAATTAGGGAATATATGCGCAGCAACCAGGTCTGTGGATTTGGTTAGCTCACTTGTTAACTTGCACCTTTTAATCCAGGGAAACAAAGTTCGAATCCCTAGAATCCCTAGGGGTTCAGGCTCCCTACGTTCACATTTATTCTCCAGTTATTTCTGACTCGTAGAAGGCTACGGAAATTTTGCCTGCTCTTAAAGTTCTGAGTTTTCGCAATGGGATCCTCTACCCTAGAGTTGGTAAATTATTGCTTTAGAGCTAAGAATGTTTTTTTTTATATTAAAAAAATGAACGTGCCATGAATTTGCGTATCATCCTTGCAGCATGGACCCGGCTAATAACTATATCGTTCCCATTCTAGTGTATGTGCTGCCAAAACGAGCACCGTTTTTTATTTTAAAAGGTTGAAAAAACAAAACGAAGAATAGTGTTTCGTAACACACGAAATTTGTATAAAATTTGAATTTCACTGGCCGTATGTAAAGTGCTTTTCGAACACAGTCACTTCATTACTGACACACGGACTGTGGCTGCTCTCGGGCTACAACGAGTGTAGCTGCGGCAGAGCCGACAGACGGCTGTCTTTGCCTTCCCGCTGCTGCTGGGCGCACCACAAATCGCAGACTCGGTGACGGTCCCACAGCTTTTTCATGTCGTGTGCGTCTCAGTATATTATTTTATTATTGTCTTTTTATTACCAGTGCTTACAGATCATGTGAAAACGGTAAAGAAAAGTGGGCTTCGATCGTCGACTCCTTTTTCATGGAATTCCGAGACAGTTTTCTGTTTATTACGCAATTACAATATGCTAGAATATCCTCAGAGTAAGAACACAGCACATTTCCTGACTCACAAGAAAGCAAATCCGCCTTGACGTTGACTAAAACGTTCAGTGTGCCGAAACCCGGGATTGAACCAGGGACCTTTAGATCTTCAGTCTAACGCTCTCCCAACTGAGCTATTTCGGCCCCCTGTCGGAAACACCTTCTTGCCGCTCTTTTTCAGTACTTGATTGTGTGCAACTTTCGCTTTCAGGTTTCACACTCTACGTGTGCCTGGCAGTCTTATTGTACAATATACTTGCCCACCCGGAAAGACTTGGAATCTATTGTCTTCCACCTACACCGCCTGGATCCAATTCCCGGCAGCGGGGGATGGATGGGTGGAGGAGGGAGACTGAAGAGAGCTGATAGTGAGGGAGTCAATGGAAAGCCTTTCTGCTCCTCTGCATCCTGTCCCTTGACCCAGACACAGCTCAAAAAATAAAGAAAACTAAAGGAAATATTTTCCGGGGTCCTTTATTTTTCTCTTCTTTTCATCCTTTCCTCTCTCTCAATCTCCAAAAATGCTGAGCACTGGAATCCAATGAGGGCTATAAATTTGCTAAAAGAGTACAATATACGTGAACATGACCAGACTAAATACTCATCACAACATTCTCAACTTACAGGAAAGGAACTGTCACAAAACTTAGAAAATTTAACATGGCATAACCCATCACAACATAATTTCTTCACAAAAATTTGGACTGATGCCAGTCCAAAGCAAGGTTCTTTCTTTCCATATGAAGATGAAAGTGGAGATGTGGTGGCAGGGACATTAAATTTCTTTTTTCAAGGATTCAAATTTCTCAAAAGCTCATCACAATCGGAGTAAATAAAAAAACAGAAAGAAAAAAAAGGAATAAGCACCATTACTTAGGATTAGTAAACTGTTAGCTGATGAGAAGTGACATAGGTCTTTGAGAGGATGTTGTCTCTGATAAAGAGGTGTGAACTTAGGGAGGAAGAGAATATTAAATCAGGTTTTAAAGTGTATAATGAAAGAGGGGGAAGGTGACAATGGGAGATGGCAGTGATGAGAAGGGAGAGCACCAGAGGTTTGTCTGTTCAGATCATTTCCATCATTTACTTAATGAGTAAGAAAGGATAGCACTTGCCCCAGAGAAGGAGAGAAATGGTCTCTAAGTGGCAAAGGACATCTCTTCCAAGACAACAAGTTTAACCTTGGGGAAAATCTTATCATTCATTAATACCGTAGGTTTGAATAACTTGATCCTTGACCAGATGATTAGATGAATCACTAAGTATTGGAGTCGGGTGAGGACAGTGGCCCCAAATCTCTTTGGAAAGCTGTGCTAAGTGATCCTGATGTCTGCTGTGCAGCTTGGTCAATTCCAAACTGCTTCTGCTGAGGGCTGTATGTAGAGAGTCCAAATGTCTTGGAGGGGGCTTGTCACGTGAAGGTGCAAACTCCTGAGTGTTGGGGTTGGCAGTTGCCCTTTAGTGTTATGTGGTAATCCACAAAACAATTTAGGTGACTTTGTGTGACCTCCCAAAATTCACACAAATGTTGGTGAGGTGGGAGAAATGATGGACCTCCAAAACTCTGAAGTAAAGAAATTACAGCCATCTCTCACTTTATGTTTTGCTGGCTCTTGGAAGTGGTAAGTTATTTGTAATGAACAAATAAACACGCAAAAAAATAAATCAAACCTTACGTCTCTTCTCCCATACCCAGGCTCCTCTTTCCTACATAAAAAACAGCCTTTTCTTACCCCCAAACCTCTTTGGCTCCTTGTAGACTGTTACAGTATTTTCTCCACATTTAGGCAAAATACAAAATGTGTTTTAATTTATATTCTGCATAGTATGTTTTAATACACACTTATTCATAAATATAATAATGATTTTTAAGATCAGAAATCTAAAATACATTAAGAAAAATGTGCAATTGTTTTTCTAAGTTTCCATCTTTTGGTAAATTCAGTTAAGCATTCCCTATCTGACTCTAAATGCATGGTACTTTGGGTTCTTTTTAGCCACTTGCAACATCTTACTTATTAAGTGAATGACTTAATGATTAGGTTACTAATTACTTATTAATTGTTAACTCATTGAATAATTAGTTAAATAAAATCTTTGGCACAGGTTCATTTTATATTTGTATGCAATCATGATTTTATCATTCTTGGAAAATTATCCTTTAACAATGATGTGATATAGAGATGTACTGACAACTGCATGCAGGAATAATTGAGTATCCATGTGTGGTCTTATATTCAAGGTGATTTTCCTTCACAGAGTGGTATCTGATTAACAGCACCCTAATATTTCCTGCTTCTTAGGGTTTGCTAAAAGTATTCTTTGGCCAATCTGTTACTATTTGCTAAAAGTGCTTGGAAAAAAACGGATATACAATAATAACAGCAATAAATGAACTTGAATGCAGTCATAATTTAAATACTTGTCACTAAATACTGGATCCCAAAAAAGGGCAAGTAACTGACCCAAGGGCTCACATCCGATATGAGCAGAGCCAAGATTTGAAGTCAAGCAGTTAGGTTTCTCAGTGAACACTTTACATATTTTCATTGGAGAAAAGATTCCCAAGGCAAAGATACTCCATCTTGAGGAAATTATCCTTTGGAATGCTTTTCTCTCTTTTGAAATTGTCATAATTCCCTAACAGGGAGAAATTATTCAGTTCTAGAGAACTTAGATGTCTTTTGTCAATCCTTCAGTAAACAATTTTGGAGAGTCTTTTAGAGGTTTTGGAGGCTTCTCATCTAGTCCAGTGCCTGAAACTCAACGGTGGTCCAATAAAAGTTTTTGAAAAGGTTTGGCATGTGGTTGGTGAGGTAGAGTGAGCAGGTGTCCTGTAATGATCACAGAACTGGGAATATGAATATATGTTCTGCTCACTTTGTGCTAATATTTAAAATTTTGCCAAACAGAGTAAAAGGTTTAAAGAAAAATCCAGTTCAGGGCCAGCCCCGTGGCTTAGCGGTTATGTGCGCACCCTCTGCTGCTGGCGGCCCGCGGCTCGATCCCGGGCGCCCACCGACGCACCGCTTCTCCGGCCATGCTGAGGCCGCCTCCCACATACGGCAACTAGAAGGATGTGCAGCTATGACCTACAAGTATCTGCTGGGGCTTTGGGGGGAAAAATAAATAAATAAAATTATAAAAGAAAAATCCAGTTCAATTTTAGAAAGCTTGCATAATTCAATTGCAAGACTTGCAAGGACTACATTTAAAAAGAAAGAAAAACTCACAAATGTATATAGATTCAAAAATTATTAATAAATTCACTTTTACCTTTCAAATACAGACTCTATTACAGAAACTCAAAAATGGATTATTATTAGGTGAATGGATTTTTACTGCTCTTCAATGGGTTAAAAGTGAAAAATCATATGATAATAAATGAGAATAGATTTTGGTAAAACATATAATTCAGTCTATATCTTTAACCTACAGACTACATTTTAGCAGCTCTTTATTCAACTGCACTTAACCAGCTCAGTTTGTTAACCATCCCATCCATTCTGTCAATTACACAGTTGGAGTGCCTAAGGCTATGTGGTTTCCTCTTAGCAGTGACTCCGCACAGACTCATGCTTTTGTTTCCACTAGTTGTATTGCATGCTGATAACCAGTCTATTTTTGTTCCCAAAGCTGATTATGTTCCATGGATTAATTTTTCAATTATACAACTCACTTAAATATTGCACAGCCTGATGTATGAAGAGGGAGGAGGAAGGTGCTTTGGAATAATTCCATAAAATTCACTCAGTTAAAAGGAAAAACATACTTTCAAATTTGGTATAAGTGAGAAGAAAAAGATAAGTTAGCCAGAAAACATAAAAATTGAGCGGATTCTACATTCAGAGATGAGTGTAGTTTCATGGTTTTATTCCTCTGTAAGTTAAAATTTAGTTGAAACTACAGAATATAAAATACAGGTTTTCTCGTGTAAGAAACACAGAACAACAACCCAAGGACTCAGACTTAAGGAAACTGGCAAAAGGACAAAGTAGAATAAAATATTTGAAGCAAGTGGTATCACTGCTTTGATTTACTACAGTAACTCACTCTTTTGAATAACCAGACTTGGGTTAGAAACAACAATAATGAGATAGTTAAAAAAAAGAGAATGATAAAATATTGAGCAGGAGAAAAAAGATTATTTGCACATAAAAAAAAGAAAATCAAAGAAAGAGCTCTGATTCCAAGTTTAGTGCTAGGTTCTTTGAAAAGTAATACCAGACCTGAAGGCTTGTTAATCGCCCCATAAAACTCTTTTTATCTTGGGTCTATTACTCAGATACCAGATTCTAAAATTGCCAGTAGGGTGTTACCATTCCTTCTGTTGGCATCTTCTCAATCAGGCCAAGGGATCATCAATAAAAAAGCTGCAAACTAGCTGATCTGTCTTAAAGTTTTGTGATAGAAAGATTAGTTACCCACAATTTAGTGTCCTGACACAAATGAATGAACTCAAAGCAGCCTGGGCCAGGCCCGTGGCTTAGCGGTTAAGTGCCGGCGTTCTGCTACTGGCGGCCCAGGGTCGCATCTCGGGTGGGCACCGACGCACCGCTTCTCCGGCCATGCTGAGGCTGTGTCCCACATACAGCAACTAGAAGGATGTGCAGCTATGACATACAACTATCTACTGGGGCTTTGGGGGAAAAATAAATAAATAAAATTAAAAAAAAAAAAGCAACCTGGAGTGGACCCACCTGCGCTGAATCAAAATTTCCCGCTGAGCCCACGCTCCAGCGCTGGTCACGAGATGGTTCTCCGTTCCTGCTCCACACTTCCATCTTTGAGTTTTATTCCAAAGAGCATCAGAACAAAACTTCAGAACTGCACCGACTCTTAAAAAACAAATATTTCAGTTTGAAGGAGGGAACATTTCAAGGGCACACAGGGCGGCGGAGTAAAGTTAGCGGTACAAATAAAACCATCAAATTCCTTTCCCTCCGAGAGTGCAACGATTCTCCAGGAGAGATTGGCACAGAAATTCGAAAGAACAAAATTAAATACCTAAACATCTGAGATGGGTTCACTTTTGTCTATGCAGTTGATAACAGCCGTTTTTCTCCACAGTCTTTCACCGCTGGTTTCTCCAATGTTTTCCGTGTGTACCTGGCAGGATTTCTTTAATACATTTAAATATGGTGACAAAAAGATTTGAGAGCACGGAATTCCGATTCTCCCCATTTCAGCCCTCTAGACAATTTGTTCAAGCATTGGATGCAAGAGGGTGTCTGTGGTTAGGAAGCTTCTGTATGTGAACTGCTACAGGATTATTTTTGACTAAACCTGACGACGGCCAAATCTGGGAGCAGATCCGGGCACTCTTAGTCTAAAGTGTCTCTCAATCGAGCTATTTCAGTCACACTAGAAAACTCTACACTCACTGACCCAAATCATTATTTTCACGTTGAGGTTTGGATTGCCTAGCCATCTTGTGAAAAGTGGCGTTGGTGTGCAGCGTCCATCCACGCAGAAGAACTGAGATCTACTGACTTCAACGTCTGGTGACTGCGCTGAATTGCCTTCAGTGGAGCCTGGAAGGTAAGAAGGGGCAGGAGGAAAATTAGTGGCAGGTGTTTTGCTCCTTGGCCTGCAATCTCTTTCCTGAAAAGGGCACAGCTGAGAAAATAGGAGTAGGAAATTCTCTGTGGTCCTCTTATTTTTTATCTTTCTGTTCTTTTTTCCTCCTTCTCCTCATTTATTTTGCGGATGAAATATTAGCAGGCTCCTTCATGTGGAGCTGGCACATTTGCTGCCCTGGGTGAACAGTACCTTTGTGTGTTGTCCCACTCAACCCAGCCTTCCTTGTTCTGACACAATCACCTCAGGCCATAGACTCCAAAGCCCTAGGAGTAGAAATCCTTGAAAACTGAAAGCGATGAATTAGATAACTGTTTTTCCTTGAGTGTGAGCAAGAAAAGATGAGTAAAGAAATACAAAAACAAAAGTAAGATAAAACATAAGAGAAAGGAAAAAAAGAGGAGAGGCTCAGACATGGTCAGGGAGCTGGGGCTGTGGAAGAGTGCAAGGGTGGAGACATGGAAGATTACACCTAGACTTCTATGCTCAGTAATCTCTCCACAACTCAACCACATCCACCCTGACGCTCAGCTAATGAGAAAAAGTTTGTGACTAATGATCTTCCTTTTCCGGGTGTCTTCAAGGACCTAAGAGTTGGCAGAACAGAGTTCCTCTGTTCAGCTCCTTTATTTCTGAAGCTCCTACCTTGAATCCAGTCTTGCAGCTACATCAGAGCAGAGGCAGTACAGGGTAGACAAAAAGATACTCTTCTCATGGTCTTCCCACAGTTGGCCAAGCTCTGAGGTGAGCTTGCCAAGAGATTGCCTGAGTGGCTGTTCCATCCACCAACAGAGAGAGGCCCATTATGGAACGTTCTCTTGTGTCTTCAAACTTTCTCCTTCAATGTTCTTCCCCTTTGCCTAGGAAGGCTGCAAGAGAGATAAAAATCACAATGCACAGGGATATGGAGAAGAATGTTATTGCACAAAGGGCATGATCTGCTCTTTTCAAGACAAAAGCCAATTGTCTAGAGGCAAGATGGTGGAAAAGAAAAAGCAGTTTGTTACAGCTTGCTAGCAAGGGGGAAGCTGGCCATCTAACGTCTCAAAGAACCATCCTAAGGGGACACAAAGTCATATAGCAGTTATATAGGCTGGTGGGTTATAGGGGAGGAGGTTAGGAATGCTGACCTTCTGGCGTTACAGACTGGGGGTGCCACACCAGATCTTTCAGTTTTCATTGATGATGGCTATCAGCATAGACTCTCTGTTCGGGGGTCATCACATTCCTAAGGAACTCAGAAGAACAAAGGTATCTTATCGAAGTTCAGAGGTACATGCACAAGCAGGGGCTGTAAAATCTACAGAGCAGTTAGATCTCCTAGTGGGTGCGTAGCCAGCTGGGTTAGTTAGTCAGAGGTCATTCAAAGTCACAATAGGGTTTTTTTCTACAATACGGCTTCCCTCATGTCAACCTTGTCGTGAGCCGGTATCAAGAACAGCGCGCTTCCTCTAGAATTTAACGCTATGTGGAAATTAACAAACGAGAAAGGGATGGATTCCCAATATTTACCATGAAATAAAACACCTTGAGTCTGCAAGCTCTGTGGTGAGGTTTTCTAGGCAACGCTACAGATCTGGTTCTGAATGCCTAAAGGAATGGAAGACAGAAAGAGAGGAGACAGGACAGGAGAGAGAGCGCTAGTGATTATAGCATCAGTTTCAAATGGAATTTTCTCTGCAACGAAGAGAATGCTAGAGATTTACAAACTAGGACAAGATCTACCAAATGAGTTAGCGAGTATGTGCGCAGCAGCTAGGACTGTGGACTAGGGTAGCTCACTTGGTAAACTTGCAGGTTTAATCCAGGGAAACAAAGTTCAGGTTCCCTATGTTCGCGTTTATTCTCCAGTTATTTCTGACTCGTAGAAGGCTACCGATATCTTGCCTGCTCTTAAAGGTCTGAGTTTTTGCAATGGGATCCTCCGCCCTAGTGGTTGGTAAATTATTGCCTTAGAGCTAAGAATAGTTTTTTTGCATTAAAAAAAATAAGGAACATGTCCTGAATTTGCGTGTCACCCTTGCAGCAGGGTCCGTGCTAATCTTCGCCGTATGTCCCAGTTTTAGTATATGTGCTGTCTAAACAAGCACCGGTTTTTTATTTTAAACAGTTCAAAAAACAAAACAAAGAATAGTGTTTCGTGACGCATGAAATTTATATGAAATTCAAACGTCACTGTTCATATGTAAAGTTTTATTCGAACGCAGCTACTCCATTCCCATACACACGGACTGTGACTGCTCTCGGGCTACAACAGCGTGTAGTCGCCGCAGAGCCGACAGGCGGCTCTGTTTTCTCTTCCCGCTGCTGCAGGGCGCGCCGCAAATCGCAGCGACTCGGTGACAGTTCCACAACTTTTTCGGTGTCATGTGCATAACTCTACATTATTTGATTATTGTCTTTTTATTACCAGTGCTTACAGATCACGTCAAAACAGTAAAGTGTGTTTCGATCGTCAACTCATTTAGGGTGGAATTCCGGCGCAGCTTTGTGTTTATTGTACAATACGCTTTAGCTTTGCTAAAGGGATACAACATACGAGAATACCCTCAGAGAAACAACTCAGGACAATCTTCCCTGACCCACAAGAAAACAAATCCGCCTTGACGTTGACTAAAATGTGAACCTTGACTAAAATGTGAAGTGTGCCGAAACCCGGGATTGAACCAGGGACCTTTAGATCTTCAGTCTAACGCTCTCCCAACTGAGCTATTTCGGCCCCCTCCCGGAGACATTTTCTTCTCTTTCTTTTTCAGTACTTGATTGTGTGCCGCTTTCGTTTTTAGGTTTTACCTTCTTTAGGTGTGGCTGGCCGTCTAATTGTCCAATAGATTTGCCCACCCAGTAAGACTTGGAATCTACTGTCTTCCACTTGTGCCAGTTGGATCCAGTTCTTTGCAGCGGGGGATGGATGGGTGGAGGACGGAGACTTGGAGGAGAGCTGATAGTGAGGGAGTCAATGGAAAGCCTTTCTACTCCTCTGCAGCCTGTCAGTTGACCCAGACACAACTCAAAAAATAAAGAAAACTAAAGGAAATATTTCCTGGGGTTCCTTAACTTTCTCTTCTTTTCCATCTTTCCTCTCTCTTAATCTCCAAAAATGCTGAGAACTGGAATCCAATGAGGCTATAAATTTGCTAAAAGAGTACAATATACATGAACATGACCAGACTAAATATTCATCACAACATTCCCAACTTACAGGAAAGTAACTCACAAAATTAGAAAATTTACAATGGCATATCCCATCACAACAGAATTTCTTTACAAAAATTTTTAAGACATGAAAATGAGGATGGAAGCAGGTAAGTTTTGGATTGCCTCCTTTGTTAGCCGTGCAAGGAAACCCTTTATGGTGGTGGGGTAATTAGACAGTCTTTACTTGTAGTGCTACAAGAAATATGTCTAGAGAAAAGAAACTTGTTTAAGACTGTTAGTCTTTTGGTGAGAATAGTTAATAGGAGACTTGAGGACATTGGGACAAACATCAACAGTTAATTTTAAATATAAGGCAAATGATTTTGCATCATTTACTTTGACTCTTGATGAGTCTATAGATGTTACCAATATTATGCAGTTATTTATTGGAGGAGTCAATGCCAATTTGAAGTGACTGAAGAAATAACCTGCATGAATAGTCTACATGCAAAGACTACAGGTGAGAGTATTTTCTGAGAAGTTGAAAAAACAACCATTCATTACAACCTGAAGTGAAATCTGCTAAAGTATGTTACAACTGGTGGTGGTAAAATTATGAAAGGAACATAAAAAGCTTAGTTGAACAAGTTTTAAAACTTGTGACAAATGTAAGTTATGGTTATTTATTATATGATTCATCTGCAGATGCTTTGTGGGAGACATCTGAATGTATCATATGTTATTGAACAAGAAATGTCAACAATGAATTTAATTTGCTCTGGTGGAACCAAACATTGTCAGTTTTGCAAATTTTTATCAGAAATAGTAGCTGAAGGTCCTGACTTGTCCAACCACACAGCAGTTCAATAACTTAGCAGTGATAAATGGTGGTTTTTGAGCTCAGGGCTGAGATGAAAATTGCTTTGAATGGGAAGGAATGTCCTCAACTAGTATCATCACACACTGAATGTCTTTAGAATTTAGCTTTTGTTTCAGATTGGATAATGCCTTTTAACGAAGTTACCCCAAATTCCAAGGCAAAACAGCTCTCTATCACTGAGCTACACCCTCTCTTGCCTCAGGCTTGTTTCAGAAAATTTTTAATGACAACTATCTGTCCGCCTGTGTGTTTTGAGGACCTGAAACTGGTAGCACAAAGATCCCTTATATACAGTTATTTCTGAAACTCCTAGATTGCATTCTCATTCGCAGCTATATCAAGAGAAAGGCAACTCAGTGCTAAACAGAAAGGCACTGTTCCTAGAATCTATTCACGCTTGTCATCCTACCCCAAATCTGAACTATGGAAAACTTGAATAAAGGAGGGCAAAGAAGAGTCCTTTCCTAGCTCTGCCTGCTGAAAGAGCCTAGAATCAATGACACCCTAGTAACGATGAGGACAGCTAGTCTCATATTTTAGTTTCTCAATACAGATCCCCGACAGAAGGAACCAAAGTGGCTGGAAGAATTTGCTGTCACCAGAAGGGCTGGGACAGAGAAAGTAAAGATGAGACTAGAACATCTTTCTGTGCCAGAATGTAAGAAAGTGCTCGAAAGATGATAGTATGCTCAAGAGGATATAGGATCTACGAGACAAATCTTGGAAACATTGAGCATTAAAATGAAATAATGAAGAATAAAGGAATATACTCTAATGGTTAAAATAAGAATACTTGAGTTCATACTGATAAGAAAGAAAAAGGAAAAGATGAAGGAAAGAAGGAATGAAAGAAGGAAGGAAGGGAGGGAGGGAGTAAAGAAAGAAAGGAAGGAAGGAAAGACAGAGGAAGGAAAGAGAGAGAGAGAGGAAGGAAGGAAGAAAAGAAAGAAATCAAAAGAAAGGAAAGAGAAAGAAAGAAAGAAAGAAAGAAAGAAAGAAAGAAAGAAAGAAAGAAAGAAAGAAAGAAAGAAAGAAAGAAAGAAAGAAAGAAAGAAAAGAAAAGAAAAGAAAGAAAGGAAGGAAGGAAGGAGGGAGGGGGGGGAAGGAGGGGGGGAAGGAAAAGAAGGAGGAGAGAGAGAGAGAAAGAGAGAAAGAGAGAGAGAGAAAGAAAGAGAGGAAGGAAGAGAGGAAGGAAGAGAAAAAGAGAGAAAGAGAGAAAGAAAAAGAAAGAAAGAAAGAAAGAAGGAAAGAAAAAGAAAGAAAGAAAGAAGGATAGGAAGGAAGGAAGAAAAAGAAAGAAAGGAAAGAGGAAAGAAAGGAAAGAAGGAAGGAAGGAAGGACAGAAGGAAGGAAGGAAAGAAGGAGGGAAGGAAGTTTTCGTTCTGGTAGTATGCCAATTAATTGGAGTCATCATTTTCCACTGTCCTGTAATGATTGATTCAGGCAAAATTCACCAGTCAGTGCCAAAGCTATGGGTGTACATTTGATGAGGGATGCTATATTTATGTAGTCTCAAAGTGTGTCCCCACATATTTGTTATGAAAATGGTAACTTGGCCATGAAGAAACTCAGCAGACAAAACTTTGCCTCGAATGATCAAATTAACAGCACTATAAGGGGGATACTGACATAATGCACCTCTTGATGAGATAAACTGAGAACATAGCAACACTCCTGTGGCATTCTGACCAACAATGCATCGTCATCTGAATCTAATCAGGAAGAAACTAAAATTGAAACACATCATACAAATCAACTGTCACATACTGTTCAAAAAATGTCAATGTCATGAAAGACAAAGAAAGGTTGAGGAACTGTCCCAAATTAAAAGAGACTAAAGAGACAAGATAATTACATAAAATGTGTCCCTCTGGAGTGGTCTTGTATTTGGGGAAAAAAATACAATAAAGGATATTATTTGGACAATTAGCAAAATTTGAGTATGGATGGTATATTAGATAATAGTTTTGTATCAATGTTAAATTCTCTAAATTTGACAATTTTACTGTGCTTACATAAGGATGTCACATTAAAAAATACACTGAAAAATGTTGGGATAGAGGGATATGTTTGCTAACTACTCTCAAATTGTTCAGGAAAAAAAATAACCTGTGTGTGTATATAAAGACAGAGAGAGAACCAGCAAATGTGGCAAGATGTTTGCAATAGATGAACCTGGGTATGTAAGATAGTTATTGCATCTGTCTTTAAGTTTGAAATTATCTCAAAAAAAAGTTAAAAAAAAAAATCTTCCTTCTTAAAACTTCCTTCTTCATTGTGCCAAAAGGCTGCCAGAAGGACACAAAACATAATGCATAGTGATTCAAACAAGAGTACTGTGTGTGCTGCCTCGGGGAGTTTAGACCCTGATGGGGAAGTGAGAATGAATTTATAATATCTGACCCCAAATGCAGAGCAGGGAAGAACGCTTGGGATTGGCATAGAATTTTGATGGGTGCCATCTCTTTGACTCTTCCTTTAAGGATGTGGGAACCAAGAAAGTCCACTAAGTGAAGCATCCTGAAAGTGTTTGTCCCACATAAGACTTGGCTTGTTTTTCCTAAGCCTGTCATGGTTTGGAGAGTTTCTCACTGCTCTTTCCTTTGAAGGATAGACAAACCGAGCACATTAGAGGGCATGTGTGTAGTTGAGTTTTTGTTTTTTGGTGAAGTAGCCACCAGTCTTGATGGCTTCAAAGATAACGGCAGATAGCCACATTTTCTTGACTCCACTGTAGCTGTGTGGTGGGACCCATTTGAATGAGAAATTGGATCCGCTAGCAATTTTGAGCTTGGGTACCTAAGTTTTGGCTGGGAATGACTGTTTGTTAGCACATTGGGCTTGTAAGGCAAAGGAAAGGATGAAAAATATAGATTAGGCAGTAACTAAATATTTTTGAATTGAAGAGATTTTCATGATCAAATGTCTTTAATCCTAGACAGTTTGTTGAAAATTAAACTTTCTATTTGATGGTCCAAGGTTTGAGTCCCTTTTCAGACCCTAGTAGGGCTTTTCATTTCCCCTACTTAGTTCTAACAGATCCTAGTAAAACCCAGCTTTCTCCTGGAGAAGTTGTCTGTGCCTTTGCCCTCTCACTTGCAGTTCTTGGTTCAACAGGAATATGAAGAGCTGGAAACCATTGTAACATATATTGACCAACAACTGTCTATTCTGTTCTACTAGTCAATTTAGGGGAGGTTCCTTACAATATTACAAAAGAAACCACAAATTTAAGAGCAATGTAGAAAGTAACTAGGGAAGGAAAAGATATGGCCTGTGAACTGGAAAATGCCAGTAAGATTTTTATTTTACAATTCATTGATAAATTAGAAGTTTTAATAACTTGATCCTAGACAGGAGGATTGACTGAATTACTAGGTGTGAGTGAGGAGTTGGCCAGTGTCAAAGGGTCCCCAAGTTTTTCTCCAAGGGGGTAAAGGAAAGTTATGGTGTCTGTCACAGAACTTGGGGACTTCCAAACTTAGCTTTGATTTGAGAGCCCAGTGGCTAAAACAGATTAGTAAGACACTTGAATTAAAGTTCTAAAATCCTATGTATTTTGGCTAGAGTGAGACTTCATAAGTTCATTGTGAGTTCCTTCATAGAAAAATCTAGGCCATTTTGTGAACATCAATGTTGCCTAAAAATTTAGTGGGCTGGAAGAAGTAAGAAACCACAAAACTCTTGATATAAGGCAATAATAGCTGTCTCTCTTGATTTCTGTCATGGCCCCATTATTTGAACAGGCAGCAACTTCTTCCCCAGCACACACCAGGCACTGATCACCTGCTTCTCAGCCTTCCAGAATATGGTGGAGAAAAGCTGAGGAAACAAAAATGTGGTTCATGTTTTTAGTAGGATGATGTTTCCTTTAGCTGAAATTACCTGAAAATCCCATGTTCTTCATTATAGAGGATGAACATTGCTTTCCCCCCAAAACTAGAGGAATTAGGGATGGATTTTTCTACTTTTTTGCTCTATATCCTTTAATTTATTGGTTTCAAATTTTTTCCCAAATCCAGGAGCAAGTGTGCTTGGACTAAATCATGATCCTTTTTTAGGTGAGTGATAGATGATGAGGATCATTTATTGCCAGGTACAGGGAAGTTTGAGTTTTGAAGGCATTGAAACTAAGTGGGTTTCCCAAGGACAAGTTGAAATCTTGCTCACAGAAGCCTAAGTTGAGTTCTGACCATGGTCAATATGACACTGACTGTATAATGTAGCTGGAGCTAATAAGTGGATAATAGCAATAACAATGGATTACATTAAATCAGTGTATTACCTCCTTGATAAACAGACTCCCTAAGAGGTGAAGTAATTAATTGGCTACATAGTTCACAGTCAACATGGAGCAGGGCAAGTTTCAAAGCCAGGCTGATTTCCTTTACAGCACCTGCTCCAGATCTTTTCTTTAGAGATGGGAATCCTGAAGTCAAAGGACAGCTTGAGAAGAGTGACTTGGATTCATTTCTCTTTGATAGTATCATTATCACTCACAGGGAAAGAGGTGGTCCTACGTGATTTCTTAATGTTGAGCAATTCTCAATGTTCATCCATTCCTTCAGTCAAGAATTCTAGATGTCCACTAGGAACTTTGGAATCTTGTCATCTGGTTCAAGGCCTGGAATTCAGTAAAGTCTCATACAACGTTTGCTGAAGATTTGGAAAGAGGTTAGTGAGGGAAAGGCAGCGCTGTGTCCTCAGTCATTCTCAGGATTTGCAGTATGGGCGTGTCTCAGATTGGTTTTATTTTATTAAGGCTCTTGGAAAGCAGAGACAAAAATGCAAACTTTCCAACTCATATTGGAAGTTAGTGGAGGTTTTTCATCATTTTCCTTTCATACTCCTTGCTTGTGAATTAATCAACCAAAGACATTTGGAACAAGACCTAAGAATGCAGACAATGGGTAAAGAAACTGAATTTTCTCTCCTGGGACTAGAATATGAAGAGGCTGCCAGTGAAAAGGAAAGAGTGAAGTTAGCAGATGGAACTTCCTTTCCTCTTTCTAATTCAGTAGAAAAGATGTGTACTCATATAGGTATCTTAGAAACCATAATAGCTTTGAAAATCCTTAAACAGTCAATATGTGAACAAGAAATATTGAGAAGTGCCTGTGTAATGTACAGTACAGTAATCATATTGACAAAAAAAAAACCGGAGGAAGTCGTTGCTCTTTTATTAGATTGTACAGGTTCCAGGCCACTTGTGAAACATTCACATTTTTCTTTGCAGCGGATAATATCCGTTTTTACATGAAAACAGTTTGCTGCTTCTCTATAGGGCATTTGATGATAACTGACGATTGCAGAAAACATTATATTTACATATTTAAAAAGAAGAAAAATGGGATAAGTGAGGAAATAGAAAAATTGGATAGTAAGAAATATTTCAGCATATGTGGGTTATCTAATTCATTTAAAGCAGACTTTTATTTTTTCATGTATATTTTGGGCAGCACTCTAGTTCATTAAAAGCCTTTATTTTATCATCCAATATCCATCCACCCCATCACCTAGAAAGTGTTGGTACCTACTGCCATCTATCTTTGAATTTTTGAACCAAATTTTTGATGATAGTCAGTGTTAGGATTAAGGTAAAGGAAGGAAATCAGTAGAAAAATCAGTGAGAAAATACTCTGTTCCTCTTCTTTTCTGGTATCTCATTATAGTGATGTTAATTTGATCATTTGAGGTAAGGTTTTATCTGCTGGGTTTCTTCATGGCCAAGTTATCATTTTCATGAGAAATATGTGAAGACACACTTTGAGACTACATAAATATAGCATCCCTCATCAAACATTCACCCATAGCTTTGGCACTAACTGATGAATTTGCCTGAATCAATCATTACAGGACAGTGGAAAAGGATGACTCTATCATTCCTTCCACACTTATTAATTGGCATACTACCAAAAGGAAAACTTTCTCTTTCTTTCTTTTCTTTTCTTCTTCCTTTCCTTCCTTACTCTTTCTTTCTTTCTTTTTCTTCCTTGCTTCCTTCCTTCTTTCCTTCCTTCCTTCCTCCCTCCCTCCCTGCCTCCCTCCCTCTCTCTTTCTCTCTTTCTTTCTCTCCCTCTCTCGCTCTCTCTCTCCCTCCCTCCCTCTCTCTCTGCCTGCCTTTTCTTTTATTTCTTTCCTTCTTCTTTTTCTTTCTTTTCAGTATGAACTCAAGTATTCTTATTTTATCCAGTAGACTATATTCCTTTATTGTTCATTATTCATTTTAATGCTCAATGTTTCCAAGATTTGTCTCGTAGATCCTGTGTCCTTTTGAGCATACTTCACCTTTTGAGCACTTTCTTACATTCTGGCACAAAAAGATGTTCTAGGCTCGTCTTTACTTTCCCTGCCCCAGCCCTCCCGGTGACAGCAAATTCTTCCAGCCACTTTGGTTCCTTCTGTTGGGGATCTGTATTGAGAAACTAAAATATGAGACTAGCTGTCCTCATCGCTAGTAGGGTGTCATTGATTCTAGGCTCTTTCAGCTGGTAGAGCTAGGAAGGGGCTCTTCTTTGCCTTCCTCTATTCACGTTTTGTGTAGCTCTGACTTTGAGTTGGATTTCTAGCATGAATAGAGCCTAGGAACAGCACCTTTCTGTCTGGCATTAAGTTACCTTTCTCTTGATGTAGCTGGGAATGAGAATGCAATCTAGGAGTTTCAGAAATAACTGTATATAAGGGATCTTTGTGCTACCAGTTTCAGATCCTCAAAATGCACAGGTGGATAGATAGTTACAAATAAAAATTTCCTGAAAGTAGCCTTCAGGAACAGGGGGTGTAGCTCAGTGGTAGAGCATGTGCTTAGCATGCACGAGGCCCCAGGTTCAATCCCCGGCACCTCCACTTGGGGAGTTTCTCTTCATGCCTGGAAGACCACAAGTGTCCGGAGCTCTGTTAAGTGATCCCAGTTTCCTGCCTACAGCCTCAGCTCTCTTACGTGTTGACACTTCTGGCCACAATTCTCGATTCTCTTCTGCATTGACAGTGTTCTCTTAGCAAACTTGTTACTGATTTTGGAATACAAGGAGGTAATTCGTGCTTATTTACTCAAAGTTTTTTGTCAACATTTTTATTATCCCTCCACTCTCTAGCCACTCCAAGCAATCACTGCTGTGTTGGCTAAAGTCTTCAACTCCACAAAACTAAGTAGTGGGAAAAATTAGAGTTCTGAGAGCAGGAAAATTGCTTTGACTTGAAAGAGCATCTCCTAAGACACCTAGCCTTACCCCCACCTCATCTATCACACACTTCAAACTAGCTCAGGAATCATTTCAAGAGGGTTTCTCCTAAAGTTGGGGAATGTTTAAACTTAAGAGGGTGGAAAAACCTGAAAAAGTCAACCTGCTGTAGTACTTTGGGGAAAAAAATTCCTCCTCTGGCATGAAGGACACAGAATTCTCCAGGAATGAGCGGCAGCATGGACTGGCTACATAACTTGCTGGGGACAAGGCCCTGGGAACTGCACTGATCACAGACCCATGAAGCTGGCCCTGATGACGGGTATAGGAGAGATCACCCCAGCCAAAGAAGGAAGCCACTTTCTTGTTTCCTGCCTTGTCCTAAAAGATTGAGAGGTAGATGCTCAACAATGCCAGGTTGGAGCTGAGAAGGCAGGAGATGCTCATTCACCACAAAGGTTTGCTGCCCTGTTCTGCCCTGTTTGGATTCCAAAGCGAAAGAAATGAAAAGAGTGCAGGGAAACTTCTTCCTCCTTCTACTTGTCCTGAACGCAGACTCTGGGTGTACTTGGGAGAGCACCACCTCTTTAAAAGGCTGCAAAAGAAGATATGGAGCAGGAGCCCTAAGGGTTTATGGAAGCATCAAAGAACACAGACACCGTCTCCATTGATTTAGGACAATTGCTTTGTACTTGTGGGATGATTCTGCCTTTCCTACAAGTAGTTGAAATTCTTGATTCTGATGATAATAACAACTTGGATGAATCAACACGAATCTGATCATACAACCCAGTTTATGAAGTAAAATAGTTTTCATGTCAGACCTAAACCAGGAGAAAATGTTGTAGAGTACTGTATTGTAGAATATTGCCTGAGTACAAGGCAAGAGGTTTGAGAGAAAGAGAAAGGCTGGTTTTGATCATAAAGAGGTGATTGTCTTGGTTTGTGTTAAGTTATTGTTTGTTGAAAATAATTTGGCACTTTCAAGAAACCAAACCGTCGCATAAAGCGAGAGGCCACTGTAAAGGTTTCACTTCAATAGTTTAGGACCCTCGCATCTCTCCTACGCCATAAATTTGGGCGACTTGGGCGAGTCACGCAAAATCGCCAATTATTCTGTGAATTAACTTAAATGAGCTCTAGGGGGCGCGCTCCACCAAAAAACATCCCTTTCGGGCAAGAGGCGCCCTACCGAGCTCTTCCTTGCCACTGGGCTTTACATACACGTTTTCCACATAAGACACTCCTTCCACTCTCCCAGAGAGACTTGAGATTCACTACGTCTACCCATTCCTAATATCTGGTAATTCGGCCAAACATAGAACGTTCTAAGTTCACGGTCTTTCCTTTTTTTTTCTTTCAAATATCTCCATTCATTGTTTTTAATTATGTACATATTACATATATGGAGTTATTCATAGGACAGGAATATTTTTATGCCACACCACAATCTGTAAACAGTGTATCTCAAATTGTTATGAATAATCTAAGTAATACTAAAGAAAATTCGAAATGATTTCTTTGTTTGTATCTATCGTAGAGTCCCGGTAAGATAATATCCTTATGGCAACGATGCTTAAACTTTAGTAAGATCACATTCTTGAAATCTACAGTATCAATAAATTGTATTAGACACTTTTTTTCCTACTAGTAGAGATGTCAGTTGCCGCTTACAGATCCTTCCTGGAGCGTCGTTCCTCTGATACTCAAATCTTCCTGATACACCAGCCTCCGTTGCTCTCTCTTCTTCTGTTCCTCTCATTTCCCGTCGTCATTTCCTCCACCTTTGCTGCAGAATTTAGTCTCCGGTTCAAGCTTCCTCACCCCAAATGCTGTCACTATCATCAATGACTTAGGCGTTTTTCTTGTTGTTCTCTTTTGAATACACACACACACATATGTAATCATGGGAGTGCCATCAAAATTAACTTGTTTCCCAGATTTTGTAATATATCCCCCTTTCTTATAAAAAGTTTCATATCAAAACTTTGGAATCCAAATGGAACTATCATACATCAATCAACTGTGCTCTGTTGACTGACCTATTCTGGCTGTGATTTCACTCAAAGATTTCAAAATAAATCTCTAAAATTTAGTTGGAAAAATCTAGGAAAGCTGGAGGATAAGAAATTCCAATACGCTACTCAGCAACACATTTTTAATTCATTTCTACTTTGAGGTTTTATATGTGTGTATGTGGCGGGGGGCAAGTAGTGTGAGGGTCAGTCACAAGACATTGTGAAATGACCCATAAAAGAAAAATCTCTATGTTGTGTGTGTGTGTGTGTCAATGTAATGTGTATAATGTTATTGTTATAAGAAAATATTTGACATTAGGCCATCTTGATTTCACTGCTTTATTAAGCTGGTGACATGAGGAAACCTGTTGAACGTCACTGGACATTTTAACAATTGCCTGAGCCTTCTAATTTCCCTTACTGACAAAACACCCCTGTAGCTGACATGCCATCACTGGTAGAGTGTTGTCCCTGTCTAGAATGTCCGAATTTTAAGGCTCCAAGAAAGAACAATCTTGAGCATTCTTAAGTGAAGAATAAGTTCACCACTGACATTAGAAAACTGAAAACTGAAAGTAGAAGAAAAATAAGGTCATAAAGATTCGGATATGAACACTCAACTTCTTCCCTAACGTTCATAACTTCTTTCTTGATATTCCTTGATATGGATACTAAATCATTTTATTTTATTTTATTTTGCCATACATTCATCCCACATTTCCAAACCAACATCTTTAATGCAACCTTTCACTAATGTCTTGGCAATCACAGTTTTTAACAAAGTGCCATTTTATAAAAGGACTCTGGATCACTAATGTTACTATGTAAAATATCGAACAGCTGCTCCTATTGGCCTTTTAATACAATCTTCCTTTCAAAGTACTCTTTTTGTTTTGAATTTATTTCATGATTTGGTGTTAATGTGACTTGAATTTTAATGACTTTGTTGCTTGATGAGCCAGCAGATTTCTGCAAATAACGCACTATGCATTAGCACCTCACAGTCAATGAAAGCTGCAAAACCAAACTTAATTCATGAAAGATCACACTTCCACCTAAAACTAGTAGGACCTATTTTGGTCTACATTTTTTTGGAATCACTTCTAACCTCAACCTATTGAGATATGACCACACTGTTTTAACCAAAAAAAAAAAAGAAAAAAAAAGCCAAACGAATCTAGTTTAGCCCTGAACTAAGTTTAAAAATAAGTAATAAAATTCTTAAATCCTAATTTAGCTAATAATGTTAAACTGTAAATTTAAAAAAACAGACAATTAAAAGGATTTAAATATGACAAGACACAGACAGACATACTTGCAATTTCTCAAGTCTTCATATGCATTTGGGTTAGAGTTGGCAAATTAACCCTAAAATACCACATGCTGTAACATGATCTCACCACACATGACTAGTGAAGGAAACCAGAATATGTCACCCAAATTATGCCTCTTTGACATAAAAATCATTTTGAGCTGAAGGTAATTAAGAAGCAGCAAACACTAAGTGAAATAAGTCAGAGGGAGAAAGTCAAATATGGTGTGATCCCACTCACAAATAGAAGATAAAAACAACAACAAACACACACATATATTCAGAGATTAGACTGGTGGTTACCAGAGGGGAAGGGAGAAGGAGGAAGGCGAAAGGGGTGACTAGGCACATGCGTATGGTGATGGATGGTAATTAGTCTTTGGGTGGTGAACATGATGCAGTCTACACTGAAATCAAAATATAATGATGTACACCTGATATTTATATAACGCTCTAAACCAATGTTACCTCAATAAAAAAATAAATAAGAAATAAACACACACACACACACACACACACACACACACACACAAAGAAGCAGCAAACACAGGAAAAGCTCTCCTTACTCTCTCCTTTCTGCCTAAAGGCAAGATGTAACTTCTCCTTTTACTGGAGGCAGATTCTTACCAGCCCCAAGAGGCACCAGAGGAATCTGCAAACAAAGTTTATTCCATTTGTTTCCTCCCATATATTTACTGTCCCACAGTTTGCTGCCCTTCAATGACTGCTGCTTTCCTCTGTCCTGTCATTTTTCTACAAATCTATTGTTTTTTGTTGAAGATACTGTATAAGCTGCAGTTCTAAGCCATCATTTTGAGTTACTCTTCATTTAAGGTTTCTCCCGCATGACACATACTGCAAGCATTAGTAAACTATTTGTTTTTCTCTTGTTAATCTGCCTTTTTGTTAAAGAGTCCCCTCTGAAAACCTAAGATGAGTAGAGGTAAAATTTTGCCTCTCCTATACTAGGAGGCTGCTCTCTCCACATTCTATTCACTGAGCAAGTTGATCAGCACCCCAATAGATCCATACACTGTGAAAATGAGTCAAGTCCTTGGATCATGCAGTTGAGGTGAGGTCAAATCAATTACAAGATTCTATGAAATTTCTAAATCCTTACTTTCCATTTCTAGACTTATTTCTTGGAGAACCAGCAGCAAATAATGGAAGTCACCTGGGATAGGTATTTTTCTGAACTTCTTGGATTATGAGAGAGTGTACCTCAGAGGTAGAGCGCATGAAATGAAGTCCTGGGTTCAATTTCCAGCACCTCCATCCCTGTGCTCTTTCACTCTGGTAAGCCATGCTTGGACAAATTTTTCTCTCTTTCCTCTCTTTATATTCATTTACTCACTTTTTCAGGCTCATATCAGTTAAATTCATACCTCCAATGGGCTGCCTTTGCTCCTGACCCATTTCAACCTCATGGGCCTCATCATTACTGGTGAGATCTGTCTTCCCAAGGAACATCTGAGTGAAGGAAACAAAAATGAAATATCTGGCTCATGCAGGATCTTCTGAACCGGAGACAACAAACATGGCATATTTACAACATCAAGCTTGAGGACTGCATTCTATTGGCAATATTATTGAGGAGCATGAAAGGAAAACAACAGAAAGAAGAGGAAAAGTAAGAGATTCTTAGTCAATTTTCTTTTAAAAGACATTATTTTTTCAACTGTACCTGTCAGTGAAATAGCTGCTGCGAAGGAAAAGCAAACCTGCCCAGTGATTTTTCCCTTCACCATTCTTCTCTACTCTTCTGCCTCCAACCATAAATTGTCCTGTATAGTCACCACAAGTAGTGGGCAATGGATCATGACTCTTTCTGAGCAAGTAAACTGAGGTACTCTACAGAAGAGAATTAATTACTCTTTCTAGCAACTCAGTGTTTCCAAGGTTGAGAAAAGTGGGAGAGGGAGGCAGGAGGATACTGAATTCACAAATGTGCTCTACTATAACCAAAATAGGGATCTCCCATCCTTACTTGGGGTATGAAAGCTACTCAGTTTTTGTCGTAAGGAATTCTCATCCCTCAGCTCATTTACACAAGTGAGCTGACCACACCCTCCTCCTTCCAGTTCCTGAAGTGAATTCTTCAGAGCACTCACATAGGGAAATTAGGGATTCCATGCTCCCAAGTTCTCCTTGGCATCCCCCACTAAACTCTTTTTTCACTTCATTGCTTTTAACACTTTCAATGAAATCATGCCTATTATACAAAAGTTCCAATCACATAGAAAGCACCAGAAGAAACCGCTAAAGGCTTGGAAGTCAAAATGAAAGTTATTAGTGGCGTAAACAAGAAGCAAAATATTCCTGTGGCCATTAGCCATAAGAGTGAAAGGACCCACTCCCATTTCCTCCCTCTGATTCCTGCAACCGTGAATCCTGATGAGAGAGATCCAATGCCATGCATTGGTCACTGATTCAGAGCATTTACCACATCCTGGATGTCACTACCCTTGTCCCAAAAAAGTGTTGTTTCTTAGCTTGTACTATATAATCAAGTGCTCGAAAGGTCATTCCAGCATTCTATCAGGCCGTTTGCTTCAGGGTGATGGAAACATGGTAAGACCAGTAAATTCCAGGAACATTAGCCCATTGCCACACTCCTTTTGCTATAAAATGAATTATTGTCTCAGAAACAGTGCTGTGGAATGCTGTTGAATAAGACATTCAGGAAATCCATGGATGGCGATTTTGGCAGAAGCATTAAGGGAGGTGAAGGCAAATCTAAATCCAGAATAAGTGTCTATTCTGGTGAAAATATGCATTGACCCTCTAATACAGAAGTGGTCTAATGTAATGAACCTGACACCAGGTGGGTAGCTGGTTCCTCCGTGGAATGATAGCATGTGAGGGCTTAAGGTTTGTTTGCACTGTTTAGTTTAGTCTAGTCACTTAGAAGTGGCTTGAACCAGATCCATTTTGATGTACAGAAGTTCGTGTTGCTGAGCCCATATGTGACCTCCATCCATGTCTCCATGGCCACTTTGTTTATAAGCCCATGGGACAAGGACAGTGGGGCTAGGGAGAAGCTTACAGACATCAATAGAATGGGTCATCTTGTCCACCTGCCTGTTAAGATCCCCTTCTGAGGAGGTTGTTCTCTGGAGAGAATTTACACTGGAAACTCAAGTCTCATGGTAACTTAGTAACTCATGCTCAAGCATTCGATCTCTTCCTGGACCCAGTAGCAAACCACAAATGATTTTTTACAAAGAGGATCATAATTTGCAGAGGATGCCATAGTGTTGCCCTCAAATCCCAGAGGTGTGTCCTGTAATTCACTTATAGAAGAGTCCTAAAACTCCAAATGCCATCTCTGTCTTCCACAGACACTTTGAGTACTCTGATGGGTCATATAGATAAAGTGGCAGTGTAGCTTTCTTATAGCCTGAACCAGTTGCAGAACTTTCTTTTGTTCTGGGCTGTGCACAAAACTGGTGGCTTTCCTAGATACAGAGAACAGATTGATAGCTGCCAGAGGCAAGGGTGGGGAGTGGGCAAAACGGTTGAAGGGGGTCAAAAGGTACAAATGTCCAGTTATAAAATAAGTAATGAAGATGTAATGTGCAACTTGGTGTCTATAGTTATTAATATTGTATTGCATGTTTGAAAGTTGCTAAGAGAGTAGATCTTAAAAGTACTCATCACAAGAAAAAAAATTGTAGTTATGTATGGTGACCGATGTTAACTAGACTTACTGTGGTGATTGTTTTGCAATATATACAAATATCCAATAATTACATTGTACACCTCAAACTAATATAATGTTGTATGCCAATTATACTTCCTTTAAAAGAAAAACAGGTAACCTTCCAGGCTACTTGGTAAATCAGTCAGAGTATTAGGTCCAAATGATTCCACATTTCCTCCAAAATTCAAAGAGCCCCACTGGGCATTCCACTTCTTTTCTAGTGGTGGGAGCCAGATGAAGCAACTAGTTCTTCACCTTTGAAGGGCTATCTCAACATGTTCCACATAAATTTTACCAAGGTGACAGGCTCCTAACTTCTGTGGGGTTTATTTCTTACTCTATGGCTTGCTTGTGTCTCAAAGGAGTCCATAGCAGCTGCTACTTTTAGACCAAGGTGTCAAAAGCAGGTCTAAAAAGCATGATATTATCAATCTGATGTACCAGTGTGATACCTTGCAAAGTGGAGAAGTGATCAATGTCCCTGCAGACTAGATTATTACAGAAAGCTGGAAAATGTATATGATCCTGAAGTGAGATTGGAGGTGTCTTGCTGGCCCTACCAGCCAAAGGCAAACCATGCTTGATGGCTGTATTAGTTTGCTAGGGCTTCCAGCACAAAATACCATAGACTGAATGGCTTAAACAACAGAAATTTGTTTTCTCACAGGCTAGAGTCCAAGAGGAAGACGTCAGCAGATTGGGTTTCTTCTGAGGCCTCTCTCCTTGGCTTGCAGATGGCCACCTTCTTGCTGTGTCCTCACAGGGTCTTTCTTCAGTCTTCGTGTTGGCTGTGTCCTAATCCCTTTTTATAAGGATATGAGTTAAATTGGATTAGGATCCACCCATGTGACCTTATTTTACCTTAATTGTCTCTTTAAAGGCCCTATTTTCAAACACAGTCACAATCTGAGGTGCTGGGGGTTGGGACTTCAACATATGAATTTTGGAGAGACACAAGTCAGCCCATAACAGTGGTCAGTTTTTATAGGCATAAAGAATGAAATACTTTCCACATCAAGAGCCAGCTGCACATCAAGTACTGGTGGCTATGATGATTTGCTCCAGGAAAGAAATCATAGTTGGAACAGCAGGTGTAATTGGAGTCTTGATTAAATTCACAACAGTGTTCTGCCATTTTTTCATGATAATTCTGTCTTCTGCACAGGCCAAATCGGCAAGTTGAATAGAGATGAGGTAAGAATCACCACTCCCTACATCTTTCAAGTCCTTTCTGGTGGTACTTATCTTTAGAATTCCTCCAGGAATGCAGTCTCCTTTGTGTTTGCTATTTTGGCAGATAGAGAATTCTGATGGCTTCCAACTGGACTTTGTTACCTTAATATCCCACATGTCAGGAATCCAATCCAGATCTCCTTGAATGAAGAGGAGAGTGGGACCACTTGAGAAAGGAACTTGGTACACAGCTAAATATGTATATAGTAAATAAATCTTTTCTAGCCTTCCCCAAAGAAAGTCCACTTAGCAACGCTATTGCATGTGAGAGAAAGGGGCGTAACCAGAATATTTGGAGACTATTGAACGCTACTCTGAATTGACATTAAATATTGGAATAGGAAATGCCAGTGTGGTCTATCAGTGAGAGCAGTGGCTTAGCGAGGTAATGTGATCAGTGGAATCAGGTTTATCTTACTGCAGGCCTATATGGATCCCTGAATCCACTCCATAGTTATTTACCAAGATCCAGGATGCCTAGTTGAAATAGACCTACATAGCCGCTCAAGTATCCCATCATCACAACTGAATCCAGAGAATAATTTTATTTGTAGCATCTACCATTGTCATTCTTGGCCTGCAGAGAATAGCCACTACAGAGATTTTTCAGAAAGGATGCTGTTGCTCTCCTCACCAACACAGTTCTTAGAGACTTGGGGAAGATAGTCCTCTAGTCTAGGAGTTGGCCAACTTTTTCTGTAAATGGCCAAATAGCAAATATTTTAGAATTTGCAAGTCAAATGGCAAAATCAAGGATATTATACAGGTACTTATACAGCAAGAGAGAAAAAATTTCCACTTTTTTAATGTTAAGTTAGTGTTCCCTATCATCAAAATTGCTAATGCTCTGTAATGATCTGTAATGAGATTTTAAATATTTCACCTTTGAAAATGTCTTTTCACAGATATAGGAACTGCCAAATGCTGATATTAATCTATGAGTGTATGATTTTTAGCATATTTTTGCACAAAAGACATTTATAGAATTTTATTAGATTTTTGATATTTGCCTTTTAGCATGTAATTACATTGTAGATTAATCACTTCCAAGAGAAGGTTAGATTGAAGCACCTCAGTTGAACAGTTAAATGGATTTTGAAATATGGAAATTTCTTTGGCACTTGCTTTAAGATCCAAAAAACACTGCTGCTGAGCTCCATGCTATGAGCTCAGAAAAATACCTCTGCTGAAAATTTGTGTGGTAGTGGAGATCTTGCATCTTTTAACTCTTGACAGTATGAGAAGTGAATATATATATGTTTTATGTCTGAACACTGTTTTGCCTTGGAATTTGGGTTAACTTCATTAAAAGGCATTATCCAATCTGAAACAAAAGCTAATATCTAAAGATATTCAGTGCTTGATGATACTAGTTGAGGGCATTCCTTCCCATTCAAAACAATTTTCATCTCAGCCCTGAGCTCAAAAACCACCACTTATCACTGCTAAGTCATTGAACTGCTGTGTGGTTGGACAAGTCAGGACCTTCAGCTACTATTTCTGATAAAAATTTGCAAAACTGACAATGTTTGGTTCCACCAGAGCAAATTAAATTCATTGTTGACATTTCTTGTTCAACAACATATGATACATTCAGATGTCTCCCACAAAGCATCTGCTGATGAATAATACAATAAATAACCTAACTTACATTTGTCACAAGTTTTAAAACTTGTTCAACTAAGCCTTTTTCTGTTCCTTTCATAATTTTACCACCACCAGTTACAACATATTTTAGCAGATTTCAGTTCAAGTTGTAATGAATGGTTGTTTTTTCAACTTCTCAGAGAACAGTCTCACCTGTAGTCTTTGCATGTAGACTATTCATGCAGGTTATTTCTTCAGTCACTTCAAACTGGCATTGACTCCTCCAATAAACAACTGCATAATATTGGTAACATCTATAGACTCATCAAGAGTCAAAGTAAATGATGCAAAATCATTTGCCTTATTTTTAAAATTAACTGTTGATGTTTGTCTCAATGTCCTCGAGTCTCTGATCAACTATTCTCACCAAAAGACTAACAGTGTTAAACAAGTTTCTTTTCTCTAGACATATTTCTTGTAGCACTACAAGTAAAGACTGTCTAATTACCCCACCACCATAAAGGGTTTCCTTGCACGGCTAACAAAGGAGGCAATCCAAAACTTACCTGCTTCCATCCTCATTTTCATGTCTTAAAAATTTTTGTAAAGAAATTCTGTTGTGATGGGATATGCCATTGTAAATTTTCTAATTTTTGTGAGTTGCTTTCCTGTAAGTTGGGAATGTTGTGATGAGTATTTAGTCGGGTCATGTTCACGTATATTGTACTCTTTTAGCAAATTTATAGCCTCGTTGGATTCCAGTTCTCAGCATTTTTGGAGATTAGGAGAGAGGAAAGATGGAAAAGAAGAGAAAGATAAGGAACCCAAGGAAATATTTCCTTTAGTGTTCTTTACTTTTTGAGTTGTGTCTGAGTCAAGTGACAGGCTGCAGAGGAGTAGACAGGCTTTCCATTGACTCCCTCACTATCAGCTCTCCTCCAAGTCTCCCTCCTCCACCCATCCATCACCCGCTGCCAGAAACTGGATCCAACCTGGCATAAGTGGAACAAAATAGATTCCAAGTCTTACTGGGTGGGCAAATATATTGGACAATTAGACGGCCAGCCACACTTCAAGAAGGTAAAACCTAAAAACGAAAGTTGCACACAATCAAGTGGTGAAAAAGAAAGGGAAGAAAGTGCTTCCTACAGGGGACCGAAATAGCTCAGTTGGGAGAGCGTTAGACTGAAGATCTAAATGTCCCTGGTTCAATCCCGGGTTTCAGCACACACAACGTTTTAGTCAACGTCAAGGCGGATTTGCTTTCTTGTGAGTCAGGGAAGATTGTCCTGAGTTGTTCGTCTGAGGATATTCTCGTATGTTGTATCCCTTTAGCAAAGCTAAAGCGTAATTGCACAATAAACACAAAGCTGTGCCGGAATTCCACCCTAAAGGAGTTGACGATCGAAACCCACTTTTCTTTACTGTTTTGACGTGATCTGCAAGCACTGGTAATAAAAAGACAATAATCAAATAATGTAGAGTTATGCACATGACACCGAAAAAGTTGTGGAACTGTCACCGAGTCGCTGCAATTTGCGGTGCGCCCCACAGCAGCGGGAAAAGAAAAGAGAGTTGCCTGTCGGCTCTGCCGCGACTACACGCTGTTGTAGCCCGAGAGCAGTCACAGTCCGTGTGTAAGGGAATGGAGTGGCTGTGTTTGAATAATACTTTACATATGAACAGTGACGTTTGAATTTCATATAAATTTCATGCGTCACGAAACACTATTCTTTGTTTTATTTTTTCAACTGTTTAAAATAAAAAACCGGTGCTCGTTTAGACAGCACATATACTAAACTTGGGAGATACAGCAAAGATAAGCAGGGCCCCTGCTGCAAGGATGACACGCAAATTCAGGACATGTTCCTTTTTTTATGTAAAATAACCATTCTTAGCTCTAAGGCAATAATTTACCAACCACTAGGGTGGAGGATCCCATTGCAAAAACTCAGAACTTTAAGAGCAGGCAAAATTTCGGTAGCCTTCTACGAGTCAGAAACAACTGGAGAGTAAATGCGAACATAGGGAACCTGAGCACCTAGAGATTGGAACTTTGTTTCCCTGGATTAAACCTGCAAGTTTACCAAGTGAGCTACCCTAGTCCACAGTCCTAGCTGCTGCGCACATACTCACTAACTCATTTGGTAGATCTTGTCCTAGTTTGTAAATCTCTAGCATTCTCTTCTTTGCAGAGAAAATTCCGTTTGAAACTAATGCTATAATCGCTAGCTCTCTCTCTCCTGTTCTGTCTCCTCTATTTCTGTCTTCCATTCATTTAGGTGTTCAGAACCAGAGTTGTAGCGTCCCCTAGAAAATCTCACCACAGAGTTTGCATACTCAAGGTGTTTTATTTCATGGTAAATATTGGGAATCCATCCCTTTCTCATTTTTTAATTTCCACATAGTGTTAAATTCTAGAGGAAGCGCGCCATTCTTGATACCGGCTCAAGACAAGGTTGACATAAGGGAAGCCATATTGTAGAAAAGAAACCCTATTGTAACTTTGAATGATCTCTAACTAACTAACCCAGCTGGCTACGCACCCACTAGGAGATCTAACTGCTCTGTAGATTTTACAGCCCCTGCTTGTGCATGTACCTCTCAACTTCGATAAGATAACTTTGATCTTCTGAGCTCCTTAGGAATGTGATGACCCCCAAACAGAGAGTCTATGCTGATAGCAATCATCAATGAAAACTGAAAGATCTGATGTGGCACTCCCAGTCTGTAACGCCAGAAGGTCAGCATTCCTAACCTCCTCCCCTATAACCCACCAGCCTATATAACTGCTATATGACTTTGTGTCCCCTTAGGATGGTTCTTTGAGACATTAGATGGCCAGCTTCCCCCTTGCTAGCAAGCTGTAACAAACTACCCTTTCTTTTCCACCATCTTGCCTCTTGACAATTGGCTTTTGTCTCGAAAAGAGCAGATCGTGCCCTTTGTGCAATAATATTCTTCATATCCCGGTACATTGTGTTTTTCATCACTCTTGCAGCCATTCTAGGAAAAGGGGAAGAACATTGAAGGAGAAAGTTTGAAGACACAAGAGAACGTTCCATAATGGGCCTCTCTCTGTTGGTGGATGGAACAGCCACTCAGGCAATCTCTTGGCAAGCTCACCTCAGAGCTGGCCAACTGTGGGAAGACCATGAGAAGAGTATCTTTTTGTGTAGCCTGCAATGCCTCTTCTCTGATGTAGCTGCAAGACTGGATTCAAGGTAGGAGCTTCAGAAATAAAGGAGCTGAACAGAGGAACTCTGTTCTGCCAACTCTTAGGTGCTTGAAGACACTTGGAAAAGGAATGTTATTGGTCACGAACTTTTTCTCATTAGCTGAGCGTCAGGGTGGATGTGGTTGAGTTGTGGAGAGATTACTGAGCATAGAAGTCTAGGTGTAATCTTCCATGTCTCCACCCTTGCACTCTTCCACAGCCCCAGCTCCCTGATCATGTCTGAGCCTCTCCTCTTTTTTTTTTCTTTCTTTTTTGTTTTATCTTACTTTTGTTTTTGCATTTCTTTACTCATCTTTTCTTGCTCACACTCAGAGAAACTCGTTATCTAGTTCCTTGCTTTCAGTACTCAAGGATTTCTACTCCTAGGGCTTTGGAGTCTATGGCCTGAGGTGATTGTGTCAGAACAAGGAAGACTGGGTTGAGTGGGACAACACACAAAGGCACTGTTCACCCAGGGCAGCAAATGTGCCAGCTCCACACAAACGAGCTCGTTAATGATTCATCCGAAAAATAAGTGAGGAGCAGGAGGAAAAAAGAACAGAAAGAGAAAAAATAAGAGGACCATGGACAATTTCCTACTCCTATTTTCTCGGCTGTGTCTTTTTCAAGAAAGAGGTTGCAGACTGAGGAGCAAAATGCCTGCCACTAATTTTCCTCCTGCCCCTTCTTACCTTTCAGGCTCCACTGAGGGCAATTCGGTGCAGTCACCAGACGTTAAGTCACTAGACCTCCGTTCTGCTGCGTGGATGGAAGCTGCACACCAACGCCGCTTTTCACAAGAAGGCTAGGCGATCCAAACCCCAACGTGAAAATAATGAATTGGGTCAGCTAGTGTAGAGTTTCCAGTGGGACTGAAATAGCTCGATTGAGAGAGACTTTAGACTAAGAGCGCCCGGATCTGCTCCCGGATTTGGCGGTCATCATGTTTAGTCAAAAATAATCCTGTAGCAGTTCACATACAGAAGCTTCCTGACCACAGACACCCTCTTGCAACCAATGCTTGAAGCGAATTGTCTAGAGGGTTGAAATGGGGAGAATCGGAATTCCATGCTCTCGAATCTTTTTGTCACCATATTTAAATATATTGAAATCCTGCCTGATACACACGGAAAACATTGGAGAAACCAGCGGCGAAAGACTGTGGAGAAAAATGGCCGTTATCAGCCGCATAAACAAAAGTGAACTCATCTCAGAAGTTTAGGTATTTACTTTTATTCTTTCGAATTTCTGTGCCAATCTCTCCTGGAGAATCGTTGCATTCTCGGAAGGAAAGGAATTTGATGGTTCTGTTCGGACTGCTAACCTTACTCCGCCGCCCGGTGTCTGCCCTTGAAATGTTCCCTCCTTCAAACTGAAATATTTGTTTTTCAAGAGTAGGTGCAGTTCTGAAGTTTTGTTCTGATGCTCTTTGGTATAAAACTCAAAGATAGAAGTGTGGAGCAAGAACGGAGAACCATCTCGGGACGAACGCTGGAGGATGCGCGTGGGCTGAAACTTTTGATTCAAGACAAGTGGGTCCACTCCAGGCTGCCCTGTGGCTTTGAGTTCATTCATTTATGTCAGGGCACTAAATCGTGGAAAACTACTCTTTCTATCACAAAATTTCAAGACAACAGATCAGCTAGTTTGCGGCTTTTTAATTGATAATCCTTTGGCCATTTTGAGAAGATGCCAACAGAAGGAATGGTAACACCCTACTGGCAATTTTAGAATCTGGGATCTGAGTAACAGACCCAAGATAAAAAGAGTTTTATGGGGCGATTAACAAGCTTTTAAAGTCTGGTATTACTTTTCAAAGAACTTAGCACTAAATTTTGGAATCAGAGCTCTTTCTTTGATTTTCTTTCTTTCATCTTCTTTTTTTTTTATGTGCAAATAATCATTTTCCCCTGCTCAATATTTTACCATTCTCTTTTTTTTTAAACTATCTCATTATTTGTTGTTTCTAACCCAAGTCTGGTTGTTCAAAAGAGTGAGTTACTGTGGTAAATCAAAGCAGTGATACCACTTGCTTCAAATATTTTATTCTACTTTGTCCTTTTGCCAGTTTTCTTAAGTCTGAGTCCTTGGGTTGTTATTCTGTGTTTCTTACACAAGAAAACCTGTATTTTATATTCTGTAGTTTCAACTAAATTTTAACTTACAGAGGAATAAAACCATGAAAATACATTCATCTCTGAATGTAGAAACCTTTCAATTTTTATGTTTTCTGGCTAACTTATCTTTCTCTTCTCACTTATACCAAATTTGAAAGTATTTTTTTCCTTTTAACTGAGTGAATTTTATGTAATTATTCCAAAGCATCTTCCTCCTCCCTCTTCCTACATCAGGCTGTGCAATATTTAAGTCAGTTGTATAATTGAAAAATTAATCCATGGAACATAATCAGCTTTGGGAACAAAAATAGACTGGTTATCAGCATGCAATACAACTAGTGGAAACAAAAGGGTGAGTCTGTGAGGAGTCACTGCTAAGAGGAAGCCACATAGCCTTAGGCACTCCAACTGTATAATTGACAGAATGGATGGGATGGTTAACAAACTGAGCTGGTTAAGTGCAGTTGAATAAAGAGCTGCTAAAATGTAGTCTGTAGGTTAAAGATATAGACTGAATTATATGTTTTACCAAAATCTATCCTCATTTATTGAGATTATATGATTTTTCACTTTTAACCCATCGATGAGCAGTAAAAATCCATTCACCTAATAATAATCCATTTTTGAGTTTATGTGATAGTCTGTATTTGAAAGGTAAAATTGATATGTTAATAACTTTTGAATCTATATACTTTTGTGAGTTTACTTTCTTTTTAAATGTAGTCCTTGCAAGTCTTGCAATTGAACTATGCAAACTTTCTAAAATTGAACTGGATTTTTTTTTAAACTTTTGTCTCTGCTTTGCAAAATTTTAAATATTAGCATAAAGTGAGCAGAACACATATTCGTATTCCCAGTCCTGTGATCATTTCAGGACACCTCCTGACTCTACCTCACCAACCACTTGCCAAACCTTTTCAAAAACTTTTATTGGACCACCATTGAGTCCAGGCACTGGACTAGATGATAAGCCTCCAAAACCTCTAAAAGACTCTCCTAAATTGTTGACTGAAGGATTGACAAATGACATTTAAGTTCTCTAGAACTGAATAATTTCTCCCTGTTAGGGAATTATGACAATTTCAAAAGAGAGAAAAGGATTCCAAAGAATAATTTCCTCAAGGTGGAGTATCTTTGCCCTGGGGATCTTTTCTCCAATGAAAATATGTAAAGCATTCACTGAAAAACCTAACTGCTTGACTTCAAATCTTGGCTCTGCTACATATCAGATGTGAGCCCTTGGACCAGTTACTTGACCTTTTGTGGGATCCAGTATTTAATGACAAGTTTTTAATTGTGACTTCAATCAAATTTATTTATTTCTGTTCTTATTATACATCCATTTTTTTCCCCAAGCACTTTAAGCAAACAGTAACAGATTGGCCAAAGAATAATTTTAACAACACCTTAAGAAGCAAGAAATATTACAGTACTGTTAATAAAATACCACCCTGCGAAGGAAAATCACCTCAATTGTAAGACCACACGTTGATACTCAATCATTCCTGCATGCAGAAGCCAATACATCTCTATATCACGTCATTGTTAAAGGATAATTTTCAAAAAATGATAGAATCATGACAGTCATACAAATGTAAAAGGAATGTATGCCAAATGTTTTAACTAGTTAGTCAATGAGTTAACAATTAATGATTAATTATTAACTTAACAATTAATTAACTCATTTACTTAATAAGGTGTTTCAACTGGCTAAAAAGAACCCAAAATATCTTGCATTTACAGTCAGATAAGTAATGCTGCAAAGAAATTGCAAAAAGATGAAAACTTAAAAACAATTGTACATTTTTCTGAGTGTATCTTAAATAGTTGTTCTTAAAAATAATTATTGTATTTATGAATAAGAGTGTATTAAAACATACTATCCAGAATATAAATTAAAATATATTTTATATTTCACGTGAATGTGGAGAAAATACTCTAACAGGGTGCAGTGAGTCCAAAAGGTTGCTGGGTAAGAAAAGGCTGTTTTTTATGTGGGAAAGAGGAACCTGGGTATGGGAGAAGAGATATAAGATTAGGTTTATTATTATGTATTTATTTGTTCACTGCAAATAACTCACCACTTCCAAGAGCCAGCAAAACATAAAATGAGAGATGGCTGTAATTTCTTTACTTCAGAGTTTTAGAGGTTCCTCATTTCTCCTACCCCGCTAACATTTGGGTGAATTTGAGAGCTCACAAAAAATTCACTTAATTTGTTTTTTGGTTAACACATAAACACTAAAAGTCAACTGTCAGCCAAAATTCCCAGGAGTTTGCACCTTCATGTGACAAGTCCCCTCCAAGGTATTTGGACTCTCTACATATAGTCCTCTCCAGAAGTAGTTGGAATTGACCAAGCTGCACATCAGACATCACAATCACTTAGTACAGCTTTCCAAAGAGATTTGGGACCCACTGTCCTAGCCCAACTCCAAAAATTGTTGATTCATCTTATCATCTGGTCAAGGATCAAATTATCCAAACTTGTATTATCAATGAATTATAAGATTTTCCCCAATGTTAAACTTGTTGTCCTGGGAAGAGATGTCCTTTGCCACTTAGAGACCATTTCTCTCCTCCTGTAGGGCAAGTGCTATCATTCCTTACTCACTAAGTAAATGATGGAAATGATCTGAACAGACAAATCTCTGGTGCTCTCCCTTCTCATCACTGTCATCTCCCATTGTCACCTTCCCCCTCTTTCATTATACACTTTAAAACCTGATTTCATATTCTCCTCCTCCCTAAGTTCTCCATCTTTATCAGAGACAACATCCTCTCAAAGACCTATATCATATCTCATCAGCTAACAGTTCACTAATTCTAAGTAATGGTGCTTATTCATTTTTTTTAATCCAGTTGTGATGAGCCTTTGAGAAATTTGAATCTTTGAAAAAAAAGAAATCTAATGTTCCCCTCCACCTCACTCCACTTTCATCTTCACATGGAAAAAAAAGAATTTGTTTTGGACTGGCCTCAGAGCCTGGTGGATAAGGTGTCTGATTCTGAGCTACACTGATTACTTATTCACCGAGTAGTAAGAGCTTACTAATGGTACATTTGGAAAACCTGGATTTGACCTGATGTTAGATCCCAAAATTCATCACTAGTTACCATTATAATCATGGAACCTTCTGAGAAGATCCATAAAACTCTTATTTCTCTGTACCAGCTTCCAGGTCAAGAGTCTGTTATCTCTTCTACATTTGGAATACGGTTTGCTAGAAAATTGATTTTATATCTTACTCCAAAGTTGGTGTAGTACTTTCTTATGTATCATCTCCTTTTGTCTTTGCCACAACCCTTTAAAATAGTGCCTGTCAGCTTCTTGTACATCTAAGGAATTGGAGGTTCAGTGGTAGTCAGAAAATTGCTCTACATCACTAATTTAACAAAGGAATTGACTGAAAATACCAACCCTGATTTTATAATTGCAAGTCTTGGGTTGTTTTCTCGTAACCCCACGGCGCTCACACACAGAAATTTCAGTGTTCTTTTCCATGCCAGTCTTTGTGTTACGTACCTAAAAGAAATTCAGTAGACAGTGATTTAAACTACTGTGACCACCATTAGTTGCTATTCAAGCTTGCTTCCAAGTATTTATGGGCTCTTCTCAGTGTAGGCATTTAAAATAATTGAAGTTTCATGCTGCTGGTGTAGATCAGTGACAGAAGAGCAGCCAACCGCACCTTAGTGGTCGATGACCAGAAGTAAGTTCAAGTTCCTTCTACTTGACTAAGTTAGTTGAAAAAAAATAAGGGAGAAAAATGACTGGGAACCCTCACTTTTGTGATTTGGACTCAAAAGTCTTATCGTTAGGCCACATGACCACCATATTTACTTCCCATGTACAGTTGAAAGCAGATATATGGTAGCCATAAATTTAGGTTTCTTGCTTTAAAGAGTCAGCAATTTCAAGAGTCTATTGCAACTAAATTAAATTTTATCAACATTCCAAAGGAAATAATACACTTTCTGAAAACTATTACTTAGAATTGACCAACTATAGGAAGGTGGGTAGTATGAGCATTTATCAAAGTTACTCTTTTCCCTGTCACTGGGAAAGATAAAACAAATAAGAAAGGAGAAACCTGGAGCTCAAGTCTGCAATGAAAAAGAGGAGGTGAGAACACGAAATGAAGACAAGAAAGAGAGGGTTGTATGTTCTTATTCTATGTGTTTCCAAAAAACCATGGTGCTTGCTCCAGAATGGACAAAGAATGGTCTGTAGGCAACAGAGAAAGTGTTTCCTAGATGGGCAAACCTGGTTTAACACTGAGGAAAAAATCTTTCATAGTGTAGGTGTGAACAACTTGATCCTTGACTAGACAATTAGAAGAATCACCAGATATGCCAGTGGGTGGAGGCCCCTCTCTGGTAGCGTGTGGTAATTGATCATGTTATCTGTGATGCCTTGAGTGGACAGAAAAGCTTGGAGGGGTGCTTGTCTCACTGAAGAACAAATCACTCAGATAGTTTGGCTAGATGACGCGCTCTGGGTTTGTATTAGTTGGGTAGGGGAAAGGGAAAATCCCCAACCCACGGAAGTAAAGCAATTGCAGCCATCTCTCACTTTACCAGATGGCTTCTTTTCTTGGAAGTGTCAAGTTATTTACAACACACACACACACACACACACACACCATATATCATTTCTCCTGTGCCGCATGTCCTCTTTCTCACATTTCTCTCCCTCTCCCAGCCTTTCCTTCTTCCTCAACCACCTCAATTCCTTCCAAGTCATCTCCTACATTTTTTTTTGCCAAGTATAGCAAAACATAAGTTTATAATCTGAACAATATGTTCCAATGCATACTACATCATTAAATCATAAAACTTTTTATGATCAAGAATTTAAAATAGTTGAGAAATGTAAGACAAGTATGTGGAAGTTGTCATGAAACAGTATGGTTACTATCCTCAAATCTGCAGTTCATCGTGTCCGTTCTCTTATCCTCTTTGAACCTTTCATAAACATTGAGGACTTGAGTATTTTCTTCTTTTGCTATCTGTTCAAGACTTGGAGATGTTGCAGTCGCACAAATATAGCCTTCAGGACAGTTTGGACAATACATTGGTCTTAGTTAGTCTGCTGTTCTCAATTCGGAATCTGGGTCCCTTGAAGGACACGTGGATAGGACTACACAGCCCATCTTCGTGAAGAGTGACTCAAGGACTGAACACCTACTTAGCACACATCTGACACTGACCATCTTCCTCCCAACCTTTTCCATGATAAAGGAAAAGTGGAGAAAACAGGAAGTGGCTTGCTCCTTTAGTAGGAATGACTTCTCCATTTGCTGGAATCACCTATAAGCTCACTGCTCTCCATCTCTGGGGGTAAACATTGATTTGTTCCCTAGTGTTGGACGATGGTGATCAAGGGGTCTCCTAATTTTTTTTTCAAATTCTCCAGACTCTTAACTTTAAATGTTTTCTTAAATTCAGGGATAAGCAGTTTAAATCGATTTCAGGTATATGATAGAAGAGGCATATTTTGTTCTATTTGTAGGGCTGGTTCAGAGTCTACAGTGGAGACCTTATAATCCAGGTGATTTTATTGCACATAGCACCCTAATTATTTCCCACTGCCTAAATTGTTGCTGAGTACAGCCTGTGATCAATGTTTCCCTGATTGCTTCAAGCATGTGGAAAGAAGAGGTAGAGGTGGATAATAGAAATTGCAATGATAAAATTGAACAAGCCCATAGGTGAATTAACTCTTTGATAAAGTGAGACACAAAGAAGAAAAGTATGTGGCCCAAGAGCACGCAGTCAAGTTGAGGAGGACCAAAGTTATGAAGACAGGGATTGCTCTGAAACTTTTCAATGGAGAAAATAATTCTAAAGGGAAGACACTTTACCCTGAGAAAATTCATTTTTCTCCTTGAATTTGTCTTAGTCACTTCATAGGGTATGGTAGGCAGAATTCTAAGATGACTCACAATGCCCTTTATCCTTGTATAACCCTCCCTCATTTGAGCGTCCCTAGAACCTGTAAATGTGATGAGATGTCACTCCAATGGTTATGTTACCTTATATGGGAAAAGGGAAAGTAACCTTGAGAAGCCTAAACTAACCGTGTGAGCCATATGAAAGCAGATCACTTTCATCTATATTACCTAAAGCAATCTACAGATTCAATGCAATCTCAATCAGAATCCCAATGACATTCTTCATGGAAACAGAAAAAAGAATACTAAAATTCATATGGGGTAACAAAAGACCCCGTATAGCTAAAGCAATCCTAAGAAAAAAGAACAAAGCAGGAGTCATCACAATCCCTGTCTTCAAAACATACTACTAAGCAATAGTAATCAAAACAGCATGGTACTGGTACAAAAACAGACACACAGATCAATGGAACAGAATTGAAAGCCCAGAAATAAAACCAAACATATACAGACAGCTAATTTTTGACAAAGGAGCTAAGAACATACAATGAGAAAGGAAAGTCTGTTCAATAAATGGTGTTGGGAAAACTGGACAGCCACATGCAAAAGAATGAAAGTGGACCATCTGCTATTGCCATTCGCAAAAATTAACTCAAAATGGATCAAAGACCTGAAGGTGAGACCTGAAACTATAAAACTCATAGAAGAAAATATAGGCAACACACTATTTGACATTGGTCATAGAGGAATCTTTTCGGATGGCATGCCTACCCGGACTAGAGAAACTACAGAAAAAATAAACAAGTGTGACTTTATCAGATTAAAGAGCTTCTACAAGACAAACAAAACCAGAATCAAGATGACCAGACAACCCACCAGCTGGGAGAGAATATTTGCAAAACATACATCTGACAAGGGGTTGATCTCTGTAATATATAAAGAACTCACACAACTGAACAAGAAAAAAACAAAAAATATGATCAAAAAATGGGCAGAGGAAATGAACAGACACTTCTGCAAAGAAGATATACAGATGGCCAATAGGCACATGAAAAGATGTTCAACATCACTAATCATCAGGGAAATGCAAATCAAAACAACACTAAAATATCACCTCTCACCCGTTAGAAAGGCTATAATCACCAAGACAAAAAATAACAAACGTTGGAGAGGATGTGGAGAAACAGGAACCCTCATACACAGCTGGTAGGAATGCAAACTGGTGTGGCCTCTATGGAAAATGGTATGGAGATTCCTCAAAGAATTAAAAATAGAGATGCCATATGATCCAGCTATCCTACTACTGGGAATCTATCCAACGAACTTGAAATCAACAATCCAAAGAGGCTTATGCACCCCTATGTTCACTGCAGCATTATTCACTATTGCCAAGAAGTGAAAGCAACCTAAGTTTCCCTCGACTGATGACTGAATCAAGAAAATGTGGTATATATATACCGTGGAATACTACTCAGCCATAAAAAAAGACAAAATCGTCCCATTTGCAACAACATGGATGGGCCTGGAGGGTATTATGTTAAGTGAAGTAAGCCAGACAGAGAAAGACAAACACTGTATGATCTCACTCATATGTGGAATACAAACCAATGCATGGACAGAGAAAACTGTATTGTGGTTACCAGGGGCAATGGGGGTGGGGGGTGGGCACAAGGGGTGAAGGGAGACATATATATGGTGATGGACAAACAAAAATGTACAACCCAAAATTTCACAATGTTAAAAACGATTAAAACATCAATTAAAAAAAAAGAAAAAAGCAGATCATTTTCTCCAGCTGGTCACAGAAGAGGAAGTCAGAGAGACACGCTGTGGCAGACCTAGATGAAAGAAAACGTAGATGTTGTGAATTATCTATGGGGGCCATGTGGCTGACAGCTAGCAGGAAAATGAGGACCTCAGTTACACAGCTTCAAGAGAATGAATTCTGCCAACAACCAAGCAGCTTGGAAGAGGATCTTGATGCAAACCACAGCTCTGGCTGACTCTTTGATTTCAGCAGGCGAGACTTTGAGCAGAGAATCCAGGCATGCTGTGCCCAAACCTCTGACCTGTAGAGACTGAGATAATAAATTTGTGTTGTTTTAAGTCACTAAGTTTGTGGTAATTTGTTATACAGTAATAGAAAATTAATACATACTGAGAATACTTTTCCATGGAGCCTGGGAAAATCTCTTCCAATCCCTCAGTCAACAATTTTGAAGAGTCTTACAGGTTCTTTGGGAACTCAATAGCTGGCTCAGGACCTGCAACACAATGGAGGTCTAATCAAAGGTTGCATGAAGACTTGGCAGGTGGTTGCTGAGGTAGAGGCAACATGGTGCTCTGAAATGATGACAGGAATTGGTAAAAGAATGTGTGAGTCTCATATGATACCTATGTTATTTTTAAAAATTCAGGTGCCCTTCTTATTCATTCTCATTCCTTCAACTTTCCTTTTCACATTTTTCCCCTTTTCTAACAAGTCAGGAGCCATAAGGCATGCATTTTCATGGACTAGAAGGGAGGAGCTGCAGCAACCTGGCGGGTGATGTCAGAGTCAAGAAGTGGGTTCTTAGCCTGTCCGTATGGATCTACCAAACTAAAATGGGTCGCCCAACTAAAATGGATGTTATTATTGGGGAAAATTGGGTAAAGAGTACTTGAGATCTCTTTATATTATTTCTTAAAACTGTAAGTGAACCTACAGTTATTTCAAAATTAAAAGTATAGTAATGGGGCCAGCCCCGTGGCTTAGTGGTTAAGTGCGAGTGCTCTGCTACTGGCGGCTGGGGTTCGGACCCCAGGGGCGCACCAAGGCACCGCTTCTCTGGCCATGCTGAAGCAGCGTCTCACGTACAGCAACTAGCAGGATGTGCAACTGCGACATACAACTATCTACTGGGGCTTTGGGGAGAAAAAGGGGAAAAATGGAGTAGGATTGGCAATAGATGTTAGCACAGGGGTGGTCTTCCTCAGCAAAAAGAGGAGGATTGGCATGGATGTTAGCTCAGTACTGATCTCCCTCACACACACACAAAAAAGTGTAGTTAAAAATACGGCAATTTGTAGTATCTCTCTTTTTATTAAGAGATGAAATATACTCTTGGTGTGCACCAGCAGCTGCTTCAGAAACACCCAATGTAGCTTTAATGGAAATAATGTGATAAAACTTATATTATTCAGAATTTGTGGACTAGATTTGGAAAAGGAAGTGTCAAAAATAATTCTCAAGAAATATTTTATATATCTAGATATAAGCATAGTTACATGTATCTAAAGTAAAAATTATTAAAATCATCTATAAAATAGATAATAATATTTAAATTAGGCACAACAGAAAGTATTAGGAAATTTAGTTTTTTAGAAAATTGTTAATGAGGAAATTTTAATGTTTAAAAATTATTCAAGAAATAAGATTAGGGCTGGCCCTGTGTCTTAGCGGTTAAGTGTGTGTGCTCCGCTGCTGGCGGCCCGGGTTCGGATCCTGGGCATGCACCAACGCACCGCTTCTCTGGCCATGCTGAGGCCGCGTCCCACATACAGCAACTAGAAGGATGTGCAGCTATGACATACAACTATCTACTGGGGCTTTGGGGGAAAAAAATAAATAAAAAAAATTATTTTTAAAAAAAGAAATAAGATTAAACCACAAAAACTTCTCAGAAAACTAACTTTGCGAGATGAGAAAGTTCTGTTCTTTACAGAAGACACAGAATATTCTTTTTCCTTTTGTTAAAAGCAGACTATTTAAAAATAAATTTTACTGAACTATAAGTCTTTTCTTTCTATTATTTATAAGCCTTCTTAGTTGAACAATTTGAGAAGACTTCATATATGTGTGTTTAAATGTATATTTATGTATATTTATTAATCTTTATCTTTATGATGTTCAATCTATTTTGAAATTTTCCCAGTGACAAATGTATCCATAATTAATTTAATTTAATATCAGTTCAAGGTCTGTACGTCAATTATAGATGTTGGTAATTATATTCAATTTGATACATTACAGAGTAATAGAATCACTTTTGATGTTAAAAGTCAGAGAGATGACATTTTAATTTTTTATCCACATGGCAGAAGAGAAAGAACTATAATAGAAGTAAAAATAATTTGCAGTGTAGTCTGGAATTCAAAAGGGAGAGGGCCGAAAAAATCTTTGAACAGACATCTGTCTTTACAATGTAATTTAGTTAAATATATTACAGTTCAACGACTTGAATATATTGTGGGGGAAAAAAATAAAACAAACTTATTCGACCTGTGGTGGCAGTGGAAATGAGCCACTCATAGCTCCAACCTTGAAGAGCTTAATGGGCAGGTGGTCCTAGCTCTCCCACACTGAAACCGCCACTGTCTTGGTGCAGCGCTACACTTGCCACTAGTTGGTCTCAGCCAAGGGATACCAAGGCAGGTTCACTCTTGCCAGACTGCTCAGACCTGCGACTTCAGCTAAAGGACTCACCACCAGCCTGGCAGTCTGAGATTCTGCCTGTTCAATCCCCTTTCTTTCATTCTCTCCTTCAGAGGAGTCATATCTGCATCAGTCTGATGGCTTTCACAGTCTCCTCTGGCTTCCTCCCCTTTTTCGCTCACAGGCACCTACTCACGACTTGAACTAACGCATGACTCATAAAATCTTTAAACCAAATTTAGAGAGTTTAAATTAGGAGTTATGAGTAAATAAATCCCAAATCTAATGTAAGTAAAAATATGTTTTATATCACATTTCATATTGTGTGGTAGGGTAAAATGCAAATGGCCATTTTTAACCCCAAATTACCAAAACAGTGTAATTTTTCTAAAGATTCATATGAATTAAAAATAACACTGATTTTTTCTTATATAATTTATGTCTCTATATCTTTAAGTCAAATTTTTTTTTTTTGAGATTCTTTACAGCAGTGGTCAGCAAACCATGGCCTGTGGACCAAATTCCACTTGCTCTCTGTTTCTGTACAGGCCCACTGCTATGGTCTGAATGTTCGTATCCCTCCAAAATTCATGTGTTGAAACCCTAATGCCCAATATGGTGATATTATGAGGTGGGCCTTTGGGAGGTGATTAGATTATGAGAGTGGAGCCTTCATGAATCAGATGAATGCTCTTATAAAAGAGGCCCTTGAGAGAGCTCGCTTATCCCTTCTGCCTTGTGAGGAGAAAATGAGAAGCCTGTGATCTGGAAGAAGGTCCTCACTCCACCGTGCTGGCACCCCAACCTCACACATCCAGTCTCTAGAACTGTGAGAAGTAAATTTCTGTTGTTTATAAGCTACATAATCTGTGGTATTTTGTTATGGTGGTAGAACTGACTAAGACACCTACCAAGTAAAAATGCTTTTTACATTTTTAGTGATTCACAAGAAAACAAAACAAGAATAATCTCTCATGACATGTGAAACTTATATGACACTCAAATTTCAGTGTCCATAACCACAGCCACATTTATTCATTTTTGTACTCTCTGTCTATGGCTACTTTCCTGCTACAACATCAGAATGGAATAGTTGGAACAGAGACCTATGGCTCTCAAAGCCTAAAATATTTACTCTCTGGTTCTCAGATAAAGTTTGTTGATCCTTGCCATACTCTTTCAGCTGCGACGTTTCTCTAATGTTTTCCTTAGTGATATCTGTTGCTTCCCTCTTTCTTATTCTCACATTTCATTGGGCTGATAAGAATTTTCCTGAACCAGGTGTGGAAGTAGAAGTTCTTCCAGATGTGGAGGTACAAGTTGCTAGATCAAAGAGAATTCCTTGGGATTCCTGTGAATGAGGAAAAGACTCCACATGGGCAGAGGAGACAAAGAAGAGATAACAATCACCTCACGTAGAAGCTGAAATTTATTATTCTTGAGTCTTCTGAGGAACTTCTTGGAACTTAATGTTAACAAGTTTGAATCTGAAAACTTATCCCTTTGTTGTCAATAAATACCATTGATGAGCTCCTCATCTTCAAGCCACAATAGACTTTTTTCAGTTCTCACTCTACCCACTGTCCAGGGGCCCTCTCTTCCATAACCACATAATTGATCTAAATCATCAGATCAGCCTTTACTGCAATATTTTTCCTGGTGGGTCACCATGCTTGCCAGACAGCATATCAAAGTTTCAACTTAAATTTGCAGGCTTCATAAGGTCATCAAGTTCATACCCAAATGGGTCTCCTTCCTTATGCCACCATCGAACACTCCCCTCCAAAATACAACAGCCTTATCAACCAGAATCGGACAAGTCTGCTCCTCTTTCTGTAGCTTCGTGAATGGCATCTCATCAACACATCAGAAAATAAGTCTTAAAAGCACCCCTTCCTTTTCTTTTTCCCCAAACCCTCAAATCTTAATTTTATGTCTGTTACATTGTTCTCTCAATGCTGTCTGTCTCCTCCTCTTCATCCCATTAATTAATTCATATGAGGGGAGGACAGACTATAATGTGGTTCTGCAACGTATTGTAAACCAGACTTTCTCTGTTCAAACTGTTGCTCTTCAGACTCTCGCTGAGACAAGTGTAGAATGTAAGGACATAAAGGAGAACGCTGACAATGTCCCAAAAGATCTCTAGAAGAAAACGGTTTCAGAGGACTTCTGCATGTAAGAAACAAGAATGGAAGAACTAGAGAATCTGCGCTCAGAGACTTACACGCTGGATCCTCAGGTTAAAAGTTTGATGCGCTATCCGAGGTGCTGACGTGCGTATTCTTGAAAACCTATTCAGGTCAAAGATAGTCGTCTATTGTCAATCTTACCTTTCTTCTCATTTCTCCCGCATGTTCCAAGCCCAATGCACTAAAAATCAGCTGCCGCCTCAGATACGTAAGCCCAAAGCCACTGGCGGATTCTTATTGTACGCTCAACATTGCTCCCACCAGTCCCTCGGAGATCTGGGCGTGGCTTTCCTGCTGCTCTTTATAAAGCCAGCAATTCCAGCACTGTGCACCGCAATCCAAAATTCAACCACACGAGCACACTACAAAGTGCTCAACCTGTTTATCCAGCGAGGAAAAGAACAACTCTTAAATTATGATAATCTGGAACAAAACAAACTGGATTCCTGCTGGACATATGTTTCACTTACCTCACTTGGAGTAACGGAGGCTTCTCTCTTGGGGGACCTGGTGAAAATACAGGAGAGATAAGGACCTTCGATACAGCCAACATTCTCCTCTAGAAAGTGCTATTGGTGTTTAAAGTCCCATTCCCAAATCTTCTTCTTGTCTCCTCATTCTCCTGCTCTTCCTAGGCGGTGGCTTGTCTCTCCTCGCCTGTCTTCCTCTCCCCATTCTCTCGTTATGATACTCTCCGCTCTCTAGCTCCTCTCTCCTCTCCATTCCTCCTCAACTCTCTCTAGTTCTCACACATTAGTCTAGTAGTAACCGAATCTTGCTGAAATTCAAAGTTATCTGGAGGATTTTTAAAATTATACACCTTCCTGTCCTCCCCCGCCTCCACCCATGACAGGATTTCTTCCAAAACACGTGTCAGGGTTGACCGTGGCACATAATTTGAATACAGGCAGGAAACGTTACTTTTTGTGTCCCAGGGACAGACAGGGCTTGAGGACATGTCCAGGCGTAGGGAGGTCTGAGAAAAAACTAATTTGTTTCTTTTGATTCCTTCTTGTTCGTGTCATTGTGGGAAGCATTCTGTCTGAAAGAGGCAGTATATCCAAGGGGGCGTCTTTTCTAATCTTCTTTCCTGTCTTCTGTCCTTAAGGGTCTCAGAACCACAGATGCAGCGTCCTGGACAGAATGCCGCTTCCACGTTTCCGGAGAAAAAGATGCTGGGCTCAGAGATTTAAGAAAGTGACTCACACGCTCTTTGCTCTTCATTTCATGCCAATATTGTGAACTAATTACACTTCAGTCTTATCCCACCTAGACCTAAATTTCCTGAGCAGCTCTCATGGTACCGATCTTTGTATTCCCCTGCACCACGTTTTATATTTTTCTGACAGCTCTGTAGGCAGGGAGGAAGGAAGTTGAAGACTCAAGAGAACATTGCATCCTGAGACTCTCCTTGGTGGTGAACGGGAGCTGCCGCTCAGGAAGTCTGCTAGGGAGCAGTCTTTGGAGGGTCGGACGTTTATGAAAGATCCTAGTTGTATTAAGGGACCTTTCGCTTCAGAATGCAATGTCTCTTCTGTTGAGGGTTTCAGAAATAGCAGAGTTAAACGGGGTAGACCCTGACCTTTTAGCCTAAATCTTGGAACAACTGCAGATAATAGCGCTAACCGGATATACAGAATATTTGGTACTTTCCTTCGTAGGGGGTGTAGCTCAGTGGTAGAGCGCGTGCTTAGCGTGCACGAGGCCCTGGGTTCAATCCCCAGCACCTCCACGTGTCTTCCTTACTGGTGCGTCAAAAGCATTTTACCAACACACAGACTACTCTGTTCTCTTTCTCTGGTGGCTTTTTCACGCCAGGCATATGTGGAAGGATAGGGAACAGCAGGAAAAAGAAAGTAAGACTTTTGTCCTTCTCAGTCTATAGATTGGTGCGGGAATACTAAGAGAGAGACAGAGACAGAAAAAGAGAAGATATGTAAAGGAAAATGTCCGAGAGCTTCTTATCTTTTCCTCTTTCCGTTGGTCTATTTTCTTGCCCTTTCACAACTGATAATTGAATACTAATTCTTTTCAATTCCTAGAGCCTTGACTCCTTCAGCTTGGCTGCTTCGACACTGCACTAATACTTGACAAACCACCAATAGAGAACAGGCTATTTTTGTGTTAGAGACGTGGTCATTGCTTAGCATTCAGAACAGTTTCTTTTACTTAAATTAGATCCTGTCTTTGTTGTAGCTGAAGCAGCTAGGTTGGAAGGAGTCAAACACATGGAGTTGAAAAAGGTGGGGAGACTGGAGGTGCTGGGGATTGAACCCAGGGCCTCGTGCATGCTAAGCACGCGCTCTACCACTGAGCTACACCCCCTGCTGACCAGACCCCAAATATTCTATATATCTGGTTAGTGCTATTCTCTGCAGGTGTTCCAAGATTTAGGCTAAAAGGTTAGTTCTGCTGTTTCTGAAACCCTCAAGAGAAGAGACTTTGCATGCTGAAACGAAAGATCCCGGATCTGCTCCCGGATTTGGCGGTCGTCAGGTTTAGTCAAAAAAAATAGTGTAGCAGTTCGCATACAGAAACTTCCTAACCACAGACACCCTCCTGCATCCAATGCTTGAACGAATTGTCTAGAGGGCTGAAATGCGGAGAATCGGAATTCCGTGCTCTTAAATCGTTTTGTCACCATATTTAAATGTATTAAAGAAATCCTACCAGGTACACACGGAAAACATTGCAGAAACCAGCGGCGAAAGACTGTGGAGAAAAACGGCCGTTATCAACTGCATAGACAAAAGTCAACGCATCTCAGATGTTTAGGTATTTAATTTTGTTCTTTCGAATTTCTGTGCCAATCTCTCCTGGAGAATCGTTGCATTCTCGGAGGGAAAAGAATTTGATGGTTTTGTTTGTACCGCTAACCTTACTCCGCCGCCCTGTGTGGCCTTGAAATGTTCCCTCCTTCAAACTGAAATATTTGTTTTTTAAGAGTCGGTGCAGTTCTGAAGTATTCTTCTGATGCTCTTTGGAATAAAACTCAAAGATGGAAGTGTGGAGCAAGAACGGTGAACCATCTCGGGACCAGCGCTGGAGCATTCGCGTCAGCGGGAACTTTTGATTCAGCGCAGGTGGGTCCACTCCAGGCTGCTTTGAATTCTTTCATTTGCGTCAGGACACTAAATTGTGGGAAACTAATCTTTCTATCACAAAACTTTAAGACAACAGATCAGCTAGTTTGCAGCTTTTTTATTGATAATCCTTTGGCCTGATTGAGAAGATCCCAACAGAAGGAATGATAACACCCTACTGGCAATTTTAGAATCTGGTATCTGAGTAATAGACCCAAGATAAAAAGAGTTTTATGGGGTGATTAACAAGCTTTCAAGTCTGGTTTTACTTTTCAAAGAACCTAGCACTAAACTTGGAATCAGAGCTCTTTCTTTGATTTTCTTTTTTTTATGTGCAAATAATCTTTTTTCTCCTGCTCAATATTTTATCATTCTCTCTTTTTTAACTATCTCATTATTGTTGTTTCTAACCCAAGTCTGGTTATTCAAAAGAGTGAGTTACTGTAGTAAATCAAAGCAGTGATACCACTTGCTTCAAATATTTTATTCTACTTTGTCCTTTTGCCAGTTTCCTTAAAACTGAGTCCTTGGGGTGTTGTTCTATCTGTGCTTCTTACACAAGAAAACCTGTATTTTATATTCTGTAGTTTCAACTAAATTTTAACTTACAGAGGAATAAAACCATGAAACTACATTCATCTCTGAATGTAGAATCCGCTCAATTTTTTTTTTTTTTGTGAGGAAGATCAGCCCTGAGCTAACATCCATGCTAATCCTCCTCTTTTTGCTGAGGAAGACCGGCTCTGAACTAACATCCGCTGCCAATCCTCCTCCTTTTTTTTTCCCCCAAAGCCCCAGTAGATAGTTGTATGTCATAGCTGCACATCCTTCCAGTTGCTGTATGTGGGACACGGCCCCAGCGTGGCTGGACAAGTGGTGCGTTGATGAGCGCCAGGGATCCGAACCTGGGCCGCCAATAGCGGAGCGGTGCACTTAACCGCCAAGCCACCGGGCAGGCCTCCGTTCAATTTTTATATTTTCTGGCCAACTTATCTTTTTCTTCTCACTCATACCAAATTTGAAAGTATTTTTTTCCTTACAACTGAGTGAATTTTATGGAATTATTCCAAAGCATCTTCCTCCTCCCTCTTCATACATCAGGCTGTGCAATATTTAAGTCAGTTGTATAATTGAAAAATTAATCCATGGAACATAATCAGCTTTGGGAACAAAAATAGACTGGTTATCAGCATGCACTCCAACTAACGGAAACAAAAGCATGAGTCTGTGCGGAGTCACTGCTAAGAGGAAGCCACACAGCCTTAGGCACTCCAACTGCATAATTGACAGAATGGATGGGATGGTTAACAAACTGAGCTGGTTAAGTGCAGTTGAATAAAGAGCTGCTAAAATGTAGTCTGTAGGTTAAAGATATATGTTTTACTCAAAATCTATTCTCATTTATTGAGATCATATGGTTTTTCACTTTTAACCCATTGAAGAGCAGTAAAAATCCATTCACCTAATAATAATCCATTTTTGAGTTTCTGTAATAGAGTCTGTATTTGAAAGATAAAAGTGAATTTATTAATAACTTTTGAATCTATATACATTTGTGAGTTTTTCTTTCTTTTTAAATGTAGTCCTTGCAAGTCTTGCAATTGAATTATGCAAGCTTTCTAAAATTGAACTGGATTTTTTTTAAACATTTTTCTTTGGCAAAATTTTAAATATTAGCACAAAGTGAGCAGAACATATATTCATATTCCCAGTTCTGTGATCATTACAGGACACCTGCTCACTCTACCTCACCAACCACATGCCAAACCCTTCCAAAAACTTTTATTGGACCACCGTTGAGTTTCAGGCACCGGACTAGATGAGAAGCCTCTAAAACCTCTAAAAGACTCTCCAAAATTGTTGACTGAAGGATTGACAAAAGACACCTAAGTTCTCTAGAACTGAATAATTTCTCCCTGTTAGGGAATTATGACAATTTCAAAAGAGAGAAAAGCATTCCAAAGGATAATTTCCTCAAGATGGAGTATCTTTGCCCTGGGAATCTTTCCTCCAATGAAAATACGTAAAGTATTCACTGAGAAACCTAACTTTTTGACTTCAAATCTTGGCTCTGCTACATATCGGATGTGAGCCCTTGGTCCAGTTACTTGCCCTTTTTTGGGATCCAGTATTTAGTGACAAGTATTTAAATTATGACTGCATTCAAGTTCATTTATTGCTGTTATTATTATATATCCATTTTTTTCCAAGCACTTTTAGCAAATAGTAACAGATTGGCCAAAGAATACTTTTAGCAACACCCTAAGAAGCAGGAAATATTAGGGTGCTGTTAATCAGATACCACTCTGTGAAGGAAAATCACCTTGAATATAAGACCACACATTGATACTCAATTATTCCTGCATGCAGTTGTCAGTACATCTCTATATCACATCATTGCTAAAGGATAATTTTCCAAGAATGATAAAATCATGACTGTCATACAAATATAAAATGAACATGTGCCAAAGATTTTATTTAACTAATTATTCAATGAGTTAACAATTAATTAGTAACCTAATCATTAAGTCATTCACTTAATAAGCAAGATGTTGCAAGTGGCTAAAAAGAACCCAAAGTACCATGCATTTAGAGTCAGATAGGGAATGCTTAACTGAATTTACCAAAAGATGGAAACTTAGAAAAACAATTGCACATTTTTCTTAATGTATTTTAGATTTCTGATCTTAAAAATCATTATTATATTTATGAATAAGAGTGTATTAAAACATACTATGCAGAATATAAATTAAAACACATTTTGTATTTTGCCTAAATGTGGAGAAAATACTGTAACAGTCTACAAGGAGCCAAAGAGGTTTGGGGGTAAGAAAAGGCTGTTTTTTATGTAGGAAAGAGGAGCCTGGGTATGGGAGAAGAGACGTAAGGTTTGATTTATTTTTTTGCGTGTTTATTTGTTCATTACAAATAACTTACCACTTCCAAGAGCCAGCAAAACAGGAGGTGAGAGGTGGCTGTAATTTCTTTACTTCAGAGTTTTGGAGGTCCATCATTTCTCCCACCTCACCAACATTTGTGTGAATTTTGGGAGGTCACACAAAGTCACCTAAATTGTTTTGTGGATTACCACATAACACTAAAGGGCAACTGCCAACCCCAACACTCAGGAGTTTGCACCTTCACGTGACAAGCCCCCTCCAAGACATTTGGACTCTCTACATACAGCCCTCAGCAGAAGCAGTTTGGAATTGACCAAGCTGCACAGCAGACATCAGGATCACTTAGCACAGCTTTCCAAAGAGATTTGGGGCCACTGTCCTCGCCCGACTCCAATACTTAGTGATTCATCTAATCATCTGGTCAAGGATCAAGTTATTCAAACCTATGGTATTAATGAATGATAAGATTTTCCCCAAGGTTAAACTTGTTGTCTTGGAAGAGATGTCCTTTGCCACTTAGAGACCATTTCTCTCCTTCTCTGGGGCAAGTGCTGTCCTTTCTTACTCATTAAGTAAATGATGGAAATGATCTGAACAGACAAACCTCTGGTGCTCTCCCTTCTCATCACTGCCATCTCCCATTGTCACCTTCCCCCTCTTTCATTATACACTTGAAAACCTGATTTAATATTCTCTTCCTCCCTAAGTTCACACCTCTTCATCAGAGACAACATCCTCCCAAAGACCTATGTCACTTCTCATCAGCTAACAGTTTACTAATCCTAAGTAATGGTGCTTATTCCTTTTTTTTTTTCTTTCTGGTTTTTTTTTCTTTTTTGCTCCAATTGTGATGAGCTTTTGAGAAATTTGAATCCTTGAAAAAAGAAATTTATTGTTCCTGCCACCACACCTCCACTTTCATCTCTATATGGAAAGAAAGAATCTTGCTTTGGACTGGCCTCAGTCCAAATTTTTGTGAAGAAATTATGTTGTGATGGGTTATGCCATTTTAAATTTTCTAATTTTTGTGACACTTCCTTTCCTGTAAGTTGAGAATGTTGTGATGAGTATTTAGTCTGGTCATGTTCATGTATATTGTACTCTTTTAGCAAATTTATAGCCCTCATTGGATTCCAGTGCTCAGCATTTTTGGAGATTAAGAGAGAGGAAAGGATGAAAAGAAAAGAGAAATAAAGGACCCCGGAAAATATTTACTTTAGTTTTCCTTATTTTTTGAGCTGTGTCTGGGTCAAGGGACAGGATGCAGAGGAGCAGAAAGGCTTTCCATTGACTCCCTCGCTATCAGCTCTCTTCAGTCTCCCTCCTCCACCCGTCCATCCTCCGCTGCCGGGAATTGGATCCAGGCGGTGTAGGTGGAAGACAATAGATTCCAAGTCTTTCCGGGTGGGCAAGTATATTGTACAATAAGACTGCCAGGCACACGTAGAGTGTGAAACCTGAAAGCGAAAGTTGCACACAATCAAGTATTGAAAAAGAAAGGCAAGAAAGTGTTTCCGACAGGGGGCCGAAATAGCTCAGTTGGGAGAGCGTTAGACTGAAGATCTAAAGGTCCCTGGTTCAATCCCGGGTTTCGGCACACTGAACGTTTTAGTCAACGTCAAGGCGGATTTGCTTTCTTGTGAGTCAGGAAATGTGCTGTGTTCTTACTCTGAGGATATTCTCGCATATTGTAATTGCGTAATAAACAGAAAACTGTCTCGGAATTCCATGAAAAAGGAGTCGACGATCGAAGCCCACTTTTCTTTACCGTTTTCACATGATCTGTAAGCACTGGTAATAAAAAGACAATAATAAAATAATATACTGAGACGCACACGACATGAAAAAGCTGTGGGACCGTCACCGAGTCTCTGCGATTTGTGGTGCGCCCAGCAGCAGCGGGAAGGGAAAGACAGCCGTCTGTCGGCTCTGCCGCAGCTACACTCGTTGTAGCCCGAGAGCAGCCACAGTCCGTGTGTCAGTAATGAAGTGGCTGTGCTCGAAAAGCACTTTACATACGGCCAGTGAAATTCAAATTTTATACAAATTTCGTGTGTTACGAAACACTATTCTTCGTTTTATTTTTTCAATCTTTTAAAATAAAAAACAGTGCTCGTTTTGGCAGCACATATACTAGAATGGGAACGATATGTTCATTAGCCGGGCCCATGATGCAAGGATGATACGCAAATTCATGGCACGTTCATTTTTTTTAATGTAAAAAAAACCAAGCTCTAAGGCAATAATTTACCAACCCTAGGGTAGTGGATCCCACTGCAAAAACTCAGAACTTTAAGAGCAGGCAAAATTTCCGTAGCCTTCTACGAGTCAGAAATAACTGGAGAATAAATGTGAACGTAGGGAACCTGAACCCCTAGGGATTCTAGGGATTCGAACTTTGTTTCCCTGGATTAAAAGGTGAAAGTTTAACAAGTGAGCTAACCAAATCCACAGACCTAGTTTCTGCTCATATATTCCCTAACACATTTGGTAGATCTTGTCCTAGTTTGTAAATCTCTAGCATTGTCTTCATTGCAGAGAAAATTCCATTTGTAACAGGTGGTATAATCGCTAGCTAGCTCTCTCCACACCCTTCTCCTCTCTCTCTGTCTTCCATTCCTTTAGGCGCCCAGAACCAGAGCTGTAGCGTCCCCTAGAACATGTCACCGCAGTGTTTGCAGACCGTATTGCTAGACTCAAGGTGTTTTCATTTCATGATGAGTATTGTGCATTTATCCCTTTCTCTCTTCTTCGTTTCCCTACACGGAGTTAAACTCTCGAGGAAGCATGCCATTCTTCTGCGTATCCGTCTGCATTCTGTTTTCCATTTATCTTGCAGCATTTGTAGACAGAGGGGAAGAAAAACGAAGGAGAAAGAGTTGAAGACACAAGAGACTGTTCCATAATGGGCCTCTCTCTGTTGGTGGAGGTTAACTGCAACTCACGCAATCCCTTGGCAAGGAGACCTGGGAACAGGCCAACCGTGGGAAGACCATGAGGAAGAGTGTCTTTTGTCTAGCCTGCAGTGCCTCTTCTCTGATGGAGTCACAAGACTAGATTCAGGGTAGGAGCTTCAGAAATAAAGGAACTGATCAGGTTAACCCCCGTTCTGCCAACCATTTGAAATAAAGGAACTGAACAGGCTAACCCCCGTTCTGCCAACTATTAGGTCCTCGAAGACACCGGGAGAGGATGATTATTAGTCACGAACTTTTTCTCAGTAGCTGACTGTCTGGGTGGATGTGGTTGAGTTGTGGAGAGATTACTGAGCACGGAAGAAGTGCAAGGTGTAATTTTCCTTATCTCCGCCCTTGCAGTCTTCCACAGCCCCAGCTCCCTGGCCATGTCTGAGCCTCTCCTCTTTTTCTCTTTCAAAAGAAAGAAAAAATGAAAAATCATTTTTTCTTACTTTTGTTTTTGCGTTTCTTTACTCATCTTTTCCTGCTCACACTCGAGGGAAACTAGTTATCTAATTCGTTGCTTTTAGTACTCAAGCATTTCTACTCCTAGGGCTTTGGTGTCTATGGCCTAGTGATTGTGTCAGAACAAGGAAGGCTGGGTTGAGTGGGACAACACACAAAGGTACGGTTCACCCAGGGCAGCAAACGTGCCAGCTCCACATGAACCAGCCCATAATTGTTCATTGGCAAAATGAGTGAGGAGCAGAAAGAGAAAAAATAAGAGGACCACCGACAATTTCCTACTCCTATTTTCTCAGCTGTGCCTTTTTCAAGAGAGGGATTGCAGGCCAAGGAGCAAAACGGCTGCCACTAATTTTCTTCCTGCCCCTTCTTACCTTCCAGGCTCCACTGAGGGCAACTCAGCGCAGTCACTAGACGTTGAAGTCAGTAGATCTCAGTTCTTCTGCGTGGATGGGCGCTGCACGCCAAGGCCACTTTTCACAAGAAGACTGGGCGATCCAAACTCCAACGTGAAAATAATGATTTGGGTCAGCGAGTGTAGAGTTTTCTAGTGGGACTGAAGTAGCTCGATTGAGTGATGCTTTAGACCGAGTGCCCGGATCTGCTCCCAGATTTGGCGGTCGTCAGCTTTAGTCAAAAATAATCCTTTAGAGGGGAAGGTGGGAGGGAGGAGGGTGAAAGGGATAATTCGGTACGTGTGTGGTGATGGGTTGTAATTAGTATTTTGGTGGTGAAGATGATGTAATCTATGCAGAAATAGAAGTATAATGATGTACACCTGAAATTTTTACAATGTTATAAACCAATGTTACTGCAATAAACAAAAAATTAAAAAAAAAAGAAAAACAATTATAAAGCCAAAAATAATAATAATAATAATCCTGTAGCAGTTCACATACAGAGGCTTCCTGACCACAGACGCTCTCTTGCATCCAATGCTTGAAGCGAATTGTCTAGAGGGCTGAAATGGGGAGAATCGGAATTCCATGCTCTCAAATCTTTTTGTCACCATTTTTAAACAACTCGTCTGGTACACTCGGAAAACGTTGGCGAAACCAGCGGCGACAGACTGTGGAGAAGTATGGCCGTTATCAACCGCATAGACAAAAGTGAACCCATCTCAGAGGTTTTAGGTATTTAATTTTATTCTTTCGAATTTCTGTGCCAATCTCTCCTGGAGAATCGTTGCATTCTCGGAGGGAAAGAAATTTGATGATTTGTTGGGACCGCTAAACTTACTCCGCCGCCTGCTGTGTGCCCTTGAAATGTTCCCTCCTTCAAACTGAAATATATGTTTTTTAAGAGTAGGTGCAGTTCTGAGTTTTGTTCTGATGCTCTTTGGCATAAAACTCGCAAGATGGAAGTGTGGAACAAGAGTGGAGAACCATCTCGGAACGAGCGCTGGAGCATGCGCGTCAGCGGGAACTGTCGATTCAGCGCAGATGGGTGGGCTCCAGGCTGCTCTGTGGCTTTGAGTTCATTCACTCATGTCTGGGCACTAAATTGTGGGAAACTAACCTTTCTATCACGAAATTTTAAGACAACCAATCAGCTAGTGTCCAGCTTTTTAATTGACAATCCTTTGGCCATTTTGAGAAGATGCCAACAGAAGGAATGGTAACACCCTACTGACAACTTTAGAATCTAATATCTGAGTCTTATATAGTATCTTAATAGACCCAAGATAAAAAGAGTTTTATGAGGCAATCAACAAGCTTTGAAGACTGATGTGACTTTCCAAAAAAAGTTAGCACTAAACTTCTGGAATCAGAGCTCTGTATTCGATTTTCTTTCTTTCTTTCTTTTTTATTTTATGTGCAAATAATCATCATTTTTCCCCTTCCGATATTTTATAATTCTCTTTTTTAAACTGTCTCATTATTGTTGTTTCTAACCCAAATGTGGTTATTCAAAAGAGTGAGTTACTGTGGTAAATCAAAGCAGTGATATCACTTGCTTCAAATATTTTATTCTACTTCCTCCTATTACCGGTTTCCATAAGTTTGAGTCCTTGGGCTATTATTCTGTCTGTGTTTCTTACACAAGGAAACCTGTATCTTATATTCCGTAGTTTCAACTAAATTTTAACTTAAAGAGATTAAAGCCATGAAAATACAGAAAATGCAAAATCTTTTCAATCTTGTATATTCTGGATAACTTACCCTTTTTTTCTCACTTGTACCAAATTTGAAAGCATTTTTTTCTTTTAACTGAGTGGATTTTGTAGACTTATTCCAAAGCATCTTCCTCCTCCCAGCATATGACATCAGAATATCTAATACTCGTCAATTGTAACGTTGAAAAATTAATCACTGGAACATAATCAGAAATGGGAACAAAAATAGACTCATTGCTAGCATGCAGTCTAACTCATGCAAACAAAAGTGTGAGTCTGTGGCAAGCCAATACTAGAAGGTAGCCAGATAGCCTTAGGCACTCCAACCATAGAACTGACAGACAGAATGGATGGGTTGGTTAATAAGGCGAGCTGGTTAAGTGCAATTGAATAAAGACTGCTAAAATGCAGTCTGTAGTTTAAAGATATAGACTGAATTATATATTTTACCAAAGCCCTACCATCATTTATTGAGATCATATGATTTTCCACTTTCAACCCATTTTTGAGCAGTAAAAATCCATTTACCTAATAATAATCCATTTTTCTGTTACTGTAATGGAGTCTGTATCTCAAAGGTAAAATTGAATTTAGTAATAATTTTAGAATATGTATACATTGGTGAGTTTTTCTTTCCTTTTAAATGTCTTTCTTGAAAGTCTTGCAATCGAGATTATGCAAGCTTTCTAAAACTGAACTGGATTTTCTTTTTGCCTTTGTCTCTGCTTTGCGAAATTTTAAACATCAGCATAAAGTAGGATGAACACATATTCATATTCCCAGTCCTGTGATCATTTCAGGACACCTGCTGACTCTACCTCATCAACCACTTACCAAACCTTTTGAAAAACTTTTATGGGACCACCATAGAGTTCCAGGTACTGGTCCAGATGATAAGCCTCCAAAGCCCCTGAAAGATGCCAAAATTGTTGACTGAAGGATTTGATAAAAGACACCTAAGTTCTCTAGAAATGAATAATTTCTCCCTCTTAGGGAATTATGACAATATCAAAGGAAAGAAAAGTATTCCAAAGGATATTTTCCTCAGGGTGGAGTGTCTTGGCCCTGGGAATCTTTTCTCCAATGAAAATATGTAAAGTATTTACCAAGAAGCCTAACCGCCTGACTTCAAATCCTGGCTCTGCTGCATATCAGATGTGAGCCCTAGTGCCAGTTACTTGAACATTTTTGGGATCCAGCATTTAGTGACAAGTATTTAAATTATGACTTCAATCAAATTTATTTATTTCTGTTCTTATTATATATCCATTTTTTCCCCAAGCACTTTAAGCAAACAGTAACAGATTGGCCAAAGAATACTTTTAACAACACCTTAAGAAGCAAGAAATATTATGGTGCTGTTAATAAAATACCACCCTGTGAAGGAAAACCACCTTCATTATGAGACCACACATTGACACTCAATCATTCCTGCGTGCAGTTGCCAATACATCTCTATATCATGTCATTGTTTAAGGATAATTTTCCAAAAATGATAAAATCATTACTGTCATACAAATATAAAATGAATGAATGCCAAAGATTTTATTTAACTAATTAGTCAATGAGTTAACAATTAATGAGTGATTATTAACTTAATAATTAATTAACTCATTTATTTAATGAGTAAGATGTTACAACTGGCTAAAAAGAACCCAGAGTACCATGCATTTACAATCAGACAAGTAATGCTGCAACTAATTTGCAAAAAAATGAAACTTAAAAAACAATTGTACATTTTCTTAGTGTATCTTAAATAGCTGATCTTAAAAATGATTATTGTATTTATGAATCAGTGTGTATTAAAACATACTATCCAGAATATAAATTAAAATATATTTTATATTTCGCTTAAATGTGGAAAAAATACTGTAATGGGGTGCAGGGAGTCCAAGAGGTTTGGGGGTAAGAAAAGGCTGTTTTTTATGTGGGAAAGAGGAGCCTGGGTATGGGAGAAGAGATGTAAGGTTTGGTTTATTTTTATGTGTTTATTTGTTCATTACAAATAACTCACCACTTCCAAGAGCCAGCAAAACATAAAGTGAGAGATGGCTGTAATTTCTTTACTTCAGAGTTTTAGAGCTTCCTCGTTTCTCTTACCTCACTAACATTTGGGTGAATTTGAGAGGTCACAAAAAATTCACTTAATTTGTTTTGTGGGTTAACACATAAACACTAAAATTCAACTGCCAGCCAAAATTCCCAGGAGTTTGCACCTTCATGTGACAAGTCCCCTCCAAGATATTTGGACTTCTCTACATACAGCCCCCTCTAGAAGTAGTTGGAATTGACCAAGCTGCACATCAGACATCACAATCACTTAGTACAGCTTTCCAAATAGATTTGGGGCCACTGTCTTGGCCCTACTCAAATACTTGGTGATTCATCTAATCATCTGGTCAAGGATCAATTTATTCAAACATGTAGTATCAATGAATTATAAGATTTTGCCCAATGTTAAATCTGTTGTCCTGGAAGAGATGTCCTTTGCCACTTAGAGACCATTTCTCTCCTCCTCTGGGGCAAGTGCTATCATTCCTTACTCACTAAGTAAATGATGGAAATGATCTGAACAGACAAATCTCTGGTGCTCTCCCTTCTCATCACTGTCATCTCCCATTGTCACCTTCCCCCTCTTTCATTATACACTTTAAAACCTGATTTAATATTCTCCTCCTTCCCAACTTCTCCATCTTTATCAGAGACAACATCCTCTCAAAGACCTATGTCACTTCTCATCAGCTAACAGTTCACTAATTCTAAGTAATGGTGCTTCTTCCTTTTTTTTTTACTCCAATAGTGATGAGCTTTTGATAAATTTGAATCTTTGAAAAAAAGAAATCTGATGTTCCCTGCCACCACACTCCACTTTCATCTTCACATGGAAAGAAAGAAATTTGTTTTGGACTGGCCTCAGAGCCTGCTGGATAAGGTGTCTGATTCTGAGCTACACTGATTACTTATTCACTGAGTAGTAAGAGCTCACTAATGGTACATTTGGAAAACCTGGCTTCGACCTGATGTTAGATTCCAGAATTCATGACTAGTTACCCTTACAATCATGGAACCTTCTGAGACGATCCATAAAACTCTTATTTCTCTGTACCAGCTTCCAGGTCAAGAGTCTGTTATCTCTTCTACATTTGGAATATGGTTTGCTAGAAAATTGATTTTATATCATACTCCAAAGTTTGTGGAGTACATTCTTATGTATCATCTCCTTTTGTCTTTGCCACAACCCTTTAAAATAGTGACTGTCAGCCCCTTGCACATCTAAGGAATTGGAGGTTCAGTGGTTCAAAATCAGAAAATTGCTCTACATCACTAATTTAACAAAGGAATTGACTGAAAATACCAACCCTGATTTTATAATTGCAAGTCTTGGGTTATTTTCTTGTAACCCTATGGTGCTCACAGATAGATACTTCAGTGTTTTTTTCCATGCCAGTCTTTGTGTTACATACCTAAAAGAAATTCAATAGACAGTGATTTAAAGCACTGTGACCATCATTAGTTGCTATTCAAGCTTGCTTCCAAGTCTTTGTGGGTTCTTCCCAATGTAGGCATTTAAAATTATTGAAGCGCTGGTGAGGATCTGTGACCAACGAGCAGCCAACCGCAACTTAGTGGTCGATGACCAGAAGTAAGTTCAAGTTCCTTCTACTTGCCTAAGTTAGTTGAAAAAAATAAGGGAGAAAAATGACCATGAACGCTTACTCTTGTGATTTGGACTCAAATGTCTTATCATTAGGCCACAAGACCACCATATTCACTTCCCATGTACAGCTGAAAGCAGACGTATAGTAGCCATAAATTTAGGTTTCTTGCTTTAAAGAGCCAGCAATTTCAAGAGTCTATTGCAATTAAATTAAATTTTATCAACATTCCAAAGGAAATAATACACTTTCTGAAAACTATTACTTACAATTGATGAACTATAGGAAGGTGGGTAGTGTGATCATTTATCAAAGTTACTCTTTTCTCTGTTATTGGGAACGATAATAGGAATAAGGAAGGAGAAACCTGGAGCTCAAGTCTGCAATGAAAAAGAGGAGGTGAGAACAGGAAATGAAGACAAGAAAGAGAGGGTTGTATGTTCCTATCCCATGTGTTTCCAAAAAACCATGGTGCTTGCTCCAGAATGGGCAAATAATGGTCTGTAAGCAACAGAGAAAGTGTTTCCTAGATGGGCAAGCCTGGTTTAACACTAATGAAAAAAATCTATCATAGTGTAGGCATGAACAACTTGATCCTTGACTGGACAATTAGAAGAATCACCAGATATGCCAGTGGGTGGAGGTCCCTCTCTGGTAGGGTGTGGTAATTGATCATGTTGTCTGTGATGCCTTGAGTGGACAGAAAAGCTTGGAGGGGTGCTTGTCTCATTGAAGAGCAAATCACTCAGATATTTTGGCTAGATGACATGCTCTGGGGTAGTATTAATTGGGTAGGGGAAAGGAAAAATCCCCAACCCACGGAAGTAAAGCAATTGCAGCCATCTCTCACTTTACCAGATGGCTTCTTTTCTTGGAAGTGTCAAGATATTTACAACACACACAGTCACACACACACACAGACACACACCATATATCATTTCTCCTGTGCCCCATGTCCTCTTTCTCACATTGCTTTCCCTCTCCCAGCCTTTCCTTCTTCCTCAACCACATCAATTCCTCCCAAGTCATCTCCTACATTTTTTTGCCACGTATAGAAAAACATAAGTTTATATTCTGAACAATATGTTCCAATGCATACTACATCATTAAACCATAAAACTTTTTATGATCAAGAATTTAAAATAGTTGAGAAATGTAAGACAAGTATGTGGAAGTTGTCATGAAACAGTATGGTTACTATCCTCAAATCTGCAGTTCATCATGTCCATTCTCTTATCCTCTTTGAACCTTCCACAAACATTGAGGACTTGAGTATTTTCTTCTTTTGCTATCTGTTCAAGACTTGGAGATGTTGCAGTCACACAGATATAGCCTTCAGGACAGTTTGGACAATACATTGGTCTTAGTTAGTCTGCTGTTCTCAATTCGGAATCTGGGTCCCTTGAAGGACACATGGATAGGACTACACAGCCCATCTTTGTGAAGAATGACTCAAGGACTGAACACCTACTTAGCACACATCTGACACTGACCATCTTCCTCCCAACCTTTTCCATGATAAAGGAAAAGTGGAGAAAACAGGAAGTGGCTTCCTCCTTTAGTAAGAATGGCCTCTCCATTTGCTGGAATCACCTATAAGCTCACTGCTCTCCATCTCTGGGGGTAAACATTGATTTGTTCCCTAGTGTTGGACGATGGTGATCAAGGGGTCTCCTAATTTTTTTTTTCAAATTCTCCAGACTCAACTTTAAATGTTTTCTTAACTTCAGGGATAAGCGGTGTTAAATTGATTCCAGGTATATGATAGAAGAGGCATATTTAGTTCTATTTGCAGGGCTGCTTCAGAGTCTACAGTGGAGACCTTATAATCCAGGTGATTTGATTGCACATAGCACCCTAATTATTTCCCACTGCCTAAATTGTTGCTGAGTACAGCCTGTGATCAATGTTTCCCTGATTGAGTCAAGCATGTGGAAAGAAGAGGTAGAGGTGGATAATAGAAATTGCAACGATAAAATTGAACAAAGCCATGGGTGAATTAACTCTTTGATGAAGTGAGACACAAAGAAGAAAAGTATGTGGCCCAAGAGCACACGGTCAAGTCACGGAGGAACAAAGTTATGAAGACAGGGATTGCTGTGAAACTTTTCAATGGAGAAAATAGTTCTAAAGTGAAGACACTTTACCCTGAGAAAACTCATTTTTCTCCTTTGAATTTGTCATAGCCACTTCATAGGGTATAGTAGGCAGAATTCTAAGATGACTCACAATGCCCTTTATCCTTGTATAACCTTCCCTCATTTGAACATCCCTAGAACCTGTAAATGTGATGAGATGTCACTCCAATGGTTATGTTACCTTATGCGGGAAAGGGGAAAGTATCCTTGGGAAGCCTGACCTAATCGTGTGAGCCCTTTAAAAGCAAATCATTTTCTTCAGCTGGTCACAGAAGAGGACGTCAGAGAGACACGCAGTGGCAGACCTAGATGAAAGAAAACGTAGATGTTGTGAATTATCTGTGGGGGCCATGTGGTTGACAGCTAGCAGGAAAATGAGGACCTCAGTTACACAGCTTCAAGAGAACGAATTCTGCCAACAGCCAAACAGCTTGGAAGAGGATCCTGATGCGAACCACAGCTCTGGCTGACTCTTTGATTTCAGCAGGTGAGACTTTGAGTAGAGAATCCAGGAATGCTGTGCCCAAACCTCTGACCTGTAGAGACAGAGATAATAAATTTGTGTTAAGTCACTAAGTTTGTGGTAATTTGTTATACAGTAATATAAAATTAATACATACTGAGAATATTTTTCCACAGAGCCTGGGAAAGTCTCGTCCAATCCCTCAGTCAACTATGTTGAAGAGTCTTATAGGTTCTTTGGAACTCAATAGCTGGCAGAGGACCTGCAACTCAGTGCAGGTCTAATCAAAGGTTGCATGAAGACTTGGCAGGTGGTTGCTGAGGTAGAGGCAACATGGTGCTCTGAAATGATGACAGGATTTGATAAAAGAATATGTGAGACTCATATGATACCTATGTTATTTTTAGAAATTCAGGTGCCCTTCCTCTTATTCATTCTCATTCCTTCCACTTTTCTTTTCATGTTTTTCCCCTTTTCTAACAAGTCAGGAGCCATAAGGCATGCATTTTCATGGACTAGAAGGGAGGAGCTGCAGCAACCTGGCGGGTGATGTCAGAGTCAAGAAGTGGGTTCTTAGCCTGTCCATATGGATATACCAAACTAAAATGAGTCACCAAACTAAATGCATGTTATCACTTGGGGAAACTTGGTAAAGGATACTTGACATCTCTTTATATCATTCCTCAAAACTGTAAGTGAATGTACACTCATATCAAAATTAAAAGGGTAATTAAAAATATGGCAATTTGTAGTATCTCTCTTTTTATTGAGCTGAAATATACACTCAGTGTGCACCACCAGCTGCTTCAGAAACACCCAAAGCAGCTTTAATGGAAATAATGTGATAAAACTTATATTATTCAGAATTTGTCGGCTAGATTTGGAAAAGGGTGTCAGAAAGAATTCTCAAGAAATATTTTATATATGTAGATATGAGCATAGTTACATGTATCTAAAGAAAAATATTTGTCATCTATAAAATAGATAATATTTAAACTAGGTACAACAGAAAGTATTAGGAAATATAGTTTTTTAAAAAAATTGTTAATGAGGAAATTCTGTTTAAAAATAACTCAAGAAATAAGAGTAAAACACAAAAGCTTCTCAGAAAATTAACTTTGTGAGATGAGAAAGTTCTATTCTTAAAGAAGACAGAATATTTTTTCTTTTTTTAAAAGCAGACTATTGAAAAATAAATTTTACTAAACTATTAATCTTTTCTTTCTATTATTCATAAGCTTTCTTAGTTGAACAATTTAAGAAGCTTTCATATATGTATGTTTAAATGTATATTTATATATATTTATTAATCTCTATCTTTATGAAGTTTGATCTATTTTGAAATTTTCCCGGTAACAAATGTAGCCATATTTAATTTAATTTGATATCAGTTCAAGATCTTTAAGTGAATTATAGATGTTGGTAATTATATTCAATTTGATACATTACAGAGTAATAGAACACTTTTGATGTTAAAAGTCAGAGAGATGACATTTAAATTTTTTTCTGCAAATGGCAGAAGAGAATGGCAGAAATTTCTCTTCTGCAAATGGCAGAAGAGAAAGAACTATAATAGAAGCAAAAATAATTTGCAGTATAGTCTGGAATTCAAAAGGGAGGGGACTGAAAAAAACTTTTAACAGACATCTGTCTTTACAATGTAATTCAGTTAAATACATTACAGTTCAACGACTTGAATATATTGTGGGAGAAAAAATTAACTTATTTGATGTGTGGTGATGAGTGGAAATGAGCCACTCATAGCTCCAACCTCGAAATGCTTAGTGGGCAGGTGGTCCTAGTTCCTGCTCTCTGAATCCACCACTGTCTTGGCACAGCGCTCCGCTTTCCACTAGCTGCTCACAGCCAAGGGATGCTAAGGCGGGTTCACTCTTGCCAGACTGCTCAGACCTGCCAGTTCGGCTAAAAGACTCACCACCGGTGAGATTCTGCCTGTCCAATCCCCTTTCTTTCAATTTCCCCTTCAAAGGAGTCATATCTGCATCCAAGTCTGATGGCTTTCACGGTTTCCTCTGGCTTCCTCCCCTTTTCGCTCACTGGTGCCTCCTCACGATTTGAACTAATGCATGACTCATAAACCTTTTAAACCAAATTTAGAGAGTTTAAGTTAGGAGTTAATAAGTAAATAAATCGCAAATCTAATGTAAGTCAAAATATATTTCATATCACATTTCACATTGTGTGGTAGGGTAAAAAGCAAATGGCTATTTTTAACCCCAAATTACCAAAGCAGTCTAATTTTTCTTAAGTTTCACATGAATTAAAAATAACATCTGATTTTTCTCATATAATGTATAAATCTCTATATGTTTAAATCAAATTTTTTTTTTAAGATTCTTTACAGCAGTGGTCAGCAAACCATGGCCTGTGGACCAAATTCCACTTGCTCTCTGTTTCTGTATAGGCCCACTGCTTGGTCTCAATGTTCGTATCCCTCCAAAATTCATGTGTTGAAACCCTAAGGCCCAATACGGTGGTATTAGGAGGTGGGCCTTTGGGAGGTGATTAGATCATGAGCGTGGAGTCTTCACGAGTGAGACGAATCTCCTTACAAAAGAGAGCCTTGAGAGATCTGTCTTATCCCAAGCCTGTGATCTGGAAGAAAGTTCTCGCTCCACAATACTGGCCCTCTGATCTCAGACTTCCAGCCTCTAGAACTGTGAGAAGTAAATTTCTGTTGTTTATAAGCTATGCAGCCTGTGGTATTTTGTTATGATGGCATAACTAAGACACCTACCAAGTAAAAATGCCTTTTACATTTTTAAATGATTGACAGAAAATAAAAACAAGAATAATATCTCATGACGTGAAAATTATATGACATTCAAATTTCAGTGTCCATAACCACAGCCACATTCATTCATTTTTGTACTGACTGTCTATGGCTACTTTCCTGCTACAACATCAGAATGGAATAGTTTCAACAGAGACCTATGGCTCTCAAAGCCTAAAATATTTACTCTCTGGTTCTCCGATAAAGTTTGCTGATCCTTGCCATATGTCTTTGGCTGTGACATTTGTCTAATGTTTTCCTTAGTGAGATCTGTTGCTCCTCTCTTTCTTATTCTCACATTCCATTGGACTGATAAGAATTTTTCTGAGCCAGGTGTGGGAGTACAAGTTCTGCCGGATGTGGAAGTACAAGTTCCTAGTTCAAAGAGAATTCCTTGGGATTCCTGTGAATGAGGAAAAGACTCCACATGGGCAGAGAAGACACAAAAGAGGTAACAATGACGTCACCTAGAAGCTGGTAGCTTGAAATTTATTATTCTAGAGTCTTCTGAGGGAGTTCATGGAACTTAATGTTAACAAGTTTGAATCTGAAAACTTATCCCTTTGTTGTCAATAAATACCATTGACGAGTTCCTCATCTTCAAGTCACAATAGACCCTTTTCAGTTCTCACTCTACCCACTGTCCAGGGGCCCTCTCTTCCGTAACCACATAATGAATCTAAATCATCAGATTGGCCTTTTCTGCAATGTTTTTCCTGGTGGATCACCATGCTTACCAGACATCATCCCAAAGTTGCAACTTCAATTTGCAGGCTTCATAAGGTCATCAAGTTCATACCCAAATGGGTCTCCTTCCTTATGCCACCATCTAACACTCCCCACAAAATATAACATCCTCATCAACCACAAGCAGAAAAGTCTGCTCCTCCTTCTGTAGCTTGGTGAAAGGTGTCTCATCAACACAACACAAAATACCTGTAAGTCTTGAAAGCACCCCTTCCTTTTCTTTTCTCCCCAAACCCTCAAATCTTAATTATATGTCAGTTACATTGTTCTCTCAACCCTGTCTATCTCCTCTTCATCCCGTCAATTAATTCATATGAGAGGGGGACAGACTATAATGTGGTTCTGCAATGTATTGTAAACCAGACTTTTTCTGTTCAAACTATTGCTCCTCAGACTCTCGCTGAGACAAGTGTAGGATATAAGCAGTAAAAGAGAGCACTGAAAATGTCCCAAAAGATCTCTAGAAGAAAACTGGGTTTCAGAGGACTTCTGCATATGAGTAAGAAACAATGGAAGAATTAGAGAATGTGTGCTCAGAGACTTACACGCTAGATCCTCAGGTTAAAAGTTTGATGCGCTATCCGAAGTGCTGACATGAGTATTCTTGAAACCTACTGAGGTCAAAAGGATTCGTTTATTATCCATCTTACCTTTCTTTCTCATTTCTCTGTCACATTCCAAGCAAAATGCGCTAAAAATCAGTTGCTGCCTCAGATACGTACACCCAAAGCCACCGGCGGATTCTGATTCTACGCTCAACATCGCTCCCACTACAGTTACTTGGGGATCTGGGCGAGGCTGTCCCGCTGCTCTTTAGAAAGCTATCGGTTCCAGCGCTATGCACCGCAAACCAAACTTCAACCACACGAGCACTCTACAAAGTGCTCAACCTGTTTATCCAGCGAGGAAAAGAACAACTCTGAAACAACGATAATCTGGAAGAAGACAAACTGGATTCTTGCTGGACATCACGTTTCACTTGACTTTGCTTAGAGTGACGGAGGCTTCTTTCCTAGTGGACCTGGTGAAAATGCAGGAGAGATAAGGACCTTGGATACATCCAACATCCTCCTCTATCCCAATGCTATTGGTGTTTATAGTCCCATTCCCAAATCATCTTCTTGTCTCCTTCTCATTCTCCTGCTCTTCCTAGGCGGCGGCTTCTCTCTCCTCACCTGTCTTCCTCTCCCCATTCTCTCGCTGTGATACTCTCTAGCTCCCCTCTCCTTTCCATTCCTCCTCAACTCTCTCTAGTTCTCACACATTAGTCTAGTAGTAATCAAGTCTTGCTGAAATTTAGAGTTATCTGGAGGAGTTTTAAAATTATATACATTCCTGTCCTCCCCTTCCTCCACCCATGACAGGATTTCTTCCAAAACACGTGTCTGGGTTGACTGTGGCACAGAATTTGAATACAGGCAGGAAACGTTACTTTTTGTGTCCCAGGGACAAACAGGGTTTGAGGACCTGTCCAGGGGTAGGGAGGTCTGAGGAAAAACTAATTTGTTTCTTTTGCTTCCTTCCTGTTCGCGTCATTGTGGGAAGCATTCTGTCTGAAAGAGGCGGTATATCCACAGGAGCCTCTTTTCTAATCTTCTTTCCTGTCTTCTGTCCTTAAGGGTCTCAGAAGCACAGATGCAGCGTCCTGGACAGAATGCCGCTTCCACGTTTCCGGACAAAAAGATGCTGCGCTCAGAGATTTAAGAAAGTAGTGACTGACACACTCTTCGCTCTTCATTTCATGCCAATATTGTGAATCAATTACACTTCAGTCTTATCCCACCTAGATCTAAATTTCCTGAGCAGCTCTCATGGTACTGATCTTTGTACTCCCCTGCACCACCTTTTATATTTTTCTGAGAGCGCAGTAGGCAGAAAGGAAGAAAGTTGAAGACTCAAGAGAACACTGCATTCTGAGACTCTCTTCCGTGGTGGACGGGAACTGCCACGCAGGAAGTCTGCTGGGACCTGTCGTTGGAGGGTCTAACGGTTATGAACGATCCTAGTTGTATTAACGGACCTTTCATTTCAGAATGCAATGTCTCTTCTCTTGAGGGTTTCAGAAACAGTAGAGTTGAACGGGGTAGACCCTGGCCTTTTAGCTTAAATCTCAGGACACCTGCAGATAATAACACTAACCAGATATAAACAATATTTGGGGCCTTCCTCAGCAGGGGGTGTAGCTCAGTGGTAGAGCGCGTGCTTAGCATGCACGAGGCCCTGGGTTCAATCCCCAGCACCTCCACGTCTCTTCAGTAGTTCCTTACAAGCGTGTCACCAACACACAGAATATGTGTTCCCTTTTCGTGGTGGCTTTTTCACGCCAGGCATATGCGGAAGGATAGGGAACAGCAGGAAAAAGAAAGTAAGAGTTTTGTCCTTCTCTGTCTGCCTATTGACACAAGAATACTAAGAGAGAGAGAGAGAGAGACAGAGAAAGAGAAGAGATGTAAAGGGAAATGTCCAAGGGCTTCTTGATTTTTCCTCTTTCTGTTGGTCTATTTTCTTTCCCTTTTGCAACTGATACTTTAATACTAATTCACTTCAATTTCTAGGGCCTTGACTCCTTCAACTTGCCTGCCTCAACACTGCACTAATACTTGACAAACCACGAATAGAGAACAGGTTATTTTTGTGTTGGTGACATGCTCATTGCTTAGCACTCAGAACAGTTTCTTTTACTCGAATTACGTCCTGTCTTTGTTGTTGCTAAATCAGCCAGGTTGGAAGGAGTCAATCCATGGAGTTTAAAAGGGTTGGAGAAGGGAGACACATGGAGGTGCTGGGGATTGAACCCAGGGCCTCGTGCATGCTAAGCACACGCTCTACCACTGAGCTACACCCCCTGCTGAGTGAACCCCAAATATTCTGTATATCTGGTTAGCGCTATTATCTGCAGGTGTTCCAAGATTTAGGCTAAAAAGTCAGGGTCTACTCTGTGCAGTTCCGCTGTTTCTGAAACCCTCAGGAGAAGAGACGTTGCATTCTGAAATGAAAGGTCCCTTAATACAACTAGAAGCTTTCATAAACATCTGACCCTCCAAGGACTGCTCCTAGCAGACTTCCCGAGTGGCAGTTCCTGTCCATCACCAAGGAAAGTCTCAGGATGCAATGTTCTCTTGAGTCTTCAACTTCCTTCCTTCCTGCCTACAGAGCTCTCAGAAAAATATAAAAGGTGGTGCAGGGGAATACAAAGATCGGTACCATGAGAGCTGCTCAGGAAATTTCAGTCACCAGTCATGGAAAGTTGTGGCCCTAGCTCTTTGGCAGTGAGGGATTGGGTAGACACTCCTGGATAAAACTTCTCTTAAATATCCTCGAGGCATTCAATCTGGACAGTTGAGAAAATTATTTGTAGAAGTGTTGTGTTATGCTAAAATAGTTCTGTTGGGAGAGCTTTTGATGGAGGAACAATAGGTCCATTTAGTTCACAGTCTTGCTCATGAAAAGTCATCTGCTTTTGTCAAAATGGATTATGGACTTGCAGGTTGTTTACACAAGTCCACAGACACCATCTTGCATCCACTTCCTAAAGTCACTACTCTAAGCACTGACACAGGCAGAAACAGAATTCAGTGACTTCGTTATTCCTGGCTTCTCCATAAAATACTTTTGGTCATTCCTTCATAAATCTTTAAATAAGCTCTTGCTTGAAATACCTCAGGGTATAATTTTGGAGCATAAAGGGAAATTATAAGTTGCTTGGGCCAAAAGCAACTCATCACACCATGATGTAGCCATTGCCTTTCCCCCCTCTAGGTCAACTCGATTCTATCTATTTTTTATTAACCAGAAACTCCTCAAACTTGTGGTCCAAAAATGGCACCTTTTAAACATTCCAAGGGCTCCTTAATTTCATTTTTTCAAATATATAAATCTCTATGAATCTCTTCTGTGGTGTCAATGTGGTTGGGGGATAAAGGTAAGTTTGGAATTTTTATTTGATCTGCCGTCCTTAGTGTTTCCTCCTGTGTCTGCCCTTGTCCTCTTTATTCCTGTATTAGTTTCTAATGGCTGCTGTAACAAATAAGCACAAACTTTGTGGTTTAAAACACCACACATTTATTCTGCAGGTCAGAAGTCTGAAATTAGGTTCACTGGGCTGAGGTCAAGGTGTCAGGAGGGCCGCAGTCCCTCTAGAAGCTCTAGTGAAGAATTCACTTCCTTGTCTTTTCCACCTTCTACAGATGCATTCCTTGGGTTTCTTGACTTGTGGTCCCTTCCTCCATCTTCAAAGCAAGCATTGTAGCATCTCTCTTTGGTAGATGGTTGTTCTGTCCTCAGGAGGCCTTCTCCCAGCTATCTTATTCCTTGGTTCTCCCCTGCAAACTAACCAGCTTATAGTCTGGGCTATATCTTCACTAAATGCAAGAATCTCCTCCCAATTTCTTTTACCATAACCTCTCCTGTTCTTGAGGGCACCCTTATGTATGAATTTCCCCATGCTCTGTGGCAAATAAAGTCAGTTCCTTTAGGAAGACATTGGGATCTGTTTTTTGATCTGCTTCTCCCTCCTGCTCCCACTCCTAAGCAATCTCTGTTCCAGGACTCTGGAGACAATGGCCAGCTTCTTTCTGAGTAATACTCCCTCCTTAAGAGGTGAGTGCTCAGTGGAGGGGCCAACAGCCTGTGGTCCTCTAGGCTTGTCCCTCCTGCCATGAAAAAACTACCTCACAAGCTGGGGCAAGGTGATTGGGGCCTCAGTATTTTCAGTACACCATGCCCAAAGTAGAGCCTCCATTCTGTGAGTAGGGCACTGAATGGAAAAAAGAAGCCTCCACCTCTAGACCATATTCTTCCAGGACTTAGCCTCAGCAACAGGCAGCTGAAGGCAGGATGACAAACAGTGAAGTCCTGCTCCTTTGGGGAAGAAAATCCTGCTGTCAGGAGTTGGGAGGGGGAGGGAGTTCTATGTTCTTGGCTGTACCGGTCTGGAGCGGACTTTCCACCTTGCTGAGATGGGAGAGGGGAACAAGAAAGAGATTTTGTTTCAAATACCAAATTATAACAGTGTATTGTTATGTTTATAGCACTAATAGATGTAATGTGTATAACAATAATCCACAAATGTAGAAAAAGGACTAGAACTATAAAAAAATAATGTTTCTCTATATTACTGGAATTAAGCTGGTATAAATCTGAAGCTAATTCTGATAAGTTAAGATGATGCCTGTTTTTGAGCACTTAACATTTTCCTACAGGACTTGGAGGCTCTGTTTATTGTTTTTAGTCTTTTTTTCTCTCTCTTTCCATCAAATTGGATAAGTTCTATTCATCTATCTTTGAGTTAACTGTTTCTTTCCCTGGATCTTCATTTAGTCTAGCCAGTGAATTTTAAATTTCAGACATTGTACTTTTCAGATCTAAAGTTTCCATTTGGTTCCTTTTTATAGTTTCTATTTCTTTACTGAAAATGTTTTCATTTAGGTTCATTGAAGTAGAGTTATCATAGAGTATAGTTATAATAGATGTTTTAAATTTCTCATCTGATAATTACAAGTACTGGGTCATCTTGAAGTTACCATCTATTGATTGTATTTTCTCTTCAGAACTGATCATATTCTCCTAGTTCTTTGCATGTTGAGTAATTTTTTTTTATTGATGTTTTAATGGTTTCTAACATTGTGAAATTTTGGGTTGTACATTTTTGTTTGTCCATTACCCCATATATGACTCCCTTCACCCCTTGTGCCCACCCCCCACCCCCACTTCCCGGGTAACCACAGTCCAGTTTTCTCTGTCCATGTGTTGGTTTATATTCCACATATGAGTGAGATCATACAGTGTTTGTCTTTCTCTTTCTGGCTTACTTCACTTAACATAATACGCTCCAGGCCCATCCATGTTGTTGCAAATGGGACGATTTTGTCTTTTTTTATGGCTGAGTAGTATTCCATTGTATATATATACCACATTTTCTTAATCCAATCGTCAGTCGAGGGACACTTAGGTTGCTTCCACTTCTTGGCTATGGTGAATAATGCTGCAATGAACATAGGGGTGCATAAGCCTCTTTGGATTGTTGATTTCAGGTGCGTTGGATAGATTCCCAGTAGTGGGATGGCTGGATCATAGGGCATCTCTATTTTTAATTCTTTGAGGAATCTCCATACCGTTTTCCATAGAGGCTGCACCAATTTGCATTCCCACCAGCTATGTATGAGGGTTCCTGTTTCTCCACATCCTCTCCAACATTTGTTGTTTTTTGTCTTGGTGATTATAGCCATTCTAACGGGCGTGAGGTGGTATCTTATTGTTGTTTTGATTTGCATTTCCCTGATGATTAGTGATGTTGAGCATCTTTTCATGTGCCTATTGGCCATCTGTATATCTTCCTTGGAGAAGTGTCTGTTCATTTCCTCTGCCCATTTTTTGATCAGTTTGTTTGTTTTTTTGCTGTTAAGTTGTGTGAGTTCTTTATATATTATGGATATTAGTCCCTTGTTGGACACATGGCTTGCAAATATTTTTTCCCAGGTGGTGGGTTGCCTATTCATTTTGATACTGGTCTCATTTGCCTCATAGAAGCTCTTTAATCTGATGAAGTCCTACCTGTTTATTTTTTCCTTTGTGAAAGACAATTTGTTAATCACTCTGTTGAGAAGAGATGGGGACTGTTTGAAGTAGTTCTAAATGGGCCCATGGTTATACTACCCAGCAAACTTCCTATGTGCATCACTTTCTCTCCTGCAGCTCTTTTTGAGCCACTAAAACCAACCACTACTGAGGCAAAAAAAGAAAAAGAAAAGAAAGAAAGGAAAGGGAAGGAAAGAAAGAAAAGAAAATCTAAGTCACACAAGCCTCCTTCAAAGTGCTCATCTTTTCTATTCACGATGGAATGATCAGAAAGATCCTTACAAACCCACAAAAGTCTTGGGGGAAACAAGCCAGAACTTTTTTGTAGGACTAACTCTTTTAGCCAACTCTTCTTGGGAGTAAGGGGATAGCCTGGCTTCTCACTCACTTAAAAAAAAGCACAGGAGAGGTGGGGAGCTTGGACATCCAAATTCTACACTGTTTAAGAAAAAATAAGACAGGCCAAAATGGAGTCACTTGCCTCCACGACAGCAAACCAAGACTTAATTGCAGCCTCTTCCCGGAGTGAAATTTTAAAAACATATCAGTCTGGAATTTCCTGATCAACACCAGTAAAGTAATCTGCCTGATAAGACCCCTACCCTTCCCTGTAAGGGAAAGTGATCTTGTCTGAAACAATCCTTTCTTTTCTTTTGCTAATAACTTCCTTGTCTCACATGGTTTCTGCCTATAAAAACTTTCCATTTTGTACAACTCCTTGGAGCATCCTTCTATTTGTTAGATGGGATGCTGTCCTATTCATGAATCATTGAATAAAGCCAATTAGATCTTCAAATTTACTCAGTTGAATTTTGTTTTTTGTAACATATTTTAAAAAATCACAGACCCAAGCTCTCTTCCCTCTCTCTCCTCCTCCTCATTGGTAGCCACTGCCCTCACTCAACACCTGTTGCCTACCTTTTCTCAAGACCCCAGGAATCTTTCTGCCCACCCCTCTCCCTTTCCAACCACCTCTTCCTGGTGAAGTTTGTCAGCAGATTGTCTCACTCACTTCCATTCATTCGACTTTCTAGACAGGTGGTTCTCTAACCCGGCTGACCATCAGTATAATCTGAAGAGGATTTTAAATTATAAAGATTCCTGCCCTTCCCACCTATTTTTAATTCATTCAGGAGTTGTGTGGTGAACCCTTGAATCTATATTTTTATCAAGTTCTCAAGCCATCCCCCAGGTCTGGGTACTACTGACATTTGTCTATAGCGTTTATGTACCTTTTTCTCTCTATCTTGGAAGGTCACTTGTGGTTGACTTTGCTGTTTACTATAACATTAATGTTAACGTATTAATTAATTAAAATTTATTTAATATATTTAAGTATAGTTTAGTATATTTGATGTGGGTCTGAGTCACTGAGTCATGACTCGAAAAAGAATTTTCAGACACAAGCCGCTCTTTTGTGCACCTTTATTTTGTGTTCAGCATGGGGACAGGCCCCATGGGCAATAAAGAGCTGCTGCATAGAAGTGTCTGTGCGAGGCCATTATATCCGATTTTTAGCTATTTTTACCACTCTAAAGAAATGTCAAAAGAGAAAGTGTTAGGTGATCTCGTTATCCTCAAAGATTAGGGAATGGGGGTGGATGAATGAGATGTGTCCTTGCATTCCAAGGTGCAGATATGCCTCAAGGAAAAGGTAGGCAGGTGAGTAAAGTCGTTGATCACCTCCTGAGGTACATTCCTTCGCTCCCAGCCAGAGACGACTGAGTAATGTGAGACTGAATGAAGTCTCATGGAAAGAATTGGAAATTGTAAAATGAGTCATAAACAAGATTTCGACCACATCATATTGATATACTTTCATATGTTTTTCTGTGACATCCCAAGTGCCAGCTGAGTTTCTGTCATGTTAATGGGCTGGGAGGGGAGCTGACCTGTGCTACAGAGGTACTGGAGAGATAATGTATGTTATTTCCTTTTTCAGTAAGATATGCATCTCTCACCAGTAAGAGAATGAAACTTGAAAAGTAAGACAGAAGATAAAATGATTTAGGATTACCTTATAATCAAAAGAAAAAAATTAAACTCTGGTCTGGGTGGACTGACAGGTCAAAATTTGGCTAAAGGCAAAACGCGACTACTTTGAGCCTCAGCGGTCTTGAGATTTGGAAACCCGCCCAGTTGTATGAAAGGTGTGACAAAAAGTTAATTTTCTTCTCAACTTGTGTCCCCAAACCATTTACCATCTCCCTCCTGTTGTCTTCATTCGGTACAAGACTCTGCTTAAAACAGCTGCAGTGTTCGATGGGAGGGCCTACTCTTTGGGGTTTTCAAAATCAAGTCTTAGAATTTCCGCTGCAGGGTTCCCAACCACATTGCTGGGCCCAAAGATTTGCCTCTCTTCGTTTAGCTCCTGGCAGTTTTGTGTTCTCCCTCCATCTGGACCTATATTTCTTGAGGCAACTCTTCAGATTCTCCTCTTTGAAGCTCCCTCCCAGCGTTGTCAGCTGCGGCTCCGACAGTCAGGAGCAGTGGAGGGACAGGGATCCCGGTGGAACGATGTGGGAAACGCCTGGTAGCGCAGGGCCTTTTCCAGAGAAGGAGCAATGAACTCAGGGGTCCGCAGTGAAGCCTGGAGGCTCTCGCCACCCAGCATCAGGCGCCAGCGTGCAGAGGTTAAGGTAACCCTGGCCACAAGTGGACGAGGTAGAGAGTTTGAGGTCCTTATGATTTTGCAAGTCTCGTTCCCTGGAGAAAATGGTGCACTCCGAATATTGATTCCCTTGCAGCTTGCCGTGGCCATTGTCCCAGAGCTTTCTGAGGAAATCTACACATAGCCCCTTCCCTTCTGTCTTTCTTGAATTTTTCAGTCTGCCTGAGTTTCCCTAAGGTAGTGTAGAGGCCCCACGCCAAGTATAGTAGGGCTATGCAGAGCAAGAGAAAAAGAACACTGATGAGTCAGTGCTTCAGTAAAAGCTGTTCGCCGTCTGAGTGGCTCTGAGCCCAGTCAAAAGCCAAGATAATAAAAGTCCAAAAAAGGAATAAGACCCTGTTCTGAAATACATCAGCAATACAAAAGCATTCTCTGACAAAAAGAAACCAAGGGGAGCTTTGGCGGGGGCTCCGTGGCTTAGTTGGTTAAAGCGCCTGTCTAGTAAACAGGAGATCCTGGGTTCGAATCCCAGCGGGGCCTCTTTAGTTTCCGTTTGAGTATTTGTTCGTTCCTCCAAAGAACAGGCATCTTGCTCTCTTTCTTAAAATCCGACTTTTGCAGTTTTTATTTCTACCCTCCGCCCCCGACTTTGGACACAAGAGGTAGTATGCAAAGACTTTGGAAACAAAATGGAATTGATTTTGGTACAGCCACAAAACGCAGGACTATACTAAGAAAGCAAAGAGTAGTGTGGTAATTTTAGTTTACTTAGAAACACTAAGTATTTTCTTAATGTGTCTTTTTGGAAATACAAACTACATCTTCCCTTGGGGTTTTCTGTGCAGTGTTGTCTCAGGTATTCCAATCCTGATTTCATATAAGAGTTACGAGCAACTAATTGAAGTTCAGAGAGGGAATATAGACTATGAATTTTAATAATAATCGTCAGTGCTGGTGAGATTATAATTCAACTAAAAATGTGGGGGGAGACTGGATGTGGGCGTCGAGGTGGATGTATTTAATCCAAGAAATTTGTGAAAGCATACTGTGAATGTTGATTGAATGCTGATCAGGACCCGCTACATAATGTAAGCGCCCAGTATAAAATGAAAATGTGGGGTCGGTCCTTTATTCAAAAAGCAGGGAAATGTGCCATTAAAGGTAATAAAATATAAAGCTTTTTCCTTTCTTTCTCGGTCTCTCTCTCTGGCGTTGTTATGATATTTCTTATTTGCTGTTATTTAATGTCACTCTAAACAAGAAGAATTAAAGTTGTAAATTATTAGCATGAATTTTACCGTTCATCTTTATTTTGCTCATCAAAATTCATGGGGCATCGCGATTGCCGTATACATAAGGAGAAGCAAGGACAGCCAGACAATATGGAAAGCCATCGCGCGTATTTCCTTTGCTCATATTCTATGGTCCGTTGTTCCATTCAAAGATATAATTATTATGGAGTTTCAAGATAGCTAAAGGTAGATCGAGGGATTACCAGAATCGCTCATCCCTAATGTTAACTAAAACGGTGTGCCGAAACCCGGGATTGAACCAGGGACCTTTAGATCTTCAGTCTAACGCTCTCCCAACTGAGCTATTTCGGCTGCGTGAGAATGTCGTCTCCTGCTATTTATTTTTCAATACTTGGATTGTTTTCAACTGTTTTTAGGAGATTTCAGATTCCTCAAGTGTTGCTGTCTAAATGTCCAATATGTTTACCCACTCAGAAAGATTTGTAATCTGTTGTCTTCCACCTATGCTGCTTGTATCCAATTTCTGACAGCTTTGGATGGTAGGTGGAGGAGGAAGAGGGAAGAGAGGTAAGAGATTCAATGGAAAGCCTTTCTGCTCTTCCCCATCTTATAGATTGACCCAGACACAGCTCAGAAAATTAAGGAAACAAGAAAAAACTCGTGAGGTCCCTTATTTTTCTCTTCTTTTTATTCGATCTTTCATAATCTTCAAAGATGCTGAGAAATGGAACCCAAGGTTAATTTTTGTTAATGTGGGATCAGTTTTCTGTTTCATGGTGATGACTTCCAGTCAGCTGGTTCCTTTCTTTTATCTTCTTCCATCTACTCGTTGAAAACAGTCTTTTGCCCCATGTGATGTAGAAGTCTGTGGAGTACAAATGAGGCAGCAATAAAGGGAGTCTATTGGATCATATTTATCCAAGTAGAGAAAATGTGAGAAAAGGAATGGAAAAAATGAGGGATGCGTGTTGGCAAGTAGCTAAAGAACAGAGAGGAATGTTCCAGGAAATGAAACAGAGACTCATACATTTTAAGTATGCATTCTACCACTTAGTAATGCCCTCCTGGTAGCCCAGCTCCCTTGGAGATACATCTTGAAATATTAGTGCCAGTGTCTCTAGTTTTTGAAATCTTGATAATTGGCAGGAGAAAGTCCACTGAGATAAATCCCACTATTTTGGGAATTCCTAAACTAGATCTTGTCTAATCACTACACCAGGAGAAAAGTTACTGAATTGCAAACAAAATGACAATGTTTCTGCTCCTAGGACATTCTCATTCCAACCTGAAAAGTGTACACCATTGTCGAAACATATTTATACTAATACCATTTTACTTGTATATAATTAAGCTAGGGTGATAAGTTTCTCTCTCTTGATTTGACAGGGTTTTGTTTACTACATTGCAAAATTTGTCACAGAACAGGATCACAATTGTTTTTGAGCTAACTAAAGTGTGGAGCATAAAATTACAGCTAATTTTTTATAGTATCCTTTTTATTAAGAGCTGGAACAAATCTTTACTGTGGATCACAGCTAACTGGAAAACTCAAAGATAGTTTTAATGTAAGAGACATCCTAAAAATTTTTTTATAATTATTTTATTGAAGTCATGTTGGCTTATAAGCTTGTGTTAATTTCAGGTGTATGTTATTATATGTCGGTTTCTGTATAAACTGCATCATGTTCACCACCAAAAGTCTAGTTTTTACCCATCACCATACATTTGTGCTCCTTTACTTCTTTTGCCCTCTCCCTGCCCGCTTCTCTTCTGGTAACCACCAATCTGTTCTACTTATTGATGTGTTTGTTTATCTTTCATGTATGAGTGAAATCATACTGTGTTTGCCTTTCATTGTCTGTCTTATTTCACTTAGCATAATACCCTCAAGGTCCATTCATGTTGTCGAAAATGGCACTATTTTGTCTTTTTTTTATGGTTGAGTAGTATTCCATTGTATATATATACCACAACTTCTTTATTCGTTCATTCGTTGATAGGCACTTGGGTTGCTTCCACATCTTGGCTATTGTGAACAATGCTGTGATGAACACAGGGATGCATAAATCTCTTTGAATTGCTGATTTCATGTTCTTTGGTAGTAGTGGGAGAGCTGGATCATATGGTATTTCTACTTTTAATTTTTTGAGAAATCTCCATACTGTTTTCCGTAACGGCTGCATCAGTTTGCATTCCCACCAGCAGTGTACGAGGGTTCTCTTTTCTCCACATTCTCTCCAACATTTGTTATTTCTTGTCTTATTAATTACAGCCATTCTGATAGGTGTAAGGTGATATATCTCATTGTAGTTTTGATTTGCGTTTCCCTAATAATTAGTGATGTTGAACATCTTTTCAAGAGCCTGCTGGCCCTCTGTATATCTTCTTTGGAAAAATGTCTGTTCATATCCTCTGTCCATTTTTTGATCAGGTTGTTTGTTTTTTGTTGTTGAGTTGTACAAGTTCTTTATATATTTTGGAAATTAACCCTTGTCAGACATATGATTTGCAAATATTTTCTCCCAGTTTGTGGGTTGTCTTTTTGTTTTGTTCATGATTTCCTTTGCCTGGTAGAAGCTTTTTAGTCTGATGCAGTCCCATTTGAGAAACATCCTAAAATTTTTAATAGTCAGAATTTAGGACCTAAATTTGTAAAAGACAATATCAAAGAGAACTACCAAAACATATTTTTATTACAACAGGATATTAAATGTCTAAAGTAAAAAACAAAATCTTAGCTATAGAAATTATTAGGATAATAATAATATCACACTAAAGTCTTAGAAGTTCAATTCCCTTTTGTCTTCTGAAAATTCTAATGTTTCTAATTTTTATTTTTGTGTAGTCCTTATGGCCAAATCAGTAAAGGAATTCCATTGAATATATAAGACTTTATAGACTAATTTATTAATTTTTTCTAGAGATAAGAAAAGTTTGGGAAAAATATTTTACTGTGTAAATATTTTCAAGTGTTCCCTTGAAAAATATTTTACATTCATATCACTGAAGGTTTTGGTTTTTTTTTCAATTTTCTGGGGTAAGTTACAAAACTCAAGAGGAGTTCTTTTAGAGTCACCCGCCTCTTTGATATTACATTTGTTGCTACAAGCCAGATATCCCCAGCATGTCACCAAAATGACAAAAAAAAATTTATGATCAATCGATCTCTAATTTTTTCCAAGGGAAAAAGAAAATATGAGAAGAAGATGGCTAAAGACAAATACAGAAAGAGTTAAAGCCATTTGTAAAAGGTTACCTATCTTCCCTTTGTCAGGAGTAAAAAGAGCTTTTTACCATCAAGTCACCCCAGTTTGTTGGAAACAATGCAAGTGAGAAGACAGTGGAGAAACATCTTCAAAGTACCAAAGAAAAAAATTCAGTCTAGAATTTTATACCTTGTGGAAGTATTTTTGAAAAACAAAGGCAAACTAAAGAGTTTTTCAGGGCTGGCCCCGTGGCTTAGCGGTTAAGTGCACGCACTCTGCTGCTGGCTGCCCGGGTTGGGATCCCAGGCGCGCACCAACACACTGTTTCTCCGGCCATGCTGAGGCTGCGTCCCACATACAGCAACTAGAAGGATGTGCAGCTATGACATACAACTATCTACTGGGGCTTTGGGGGGAAAATAAATAAATAAATAAAATCTTAAAAAAAGAAAAAGAATTTTTCAGACTTACAAAAACTAAAAGAATTCATCTCTAGCAAACCCACATTATAAGAAATGTTAAAGAAAGTGCTTTAGACAGAATGAAAATAACACTAGATTAAAATCTGTATCTACACAGAGAAATGAAGAGCACTGGAAATTGTAATGATGTAGTAAATATAAGAGATTATTTTCCCTATTGTTTAGATCTCTGTAAAAGATAATTGTTAAAGCACAGATAATAACACTGTACTGTGGGGTTATAACATATGGAGAAGTTAAATGTATGACAAGACCATATACTGTATATGAAGTAATATAATAATATCATTTGAAGCTAGAGTGTGATCATTTTAAAAAGGTATACCATAAAGACTAAAGCATCTACTAAAATTGGATCACAGAACTAAATGTAAAACAAAAAACTGTAAAACTTCTAGGGGAAAATAGTCTTAACTCTGGGTTAGGCAAAGATTTTGTAGATATGACAACAAAACCATAAAATCTGATAAATCGGGCCTCATCAAAAAATTTCAAAATCTGCTCTGTGCAAAACTTGTTTAAGAGAACAGAAAGACAAGTCACAGACTGGGAGACACCTTTGAAAAGCATATATCTGATAAAGGATTTGTATCTAGAATATATAAAAAACTCTCAAAAGAAACAATAAGAAAACCCAATTTAAAAATAGGCAAAATATTTAAGCAGACACTTCGCCAAAGAAGGTATAATGATGGCAAATAAACAAAAGACACTCAACATCATTAGTCTTTAAGGAAATGCAAATTAAAACCACAATGATATATCATTACACAGTTATAAGAGTGGCTAAAATTTAAAAAGACTAATAATACCAAGTGTTGGCCAGAATATGGAGGAAATGGAACTCTCAAACACTGCTGGCAGTAATGAAAAACAATACAACTTTGAAGCAGTTTGGCAGTTTCTTAGAAAGGTAGATATATACCAACCACTCGACACCTAAATATTTACCCAAGAGAAAAGGAACTATATGTCCATACAAAGACTTTTACACAAATGTTCATATCAGCTGTATTTGTAATAGCCAATAACTGGAAACAACCCAAATATCTATCAACTGGTGAATGGATAAACGAACTGTGGTATATCCATACCATGGAACATTACTAAGCATAAAAATGAATGAACTATTGATACATACAACATGGGTGAATTTCAATATAATTATGATGAGTGAAAGAAGCAAAACCAAAAAAGTAAATACAATATGATTCCATTTAGATAAAGCTTTAGAAAATGCAAACTAGTCTATAGTGACCAGAAGTAGATCACTGGTTGCTTGGGATGGAGAGGCAGGGAGTAGTAAGAAGGGAGTTGAACCCATAAATATTTTCTTCTGTCTTCCTCTCTCTCTCTCTCTCTCTCTCTTTCTCTTTTCTAGACTTCCCAGCCAGTTGTAGGGTGAAGACATTTCTCAAGATGTGGAATTGAGGGAAGCAACACAATTGGAAATGAAAGATATTGATTTTCATTTTGACATAGGATGTCAAAGTGCTTCCTCTATTTTATAGGGGAAGATACTCTGGTCTTGTAGATTGCTAGTGAGAAAGGCAAGACTCATTGTAGAAAGTGAAGGAAGAGATTAATTGCAGATCAAAGATATTTGAAGAAGAGTGTAAGGACCAGACAGACAATGAAGATTAGGTAGAGTGATCTATATAAGAGAAGGAAACCCGGAGAGAGAAAGAGGAGACAAGAGAAAGTTCCATCTTGGAACTTTCCGCAAAAGTGGTTCAAAAAAACAAAAACAAAACCCAAAAAAAAGGCATTTAGATGATGAGAAAATCTTGGAGAAGACTGACCAGGTTGGGAAGAACCTAGGAGCAGGAATGTTATCGATTTGGGTTTAGAATTTACTATTCTTGAGGATATCCAGGAAAAAAAATCCAGTTTAGAAATTGTAGAAATAGTGGAATTAATGTAATAAATTTTCTTTTATTTACTTTGTGTGTGTGTGTGTGAGGAAGAGCAGCCCTGAGCTAACATCCGTGCCAATCCTCCTCTTTTTGCTGAGGAAGACTGGCCCTGAGCTAACATCAGTGCCCATCTTCCTCCACTTTATGTGTGACGCCGCCACAGCATGGTCTGACAAGTGGTGCGTGGGTGTGCGCCCGGGTCCGAACCCGGGCCACCAGAAGCAGAGTGCGCGCACTTAACAGCTACGCCACGGGGCGGGCCCCTAATATAATAAATTTTTTTGACAAAAAAAAGAAAATAGCCTTGCCAAAGAATACAGAAAATGAGCATATTTCCTAATATAGCGCAAAAAAACACAGTTGTCACCTGGGGGTGTAGCTCAGTGGTAGAGCGCATGCTTTGCATGTATGAGGTCCTGGGTTCGATGCCCAGCACCTCCATGGGTGTTTCTTTTTCAGGACTCCAATGTGCATACGCTGTTTTACGTGGCCTCACCTCTCCTACTTTTCCATCCTTTGTTACTTTTTTTTTTCCTGCTCACATGGAAAGTAAACATGATTGCTGTGACAGAGGAAGGAAAATAGAAGAGAAGAAAAGGAAAGATCAGGCTTATTCAGCATCGCCGAATGCCACCAATTTAACCAGCTTTTTTCACCTGGACACCGTTTTACAATAGTACTTAAGAGAAAGGAAAATCCAAAGTAAGAGGAAAAAAAGAAAAGAAACCTATGCGTAATTTCTTTAGCCAGAATAGCTAATCCTAAAGACACTAGCTAGGAAAAATTAGGGTGCTGTGAGTAGGATTCCAACTGTCCCTGGAAGAACACTTTGGATCATAAACCGAATGCGTTGGACACACAACTATTCATGATCTTTTATCACATACTTGGAATAGAACACATGACTTAGAAGTAGGGCTTTTGTTTCTCCACGAAAAGCCCGAAAAAAGACAAAGTAAGGAAAGCCCCCCCACCAACCTGCTTTAATTTTGGAGACAAAGTGGTGTTCTTTCTCTGCGATAGAGAACACTTGGCTTTCAGATAAATTCAAGTAATGGCTTGTAAGTCAACCATCTGCTTGTTTCTTTCCATTCCCTTCCCTTCCCTTCCACTGTATCTGAAAAAGTTGAGAAACAGATGCTCAGTACCAGGTGTGTGCTGTGGAGGTAGAAGACATTCCCTTTCAATAAATCAGCCCCGGATGGACAGTATTTCTGTTCAAAGGTTGCCCTTTGAAGATTGGTGGAATTGATGATGTTTCCTTTTACAGATAACCTAAGAGATCTGCAATTACTGTATTTGCTTCTCTTGAAATAACCCTCTTGGAAGCTGCCATGTAAGGAGTCTGGCTACCAAGGGATCACCGTGCTATGAGAAAACCCAAGCAAGAACCGTGGAGAGAAAGGTCAACAGAAAACCACACACTGTGGCACTGATGCACCAGAATGAAGCCTTCTTGGATCTTTGAGCCCAACCCTGCTACCAGCTAAATGCAGAGCAGTGAACAATCCCAGCTGGTGTTGAAAAGCAGAAAAAATGCCCGGCCAAAATTTCTGACCCAGAGAATTATAAGCAAATGAAATAGATGCACTTTTTTTTTGTCAGTTGATTTTGAGAAGTTTGATATACAGCATTATTTACCTAAAATAGTCACAGGTTGGCAAAGGGGGACAAAGAAGAGATAATCACCTTACCTGGAAGCTGATAACAGGAAATGGGATGTTTTTGGTCCTCTAAAGAAATTTTAGGACTATAACAATAACCAGTATAAATCAAAAAAAGAATAAAATCAGCCTAGGAGCAATCTCATTTCTTTATTTTTCACCAATACCAATAATAAGCTCCTTATTTACCAGTCTTACTGGATAACTTTAAGCCTTTACTCTGCCCACTCTTCAGAGGCCCTCTCCTCCAGCCACATGAATGTCCAAAATTCAGGTTCAGAGATGTCTGCAGAATTCCAGAGTCAGGTTATAATGTGTTAAGGCAGACATCATCAAAAGGCTATCCTGTAGGCATTTAAAATATGTCATAGCCAAACCCAATCTCAACTTTTTCCCTTTATTGCCCTACCTTATGATCTCAAAGCAAACTAATAACAGCAACAAAAAATAACAGAATTCCCACCTCTTCTCCTGCATTTACTAGCTTTGTAAAAGGTATCACCATCTGCATAATCCAATCTTCCTGCAGGCCTTCCTAGGTACTGAGTATTGGACTCTTCAGTAAGAGTTCAAATCCTGTCATTCTACCTTGTACATCAAATTTCTCCCTTGCCTTTCATCGCTAAATTCACTCTTTTATTTATCTAGTTAAAGAACCTCCAAAGTGGCCATCTTGCCTAGATTAGGATAGAATAAAAAATCACTGGATCGTATAGATTTATGGCTTTTTTGTTCTATTGTAGCCTTGGATTTGCCTCCTCATTGTCCTGCTTTTCAGAAGCCAGTTGAGCCAACAGCAGGATGTAAGAAGTGGAGGAACACACCAATATACTCTAGAGACCTTCCTAGAAGAAAGCCAAGTTCCAGTTAGCTCCCCTATAAAAGTTGTAAATAATGTAGGGGAAACGGAAAAATGATTCCTCAACAGGACTTGAACTTAAACTCTTAAATTTCACATTAAAAGGTTGAAACTCCACCAACTGAGTGATACCACTTCATAACAAATGTGCTTCCTGAAATCTACCTAGTCAAGCTGAATACATTTGGTTTCTCCAATAGAAATACAATGTGAGCCACAGATGCAATTTAAATTTTCTGTTAGCCACATTTTAGAAATCAAAAAGGAAAAGCTAGAATTAATTGTAATAACATTTTATTTAAACCAATATATCCAACATATTATTTCAACACGTAATCAGTATTTTAAAATTTATTGAGATATTTTACATTCTTTCTTTCATAACTAGTCTTTGAATTTTGGTATATATTTTACACCTGCAACATATCTCAATTCAGATGCTAAACATTCATCAGAAATACTTGGACTGTATTCAGATTTTATAAATTTTATAGCTGTAAAAGTAGATTTACATACCTAATTTGTTTCAAACATGTTTAAAAATTTTGCAATAACTATATCCACTATCCCTCAAAGTTTTCTTGTAATATTTGCATCCACAAAGACAAAAGTAGTTCATCTTTTCAGAAGACTTGATTTGACTTTAAAGCAAATAAAAAAAATAAAGCACTTTCAAAATAACTTTTATCCGAATTAAGTAAATTCACTAACTCTTGTGTCAAGTCAGTATTATCAACATCAAATTCAAAGAGGGTATTGCATGCATTGAAAAGCAACCCTAAATTTATCAATATCAACAAAGTGTTCTTCAAATTTTTCTTGTAGTTTTTGCAGCCAATTTACAATTAAAATCTTTCACATATTCATTCATGTTAGAAAATCTATAAATTCCTTATTGTTTATTTGTATTATGAAAAGTTTCAATTTCCACGTAAATTCTCATATCTGGTTAGCTATATCACAAACAAGTTTTTCCCTTCCTTGGAGCTTCAATTTTAGCTTGTTCAAATACATTTTGATATATGTGAGAAAATAAATCACACTGTCATGTTTTTCTTTGATATTGAATATTTGGCAAGTACTCCTTTTGTTTCAAGGAAATTTGGCATTGAAATTAATAGTACAGTAAATCTTTGCAAAACTCTTCCATGACAGAAAAAAATGGAAGGGCACTTCATTCTTTTGTATACTCTGGCAAATAATACAAGATCATTAAATTCATTGTCTTGTATTTCTTTCAATAGATTCAAGCGCTGGCCATGGTTCCTAGCATTTGCATGCATGTACTGAATGATTTTGTCAACTGCATTCATGACACTTTTTATGGAGTACTCAACCTGATTATCCAGTGACAGAAAGAGCAGTGAAGCGGTCTCAAAACTATGATAGTTTTGGGCAAAATGAGCCAGGTCTTCACGTGGAACAAATGCTTTCAGCCCCCCTTCCCTTAGAAGAAAGGCAAGCTTGTCTATTCCTTTATACCTAGAGGAAGAAGAGAAAGATGCAGAGTTGCACATCCTACCTACTACCTATCCAAATCCTATCCATCTTTATAAACTCAATTTCAAGCCGTGTTCCCCTCTACTTTTTCTCCCTTTGTTACATTGTTGCTTCCTTCCCCCAAACTCACCTCATCTCTGTTCCCCAGCACCAGCCACTTCATTATCCTACTAACCCTTTCCTCCTATACGCTATACTTCCTCTTAGTTGAAGTTTTCCCAATACATTTGCCCAACCCAGTTTCTAGCACCTTGACTTTCTAGACTACATACTCCAAACATGGCTCATTATCAGAACCATGCAGGAGAGGGGGGGGGACTTTTCAACCCTATAAGTTACCGGCTGCTTCCCCTGCTTCCCAAAACTCACATGGACCATTACACAAAATATTGGCAAAAGTCAGAAAACAATTACCCTTTGTGCCTCAGGTAACAAATTAAGTTTGAGGAATTCTTTAGGTCTACAGAAGTTTAACAAAAATTAGATGGTTTTGCAGCTCACATATTGCCTCCTTTGCACTCTCCTCATTCAGGAGAAAAATTTGCCCAAAGGAGTTTCTATATTGAATTGAAATTTTTCCTTTTTTTCTCTCCTCCCTCTTCTTCCTATGTGGTCTCCTGATCCAGAGGTTCAACATCCACTAACAGGGGTTTAGGGTTGCTAAAATGATGCCTGTGCCTATGAAGCACATTTATTGCTCTTCATTTAGCAGCAGGTTTTGTGAATTTGTGTTTAAATTTCCAGACCTGCACTAGAGTTACTCCTGTTGTCAAATTTCATTTCCCTTCAAATATTGTTAATTGATTCTTTTCTATCTTTTCTCTCCACTTTGACCTAAATTCTCATAGGCAGCATGCTTGCAACTCTTCTTTGTATTTTTCTACACTATCTTTTGTATCTTGCTGACAGTTTTGTAGGCAGAGGTGAAGAAAGTTAAATGAAAAGCGATTGAAACAGAACATATTCCAACTTGAGGCTTTCCCTCATGGTGGAATGGGACTAACAGTCCGGTAGCCTGTTGGTGAATAGACTGAAGCGGGACTAACTTCAGTGGGAATAGTCAGTGGCCGACTGACTGAAGTAGGAAGGAGGAGTGGCACCTTTTGTTCTAGCATTCAATTATCCTTCTCATGGCACAGCTGCCAAAAAGGATTCAAAGATTTTCTGAAATAGTGAAGCTAATACAGTAGACTTCATCCTACCAACTTTTAGGTCCTAGAATATCCAGAAATCAGGGCAATCATCAGTTATAAAGATTTACTGAAATATAGGATCTACCTGGTTGTGTAGCTCACTGGTACAGCGTGGGCTAAACGTGCAGGAGAATCCAGGTAATCTTGGACTCCTTTCTTGCTTTTCCTTTTCCCCATCAACACTGCACTTCAAAAACACATCCAAATTTCCCCATTTTTTAAATTTCTTTTCACTCTTTTCCCCTGTTCACAAAGTAAATCCATCACCCAACATATTGCCTTTCAACTGATCTATTTCAACTCTACAACTCTGACACCTACCAACCTTACAGCATCAGCACAAGTAAGACAGGAAGGAATAAAAGAGTGAGCCCAGGCTCCTTTCGTTCCATTTCACAGTTTACTGAGGATAAAGAAAGAAAAAGATGGAAAGGAAAAGAAAAGAGGCTTACAGTCAATTTTTGTTAACAGATCCTTTTGTATTTTCAGCTGTGCCTGTGTCAATTAAAAGGCTGAAGACTGAGGAACAGAAAATCTACCCACTGATTTTCTCTCCTCCCACTTCCTTTCCACACCCACTACTGCTAGTAGTTGCAACCAATCATCAAATGGGACTGGATATCGAACCCAACTTTTTCAAAGTGAGGGAACAAGGGAACGACATCTCTCACAGAATGTTCTGCTTTCCAAACTCGAAAATGGAGAAAATTATTAGTGTTGATGAAAGTAGAGAGATCACTGACGTAGCTCAGTTGGAAGAGCTCTAGACTAAAATGTCTAGACTAAAATCGGGAATTCCTCCCCATGATTTGAAAAGTCCATAGTTTATGTCAAAACAAATTCTCCTCCTGTATCATGTCACCCTATCACAAATGCTTCTGAATTCACTTTCTCAAGTCAATCTTCCTGAGGGCTAAGGTCAGAAGAATCGGAATTGCACGCCTTCAATCTTCCCTGCCTTCACCAACAATGTTCAGTATTTCAAGCCATTAAATAAAAACCTTCCTGGAATACTTCTGTCAATATTATACAGAAAATCCTGATAAAGAAGCAGTATAAGCCTTCAGACTCGTTAGGGATGTCATTGGCCTTACACACATAGCTGAAAGCATCCCAGTGAGAGAACAGTCAGTACCACTGGGTACTGGGTTAGTCACCGGGTTCCCCAAACTTGTTTCGCCAACCTGCATTTGCCCTTTTCATTCCCCCCGTATGAAAAAAATGTCAGTCGTTTAAAATTGATGGAACTTCAAAGGTCTTTTTTTCTCAAATCCTTTGTGGATATAATTCTCAAGGGAGGGATCGAGATGCGGGATGTGGAACCAGAACTGAGGACAGTCTCTGAACATGTGTTGATGCGCGAGCCATCAATGAGTCAGCTGGAAAATAGCTGTTGGCAGAGCATCCTACGCAACGCGGTGTGAAGCTCAATTCTCCAGTTCGGCAAAAGCCGGTGGCTGACTCTGAAGAGCACTTCATTTGAGCCAGTACTGCTGGAGGTTTGTGTTGGAAATTTGTGATTTTTCCTGGGCCTTTTCCTGGTGAAAGAAAGTAATTTTCACGCAGTTTGCTTGTAAGTGGCTCTTGGAGCAGGCTAACAGACGTGGGCAAGTCCTAGGATCAAAAACTGTGTCAGTTGCACTATAATCCTAGTGCAACTACTATACAATATCCAGTTCAGTAATTTCAAAAGTGGTAGAATTTAATTCAAATTTCTCCAACTATCAGAAAATAAAACGAACACTTTCAAAACAAAGCTGATATCTTATAAATGATTCCCTGAGGGCCCCCAGCGGCTGGGGGTGTAGCTCAGTGGTAGAGCGCGTGCTTCGCATGTACGAGGCCCCGGGTTCGACCCCCGGCTCCTCCACCCGTCGTTTTCCTTCCTTTGCTCCTCTCATTTTTCGTCATACATTTTGCCGCGTTTCTCCTGCTCCTATTAAAAAAATATATACAGTCTGCTGGCTTCCCTTCAGCATTATACCATTTCTACTCCGTGAGCCTTGTTGCCACCCGAGACTCGGGCATTCACAGAGGGAATAAGGAAGAAAGAGAAGAAACGGAACTACGCTCATCAGCATCTCCTCCGACCGAAGCACGAAGTCTCCAGCCACGAATCCATTCATTTTGGGTTTCATTTGGCAGTAAACCTAAAGCGTAGGACAGAAAAAAACCAAAAATAAGCAATTCAGCGAAGTTTCCGTTGTTTTATGAGCACTGAGTCGTCTAAGGTCGAGGAGTAGAAAAGCTTCCCACTAGTTTCCTTAAGGCCCTGTCTTCCTGCTCCTCCAGCGCCGCCTCCGCCGCCGAGAGTCGAGAATGAGACGTAAGCCGCAGAGGCACCGGACGGCAAGTCGCCAGTTTTTCTTGGTGAGTGAGGACAAACGTAAGATGGCATTTAACAAAACTTGTGCCACGCGAACGTTTCAACATAATTTGGAATACTGAAGAGAGCTAGCTCACGCTCGCCGGATGCTTTAGATGAGCGAGCGACCAACGGATTTTAAAGGCCAACGGTTTTAGCAGCACAGTTATTTTTATTCCGTATTAAATCGACTTTCACAGGAAGCTTACACAAAATGTGTACTAGAAGACAACCACTATCCTCTCAACCAAAACACCTAGCTGAAATAAAATCTCAGGGACACTGGCAAACAGCAGATTTAAATTCCTTACCTTCTACATTTCCTCAATGAACTTCAGGGTTTTTTTTTTTCTTAAATCTTTAAAGAATTAATAACACCTCATGTAACACCACGCCCAATGTCCCAGAGGAAGATGTGGCCAAAGGTGTTTGGACCGGAATAAGAACAGATAAACAAGTTGCTTGTATTTCAAAAAAGAAAACAAAACAAAACTGCTTCTTAAGGACTCAGCACAAACTACGGAATATCATTGCTCTGCCCTTTGTTTTCTGTGCAAGTCACGTGTTGGGTGAATGTACGCAAACCGTTCCATTTTTCTTTGCCAAAGCCTTTGAAGGCTACCTTTTGTATTAGAAGAGGATATTTTAAAACGTGAAGTCAAAATTTAAAAGATGATGCCGAATTTCCCTCATTTGGAGAAATTAGAAGCGTGATCCTCCTAGTTCCTCCAAGATCGCAAGAGGGAGCCGGGATCGGTCACAAGCTCAGTTTCCTCCAGGACTTAAACCCAGGACAGACGCTTTAACCAGCTAAGCCACAAAGCCCCCTACCAGGGCCATCTCTGGGCTGTCTCCTTCCGGGTATGTTGTTGTCATACTGCTGTCTAAATTATTTCAGGGTAAAGACTAAGTGAATGAGCTTTCCTTCTCTTTGATCCTCATTCTCTTGACTCCTGACTGGGGCACAGAGTAGACAAAGAAGTGAAAAACAGCGTGGATCACCTTCTTCCATTGTGCCAAGCAGGGATTCTAGGGGCACCTTTTTCCTTTTGCTTCTTATGACCTCACTGTATTTTGGTGGAACCCTGATACTGCCTCAGGGAATCAGTCAGGCAGCTGTCAAACGCCATGAGCGATAAGAAGTCCCCACACAGCAAGGGAACTCTGGCCACGTAATCCACGGGGGAATCCATATTTTGGACACGTTTTTCCAAGGGAAGGGAGTAGCTAAACCCTAGGATGTGGAAGCCTCAGCCACGGACATGTATAGGCCCACGTTAACTCCAGTGCTTTCAAGTTGGAACTCCGAATGCGTTACTCCTTCTCCGGGTAGTCTCCGCAGTATCACGGATTTCCCAAATCATCATACCAGGGTCCCTGCACCTCCAATGTTTCTGGCTGTCGATCCCAGCAGCAAATGATAAAAAAGGGTGCAAAAGAGCAGGACTTGAAAAGTTGCCTTGGGAAATTTAGATCCAGATGGAAGGAGAAAATAGGTCCCAAATGAAAAACAATAAATGTATGTTGTCCCAGACAGTCACTGCTGTAGCAATCTCTCGAGCCCAGCATCATGGTCAGGAAACTGGGCAATGGTTTTCTCTGAGACTCTGCGGTTCTGTTTCTGAGACCCACAAAGAAGCACAAGGTAGGCATTTCGGAGGCTGAGCAAGAACTGCTAGGTTAATTAAACTTTTACAACAACCTTCCCACCCCAACCCAGCGCTCCTAGACAGACACCCTAACCTCAGCCATCATGGAGGCGCAAAGAATAGACCCTTCCCACTTGTTGCCAAAATTTGTGGTGACCAAGTATGAGTTTTAGGAGTACTCCTAGATCATTGTGTCTTCTCTTTGACTTTTGATTTTCACTCTGATGTTTTTCTCACCTGTGCGAAATCTGTACCTTCCTGAATATGGGAATAAATCATATATCAGCTCTTCGCTTCCTCCCCGCTCCAGTTGCCTCCTCCTCTCCCTCGAATAACGGAGCGAGGCTCAGTTGGCGCTGGAGAGTCGCTAAGATGGGTGAGTAGAGGCCAGATGATGTTTAAAGTAACTTGGCGAATAACCTAGTACGCCAGACGCGACCCTCTAACACTGAGATAAAAGGTTTTAGACCAGAATGCAGTGTTTCCTGAACCTGGGGAACCGTCTGAGAACTTTATAAATAGATGTATTCCCATTTCCACCTTATAGCTCCTGAGTGCACTAAGAATCACAGGATGGGGGGTGGGGAGGATGCGGATCTGTATAATCGAAACTCCTCCCTAAATGGTTTTCTTTATCACCCAGGTTTGAGAACTGCCAACCTAGAAAGTGGAGCTTCGGGAACTAAAGTGAGCTGCTGGGAAAAAATTTGAGAGGAAGCGGTGGAATGGGATGAAGGGGGGGGGGGGAGTGGAGAAGAAGGTGACACAGTAGGCGGCTAAGAAAAAGGTGGGGGGCTGATAGGTGGAGGCAGGTGGCTGCGATTGCGGAGGAGGAACTAGAAGAGGAAGGGGCGACAGAGGGCTGGGGCTAGGTCTTTACGCATGCGTAGATTGGGATGGCCCGGGAGGTAATTTGTACCGGTGTTGCCTCTGTCTCCTCTGTTCCCTCTAGGGATACAGGAAACCAGAAGGTTGTTTTCATTCTAAGAGAAGCGGACTTAAAAGCATTTGTCCCACGGGAAGGCGTAGCCCTTTTTGTCCAATACTGGCATGGCATTGAGAGCCACTAGCTGATCTTTTTACTTCTGGAAATAATTTTTTTCAACTATGGATTTTGGAAACCTTCAAATTTCACGAGAAGCGTCTTTCCCTTGGACAGTATCCTAAATACTCCCTCACCGAGAAAAAGCTGGGATCACAGCACTCCATGACTGATGATTGGACAGACCTTTTGCTGCCCAACCAAGATTCGGTGTGTAGTAGAAGTGTAGGGGCGAGCGGGGAAAGGAAAACGAGAAGGAAAATTTTTCTCCGGAGCCTGCGGTTTGTCCATTGAAACAGGCACAGCTGAGGGAAAAAATGAGGAGGGGGGAGGAATCTAAAGGTATTTTTCCAAGCGCCCCCTTTCCTCCCCCCCCCTTCTCTTTCTGTCTGTCTTTTTCTTCCCTGCTTTTTAATAATATTGAAAAATTGCGGCAAAGGAGAGTACACCGTCTACGGCGTGGTGTCGTGCTTGGTGCTTCCCCTTCAGAGTGATTCTGACCAAGCAGCTTCTGTACTTCATTTGGTTCCTGGCTTTATTGCGCTGAGGCAGTCAGTTTGGGAGGTCCAAGGAGTGTCAGGGCCCATAGTATAAATGATTAAGCACCAAACACTGCACAAGTTAAAATATGCGCAAAGAAGAAGATGTGGGACAGAATCGCTAATATCTCGCCGTGAGACAGGTAAGAGCTGATGGAGGTGCTGGGGATTGAACCCAGGGCCTCGTGCATGCTAAGCACGCGCTCTACCACTGAGCTACACCCCCTTAAACGATTCCAATTGCAGAATATCCTATATTATTTATTTATAGCATTGTCTGAAGGTGTTGGCAAGTCCAAGTCCATTGTATTTAGCTCCTCTGTTTCTGAAACCGCCAGACTGAATCCTGTCTTACAGCTATGCCGAGAGATGGAGAAATGCCTTCTGGACCGAAAGACACTTGGATTTTCCCACAGTCCTCGCCCCCTTCAAGGACTGCTTTTAGCCAACTGCCTGTTGTGTCAGTTCCAGTCCACCACGAGGAGAGTCCCAAGATTGAGCCTTCTGTTGTCTCTTCAGATTCTCCCTTCTTTAAAAGTCCTACCAATTTGCCAAAAAGACGCAAAAGGTAGTGCCAAGGAATACAAAGACGTACTCGGGGATCAAAAATTCAGAATTGAGTAAAAATTAAAGCCAGATCAGTAAAACAGTATTTAGTAAGAGTTTATTGTACACAAAAGAACAGTTCTTGAACTGGGAGTATTCAAATCCAGAACTGATATGAAGCTCAGAGGCATGACATTACAAGATGGCTTATAAAGTGAAAATGAGGAAGTTGTTTAACCTTTACAAAGATTGGTTATTAAAGTGGGGGCTTCAAGAGAGCAGGGGATTGGTTAAAAGTGATCATCTTATACCATTTTAGGAAGACGACTTAAGTTTCTTTTATGATTATCAGAGGCATTTACAAGAAATAACCTAAGTTAAGTTTCACTTATGTTCATGAAATAAGCTAAATTTAGTTTTGCCTATGTGGTTTAAATGGTTTTGTCTGCTTGGGAGATTTTCAAATCCGGTATCCATTTTATTTTATTTTAACAAGATATACATATATAAGAAGAGATTTATTACAAGAATTGATTCATGCAGTTGTGGAGGCTGAGTAGTCCTATCAGCTGCCATCTGCAAGCTGGAAAAGCAGGAAAGCTGGTGGCATAATTCAGTCCCTGTTGGAAGGCTCGATAACCAGGAGTTCCAAGATGTCTGAGGGTAAGAAAAGATGGACTTCCCAGCTGAAGAAGAGAGAAGGAATTCCCCTTTCCTTTGCCTTTTTTGTTCTTTTGGGCCCTCAATGGTTTGCATGATGCCCACCCACACTGGTGAAGGTGAATCCCTTTACTTAGCCTGCTGAATCAAACGCTAATCCCTTCCAGAAACACCTTTACAGACACATCGAGCAATGATGTTTTACCAGCAATGTGGGCATCCCTTAGCCCAGTCAAATCGACACATAAAATTAACCATCGCAATGACCATGATAGTTTGGAGGAATATTGGTCAGGTATGTTGTAAAATGCCCCTCTATTGGAATTTCTCTGCTGTCTTTGTCATTATTAGACTGGGGCTACGCATTTTGGGAAGGAAGACCACAGAGGTACAGTGCCATTTTCATCACATATTAAGTGTGCATACCATCAGCATGACTTATCACTGTTGATGTTAAGAGATAACTTTTTTAAAAATTGTCTTTTTTGTGTGTGTGAGGAGATCAGCCCTGAACTAACATCTGCCAATCCTCCTCTTTTTCTGCTGAGGAAGACTGGCCCTGGGCTAACACTCGTGCCCATCTTTCTCCACTTTATACGGGAGGCCAACACAGCATGGCTTGCTGCATCGTGCGCGCCCAGGATCCGAACCGGCGAACCCTGGGCCGCCACAGCGAAGCGTGCACACTTAACCGCTTGCGCCACCCGGCCGCCCCTAAAAAACCGTCTTTGAGGTCTGGCAAGAAACTGCTGGACTACACCAAATATTTTGCCAACACTCTGTAGAAAAAAGGATACCAAAAGTTATTAGCTACATTTACTGTGTTTCACATCTTTAATTAGCTCAAAAACAATTGTGGTGCTTTCTGCTATAAATTCCACAATTCAAAAAAGAGAAACTTTACCTACCTACGTTAAATAATATATATATTAATTAGTTTTACATATAATGGGTAAAATGTAATTAATTTAAATATATTTCAGCAACTATGTACAAATTTCAGATTGGAGTGGGAAGGTTCTTGAACCAGAAATGCTAGAGGGGATCTAATTTAATGATTTCAAAGTTAGTGGACTTTCTCTCTCCAACTTTTAGGTTTATCAAAACCATTAAAAAAGGGCACTGATATTTTATGAGAATTTCTAGGGCGAACTGACTTTTATTGGTTGTACTTCAACGTTGAGAAGGTGCCTTCCACATAAAAGGTCTTGAGTACAATCCCCTTTATCTCCATGTGTGTCTTTTACCCTGTAACTAAACCCTTCTTGCACTTTTCATTTATTTTCTCATGATTTCCCTGCTCACGTAACAAGAAAACCAATGACCCAATGCATTGCCTTTGCAGCTGTCCCAGTTCTACTCCACAGACCTTGGTACCACACGGGGTGGCTGTTTTGGCAAAAGGAAGACAAGATGACAGAGGAAAAAAAAGAAAAAAAAAAACCAGTTCACCCTAAACCTAAACCTTCACCAAGAAAAAGAGGGCTACGACAGCAGTAAGGGGAAGTTCACCTTGAGTTCTATTTTTCACGAAATTTTCCAAAAGTGAAAATTAAAAATCATTTGAATGATTGAAGAAGCAATTGAAATATTAACCCCTCTGAGTAGCCCAAAATAGTTCAAATGGCATACCATAAGGCTGATTAGATCCCTGGTTCAACCTCAAAATTTTGGTGAGATGACTTGCTATTTTGGTCAACATCAAATTGTCATTCACAGAACGTTTCTACAAATCATATGATCAAAAACACCCCTCCCCACCCCCCACAACATAGACACATACACCTGGTTGAAATACAATTGCAAAACCTCTGAAATACAATTGCAAAACCTCTAAAATTTCCTAACCTCTACATACGTCTGGCAAAACACCATCCAGAAGATGCACCCAAGGGAAATGGGGGCGATAAAGTAAATACAAAAATTGTTCGTACACGTATTTCCAAAAAGAAACACTGCAGGTATAAACAAGAAGTGAGTAAACAATTGCAATGTAATATAAACACTACACTGAGCTCTGCTTTCTACGCATAGTCTTGCATTGGATGGATAAACCAAAATCAGTTTTATTTTGTTTCCAAAGTATTTGGATACTACCTTTCAAATTCAAGGGAGGGGGAGTAGAAAAATCTGAGAGAGTCAAATTTTAAGAGAGGGAGAAAAACTGCAGATGTTCAGGTAAAAAAACAGAGGCCCTCTCTATTTGACCTGTTCCTTCCTTTTTTTTCCCAAAAAGACAACAGAGGAGACAAATGATGTCCTAAGACAAAAAGCAAGCCCCGTCGAGACCAATGTCTGTTTAACAGTCAGGCAGCTTACCCAGCTAAGCCAAGGAGTCCAGCGTACAACAGATGCTTGGTTTCACTGTATAAGGAAATGCTTTTGCCATGCTAGTGTCTAAATTCCTCCAAAGCACAACCTAAGACAAAGATTGCACCTTCCTTCTTTCATGAAGAAGTAAGTTGTTCCTCTCCTGGATTCTCTTCCCTTAGCTTTTTTTTTGTGAGGAAGATCAGCCCCCAGCTAACATCTGCTAATTCTCCTCTTTTTGCTGAGGAAGACTGGCCCTGATCTAACATCTGTGCCCATCTTCCTCTTGCTCCACTTTACATGGGATGCTGCCACAGCATGGCTTGACAAGCGGTGCGTGTGTACGTGCCCAGGATCCCAGCTGGTGAAACCTGGGCGGCCACAGCGGAGTGCGCACACTTAACTGCTTGCACCACCGGGCTGGCCCCTCTTCCCTTAGCTTTTTAAATTATTAATGAGGTGAAATTCATATACCAAAAAGTTAACCATTTTAAAGTGAACAATTCAGTGACATTCAGGACATTGACAATGTTGTGCAACCGTCACCACTATCTAGTTCTAAAACATTTCCATCATTCGAAAAAAAAAAAAACTGTACCCTTAAATAGTTACTCTCCAATCTTCTCTCCACCCAATCCACCTGGCAGCCGCTAATCTGCCTTCTATTTCTATGGACTCATGTATCTTGGATATTTCATATAAAAAGAATCATAAACTATGTGACTGTTATGGATTGAATTGGGTCTCCCCAAAATTTATGTGTTGGAATCCTAATCCACAGGACCTCAGAATAAGATCTTATTTGGAAATAGGGTTGTTGCAGATGCAATTAGTTAAGATGAGCTCTTTAGGGTGGGCCCTAATCCAATATGACTCTTGTCCTTATAAAAAGGAGAAATTTGGACACAGAGAGACGTATCCAGGGAAAATGCCAGGTGTACAAGAAGATGGCCATCTATGCGCCAAGGAGAGAGGCAGGTCCTTCCCTCACAGCGTTCAGAAGGAATCAACACTGCAGACACCTTGATTTCAGACTTCTGGCCTCCAGAACTGTGAGACAATAAATTTCTGAAATTTAAGTCACCCAGTTGTTGGTACTTTATTACAGCAGCCCTAGCAAACTAATACAGCGATCTTTTGTGTGTGACTTCTTTCATTTAGCATAATATTTTCAAGTTTTGTCCATATTGTAGCATGTATCCATTCTTTATTCCTTTTTATGGCTGAATAATATTCATTGTACGTATATACCACATTTGTTTATCCATTCACCCATTAATAGATATTTGGGTGTTTTCTTCTTTTGGCTATTGTGAATAGTGCAGCTATGAACATTTGTGCACAAGAATTTGTTTCAGAGTACCTGTTTTTAATTCTTTTGGGTGTATACCTAGAAGTGAATTGCTGAGTCATATGGTAATTCTGTGTTTAGCTTTTTGAGGAGCCATCAGACTTTTCCACAGTGACTGGACCATTTTACAATCTCACCAGCAATGTACAAGGATTCCAATTTTTCCGCATCCACACCAACCCTTGTTATTTTCTATTATTTTTTTTTCCTTTTGGTAATAACCATCCTAGTGGACATGAAGTAGTATCTCATTGTGGTTTTGACTTGCATTTTCCAATGATTAATGATGTGCTTCTTGGCCATTTGTATATCTTCTTTGGAGAAATGTCTATTCAAGTCCTTTGACCAATTTTAAAATTGATTGGTTTGGTTTTGTTGTTGTTGTTGATTTGTAAGAGTTCTTCATATCTTCTGGATATTAGACTTTTATGAGATATATAGTTTGCAAATATTTTCTTCCATTCTATGGGTTGTCTTTCACTTTCTTAACAATGTCCATTGATGCACAAAAGTTTTTAATTTTTATGAAATTCAATTTATCTATTTTATTTTGTTGCTCATACTTTTTGTGTCATATCTAAGAATCCACTGCCAAATCTAAGGTCATAAACATTTACCCCTATGCTATCTTCTAAGAGTTTTATAGTTTTAGCTCTTATATTAAGGCCATTGATCCATTTTGGATTAACTTTGTATATGGTATGAGATAGGGGTCCTGTTTTATTTTTTTGCATTTGGATATCCAGTTGTTCTAGCACCACTTATTAAAGAGACTAATCTTTCCCTCATTGAGTGGTCTTGGTACTCTCATCAAAAATCAATTGGCTATAAATGTAAACATTTATTTCTGGACTCTAAGTTCTATTCCATTGATTTATATGTTTGTCCTTATGCCAGTACCCCAGAGTCTTCATTACTGTAGATTTTAGTAAGTGTTGAAATAGAAAAGTTTGAATCCTCCAACTTTATTTTTCTTTTTCAAAATCATTTTGGCTATTTGAAGCCTCTTGAAATTCCATATGAAATTGGGAATTGGCTTTTCTATTTCTACAGGGAAAAAAAGCCATTGGAAGATTGGTAGGGATTGCATTGAATCTGTAGATTACTTTGGGTAGTATTATCATTTTAACATATTAAGTCTCCCAGTCTGTGATCATGGGGTATATTTCTATTTATTTGCATCTCCAATTTCTTTCAGCAATGTTTTACAGTTTTCGGTGTACAAGTCTTTGACCCCCCGCTTAAATTTTTTGTTGGTATTTTTTTTCTTTTAGATGCTATCGAAAATGGAATTTTCTTAATTTCCTTTTCAGATTGTTCATTGCTAGTGTATAGAAAAAACTTTATTTTCATGTGTTGATCTTATATTCTGCAACTTACCTGAATTTGTGTGTGGTACTGGGTTTTTTTGTTGTTGTTGAGAGATTTTTGATTACTGATTCAATCTCTTTACTTGTTATAGGTTTGCTCAGATTTTCTAAGTAGGAAGTTATGCTGAATGTAGAAGGGGGATCTGTCCACCAGCTTTGGCCTGAGCTTCCCAAATACTGGGGTCTGTGCTTACAATGAAGGCAAATAGTAGAAAGGTTAGAGAATAACCAACTTATCAGCTTTGAGTAAATTCTCAGGAAAAGTTGGCTCCCTGGGCTGGGATAGTTGAGTTGATAAGCATCAGAATCTCACTATGAGGGTATAGATTTCAACGGCCTGCTCAGGGTTCAGTATCTTTCCCACCCCTTCAAATGCGTATTTCTAACTCTTAGAAGGTGTTTGAAACCCAGCTTTCTCTAGAGAAACATTACAGAGGTCTTTTCTTATTCCTCACATCCTTTTATTGGCCACTATCTACCAGTTCTAGGGAAGGACTGTGAGCCAGAAAATCCAGGCTCACTACAATGCCAATAACAATTGTTTATGCATTAGTACTCTACTACTATTGTTTAGTGATTAGATGCCAAAGACAAAATGCAAGTTATTGGCAATTAGTCGGGGAACAGGTTTTTTTTTTTTGTTGTTTTTTTGTTTTAAGACTCTTGAGTCATTTCAGCTTTCCTTCTCAAGAGTCAGCCATTGGAAGTCAAATGAGAGTGTTCGTTGCCTTTCCAACAAGACAAAAGCGACCACGAAGGGACTCGAACCCTCAATCTTCTGATCCGGAATCAGACGCCTTATCCATTAGGCCACGCGGCCGGTTGCTGAGAGAAAACGTCCAAACCTGGAAACTGAAATGTAGTAGGTTTCTACTTTCAAAATTTTAACTTTGCAATTGGAGGAAGATTTCATTAACATCTCCCCACACCCCACCCTCAAAGAAACAAAACTTTATCTGAAATCACCGACAAGAATTACTTAGAATCAATAAGCCGTGAGATGATCAGAAAGTGACGTAACTCTTCGAAGCCTCTCCTAAGTCACTGATAATGATGACGCAAGTTCGGTTGGAGAAATGTGAACCAAGAACTAGTCTGCAATGAAGGGGTGATGACAGCATAAGAAAAGGGAGGATCAGAGTTTGATATATTCTTACCTTTTCTGTCTCAAATATACAACGGCGCTTCCTCCAGGACGGAAGGTCTGTAGGCTCCAACAAGAGCACCCCTTCTCGGAAAAACATGATTTAACGCCATGAAAATATTTTGTTATAATTCGTTCATAGCATAGGTTTTAACAACTTGATTCTCCAACGGACAATTAGACGAATCACCTCGTATTGTTGTGGGGTGGGATAATGGGTCCTAAATCTCCTGGGGAGATAGAGTAAATTGTCTCGATGTCTGAGGGGCGGTTTTGTGACTTCCAAACTACTTCGAATAGAGAGCAGAGGGCCAAAGGACCTTGGAGAATCGTTGTCTTCTTGAAATCATAACGCCCCAAGTATTTTGCCTAAAGGTCGTCTGCTCTAAGTTCCCCTTTGGATTGATCCACAAAACAATCCAGGCCGATTTCGTGTGACCACTCCCCTCAACTAAGTACGCTGGTAGGGTAGGAAAGACGAGAAATCCACAAATTCCTAAGGGAAAGCAATTGCAGATTCTCTCCGTTTTCCCATCGTCTTGGTTTCCTGGAAGTGTGGAGTTATTTGGAAGAAACAAATACTTCTCTTTTCCTGTGCCCAGCACTGTCTTTTCTCCCTAGAGAGATTAGTATTTCCCTCACCTCCAAACTTCTCTGTTTGTGGCTAGATCCCATGTACAGATTTAGGTTAAAACTGAAGAACTATTTTAGGTCATATTCTGGATAATATGTCCTCATGTACACTAATTTACCATGATAATTATCCATTTTTGAAAGCAGCAGAGGCTAAGTGCTAGGGCCTGGACATAAATGGGTCTGGTTAGACCAAGGAAATGTCTTCTGTTGTTTCTTATGAAATTGATTTAGTTAAATCCCTTTCTTTCTCAAAATGAGTTCAATGAGAAACGTTAGATTGGATAGCATTCCCTTGTTGTATCCCTGTTTGGGGAGGCTATTGGCGCCAGTAGAAGCTGAAGAATGGAATTTCCACACCCATTGGGCAGGATGCCCAGCCAGCTCAGAAGTTCCAACGGACTCTCAGGCTCATTGAAATGTTTTGAGATTCTTCTCAGTTGCCTCACAATCTCCTCACTTGTGGATTTTCTGCCCACAATCTCCTCACTTGTGGATTTTGTGCCCAAAGAGTAGCAGACGAAAACCACAAAATACCACCAAATTTTTAAAAACTGATATTTTTCGTTCTGTCGGGGTGGGGGGGGATTCACCAGCCGACATCGGCAGCAGAATAAGGTTGGCAGACTGAGCAAAGCCATCAAAATTTCTTCCAGAGTATGCTATGGCACTACAGGAAAGGTTGCCACAGAAATTTGAAAAATGATACTAAATAGCTTTCGAAAAGCATATAAACTTTTGTTTATATGGATGGTACTATTTCCCTCCAAAGCCATTCAGTGCTTCTTTCTCTGGTGCCTTCTCTGGGATTTTTATCTGATGTGCTCCAGATTTTAAAATTTTTTAAATTTTTATATATTGTGAACTGAAGTATTTTGTGGAGAATCTAAGGAAGATTTGAAAGCATGGAATTCTTATGCTCACTACATCAATCTGTATAGATATTTCACTTTAGGAAACAGATGGAGGAGGATGTCCATAGTTAGAAGGCTTCTGTACTTGAGCTTCAAAAAAAGGTGTTTGGATTTTTTTGTTGTTATTATTTTTTTTTTTTTTTACTAAATCAGATGATCTGCCAAACCCTGGATCAAATTGAAGAATGCTTTAGATCTTCAGACTAAGAATCTCCCAATTTTGTTATTTCAGCCACCCTACAAAAACCCATAATCCACAACCCTAATAATTTCTTTGGGATTTGGAAAGCACAGTGTTTCCTGTGAGGTGTGATTCTGTTGTGCAATGAACAATTCACTTACTTATGAAGAAATAACTGACATCTGCAGGTCTCAGGGTCTGATTATCGACCCAACTTGTGTGTGTGTGGATGGGGCTACAATGGAAACAAGGAATACAGAAAAATCAGTGGGTGTAGATTTTCTACTCAACCTACTGCCTACTTGCTCATTGATACAGGCACAGCTGAGAAAATAGAGACAGGAAATGATCTGTAGTCATCTTTCTGTTGTTTCCTTTTGTCATTTTTTCTTTCTTGCTCCTTAACAGTACTGTGAATGGAACCAAAGGAGCATGTCCTGGTTAATATGGAGTTGGCATGTTTATTGCCTCTGGTTGGAGAGGTCTTGAGTAAACTACGTCTTTGTTGTCTCACTCAATCTAATATTCCTTATGCTGGCATAATCATGTTGAGTGATATCAAGGCCCATGGAATCGAAATGGTTGCATATTAAAAACACTTTTCCTTTGGATCCAAGCAGCCAACAGTGAATAAAGACACGGAGGAGGAGGAGAAGGAAGAGAAGGTGAATTTGGAAGGAGGAGGCGGAAGGAAGGAAGGGTATTAAAGGAAGGAGAAATGGCTCAGACATGAGGGAAAATGTGGAAGAAAGCTTGAAGGAAAAGCATGTAGATGCAGAAAATTAAACCTTGGCCCTTCTGCATGCTAAATACTCTCTTCTACTCAGGTATACCCGCTTGGACACTTAGATATTAACAAAACCTCAGTGATTAATTATCGCCTTTGTCTGTAGGTGTTTGGAGAACGAATAGTTGGCAGAACAAGGCTTGCTGTGTTTAGCACTGCTATTTCTAAAACACGTAGACTGAGACTACTCCAGGAGAAGTGGTATTGAATACTAGACCAAAAAACACTAGTCTGTGTGGTTCTGTCCCTTCCCTCAGTCAGCTCTGAGATCTCATTTGCCAAAGAAATGCTTGCGGGTAGTTCCATCCACCAATAGAAAGGGGCCCATTAAGGAACATTCTCTTGTGTCTTCAAATTCTTCCTCTGTCAGCTCTCTTCCCCTGTGCCTCCAAAGGCTCCAAGAAACATGTACCAGACAATGCAGAGGGACATGAACAGAAGTAGTGTGAATGTTGCCTTGAGAAACTTAAGTGCAGGTACTTGGCAAGATATCAAAACCCATGTGTCTAACAATACTGTCTGAAACCTCGAAGTGCTTTGTCTGGGGGATGCTGCATCCCTAGTTCTGGAAACCTAAAGGAGGAAAACAAAGAAGAGAGAAGGAAGGAAAATGCTCCCAGGGATTATAACATCCCTCTCAAACAGAATCTTCTTCACAGTGAGAATTCAAGGGATATGACTTGAGAACCAAACCGTGAAACATAAAATGAATTGGCCAAAGGTGCAAACCTAGATTAGATACTCATTGAAAATAAGGATACGAGAGCCTGGATAGCTCAGTTGGCAGAGCATCAGACTTTTAATCTGAGGGTCCAGGGTTCAAGTCCCTGTTCAGGCGCTCGGCCCTTCTGTTTTCATTCTGGATAATATCCTCTGAGTAAGCACAGGAAGAGATTGGGATAGTACAGTTCTGCTTGTACATTGATGGAAACTTTGTTTACGCTTTGCTTTACAGGTGTGCAATGATTATAAGATAAATTTACCAACCCTAAGGGACAGTTTTGTGAAGTTGTTTCCCAAACACAGAAATACCAATGGCTGGAACTCTACAGAGATTGCTGATGTAGAGATTTGGGTTTTATGCGGTTTTAGAGACAAGTCTCTTTCACTAGTTGGGGGAAAAAACCCAACCAATACTTCTGAACTCTAAAAATAAAGAAAAAATCTTGAAACCAGAAAGATATGACACTTTACCTATATTATAGAAAAACAATTCAAATGACAGTGGCTAGCTCATCAGAAACCATAGAGGTCAGAAAGAGTAGCACAACATTTTTTCACATGCTGAAAGAAAAGAATTGTCAATCCAGAATACTATATCCAGAGAAAATATCCTTCAGGAATAAAGAGGAAATCAAGATATTCTCAGATGAAGAAAAACTAAGATAATTTGCTGCCAGCAGAACTACCCTGAAAGAATGGCTAAGTTCTCCAAACAGAAAGGAAATTATAAAAGAAGCAATCTCAGACATCAGGAAGGAAGAAAGGACACAGTAAGCAAAAAAGACAGTAAATACAATAAACTTTCCTTCTCTTGAACATTCTGTGTTATGTTTGACAGTTGAAGCAAAAAGTATAACACTGTCTGATGTGGTTCTAAATGTATGTAAAAGAAATAGTTAAGACGATTGTATTACAAATGAGAAAGAGTAAGTGACATAAATGGAGGTAAGGTTGCTATACTTCACTTGAACTGGTAAAATGATCACAACAGTACACTGTGATAAGTTAAATACATATAATGTAATTCCCAGAGCAACCACTAAAAAATCTATACAAAGAGATATAGTAAAAAATGCTATAGATAATTGAATACAGAATTCTAAAAAATGTACAAGTAGTCCATAAAAAAGCAAGAAGAGAACAAAAAATGAAAACAATAGAGAACAAACAAAAAACAAAAAATAAAATGCCAGACTTAAACCTTAACATACCAACAATTACATTATATGTGAATAGTCTAAGTGCACCAATTAAAAGATATCGACAGGGGGGACTAGAAAACATGACATAACTATATGCTGTCTACGAAAAACTCACTTCAAATATAACTATGTAGGCAGGCTAAAATTGAGGATAAAAAAAAAGGTAAGTGATGCAAACATTACTCAAAATAAAGCAGGAGTAGCTATATTAATATTGGGTAAAGTAAACTTCAGAACAAAGAAAATTAAGACAGAGAAGGACATTATATAATGATAAAAGTGTCCATCCACCAAGAAACCATAGCAAACCAAAATATGTACTCACCAAACAATACAGCTGCAAAATATGTCAAGAAAAAAAAACAAAGGAAAAATAGGCAAATCCACAATTACAGCTGGAAACTTCAACACCTCTCTCAGAATAATTGATAGAACAACTAAATGGAAAATGATCAGGGATACAAAAAATACCACCAGCCAACAGAATCCAATCAACATAGAACAGTTCACCAAAAGCAGAATACACATTCTTTTCAAATCCACTGGAACACATACCACGATAGAACATACCCTGGGCCATAAAACAAACCTCAACAAATTTAAAAGAATTGATTCATACAGTGTATTCTCTGAACACAATGAAATCAAAATAAAAATCAGTCACAGAAAGATAACAGGAAAATATTCAAACACTTGGAGGCTAAACAACACAGTTCTAAATAATCCACGGAACAAAAAGGAAGTCTCAATGGAAATTAAAATATAAATAGAATTGAATAAAAATGAAGATACAATGTGTCAAAATTTCTGATACACACTAAAACAGCACTGAGAAGGAAATTTACAACACTCAATGCGTACAAGAAAAGAACAAAGTCTCAAATCAATCACCTAAGTTTTCGCTTGAAGAACCTAGGGAAAAAAGAGCAAAAGAAACCCAAGATAAGCAAAAGGAAGAAAATAATAAAAATAAGAGCAGAAATGAATGAAATTGAAAACCAAAAAAATAGAAAAAAATCAATGAAGCAAAAAGCTAGTTCTTTAAGATTAATAAAATAAAACCTCTAGCAAGACTCACAAAGAGAGAAAAGACACAAATTACCAATATCAGGAATGGAAAGAGGACACCACTATACACGTTGCAAACATCAAAAAGATAATAAAGGAGTACTATGAATAGCTCTACACATATAAATGTGACAACTTAGGGGGCCACCCGGTGGCATAGCGGTTAAGTGCACGCACTCCTCTTCAGTGGCGCGGTGGCCCGGGGTTCAGATCCCGGGCATGCACGGCCGCACTGCTTGTCAAGCCATGCTGTGGTGGCATCCCATATAAAGCAGAGGAAGATGGGCACGAATGTTATCCCAGGGCCACTTTTCCTCAGCAAAAAGAAGAGGATCGGCAACAGATGTTAGCTCAGGGCTAATCTTCCTTACCAAAAAAAAAAAATATGTGACAACTTATGTGAAATGGACTAATTCCTTGAAAAACACAAACTACCACAACTTAGCCAATATGAAACATATTATTATATAGCCCTGTAACTATTAATGAAATTAAAGTTGTAATTTAAAAACTCTCCAAACTGGAATTTCCAGGTCCAAGAAGGTTTCACTGGAGAATTCTAACAAATGTTTAAAAAGTTAACACAAACTCGACACAATCTCTTCTAGAAAACAGAAGAGGAAGAAACACTTCCCAATTCATTTTATGAAACTGGTATTATTCTGATACCAAAACCAGGCAAAGATAGTGCAAAAAAATGAATATATATGAAAAAATCCTTAACAAAATGTTAGCAAATAGAATTCATCAATATATAAAAATAATTATACACCATGACCAAGTAGGGTTTATTCTAGGGGTGAAAGGTTGGGTAAATATTTTAAATCAATCAGTGTAATCCATCATATTAACAAGCTAAAGAAAAAAAATCACATTATATCAACTGAAGTAGAAAAAGCACTTGACAAAATTCTACACCCATTCATGATAAAAACTCTCAAAAAAAAAATAGGAATAGAGAGGAACTTCCTCAATTTGATTAAGGACATATACAAAAAAAAAAAAAAGAAACCCTACAGATAACCCTACTTTCACCATTAGCCTTAATGGTGAAAGGCAGAATGTTTTCTCCCTAAAAGAGGGAAAAATGCTAGGTTGTCCACTCTCATTACTCGTATTGAGCATAGTGCTGGAAGTTCTAGCCAGTGCAATAAGGCAGGAAAAGGAAATTTAAAAGCATATAGATAGGAAAAGAAAAAATAAAACTGCCCTATCTGCAAATGACATATTAATCTACAGAAAATCTAAGGAATCCATGGTGGGGTGGGGAGGGTGGACAGAACCCCTCTTAGAATTAAAAATTTATTGGACAAGGTCACAAGGTAAAAGAAAAATGTACAAAAACAAATTGAATTTCTACATATTGGCAATGAAAATGTGGACAGTGAAGTTAAAAATACAATACCTGTCCAGAATGTATTTTTTCTGTGTTTGGGAGGAAAAAATACAGTACATATATAATCTCTGATAAAAAAGAAATACTTAGATGTAAATCTAACAAAACCTGTACAGGACTTGTATGCTGAACACTACACAATGATAGTAAAGGAAGTCAAAGAAACTAAATAAATGGAGAGACATACTGTATTCATGGTTTACAAGATTCAACATGGTAAAGATGCCAATTGTCTCCAAATTGATAACAGATTTAATGAAATTCCTATCAAAATCACAGCAAGATTTTTTGTAAATATAGACACGATTATTTTAAAATTTATATGCAAAGTCAAAGAAATTAGAATACCTAAAACAATCTTAAAAAATAAAAATAGAGGAGAAAGAATCAGTCTACCTGATTTCAAAATTACTGTATAACTATAGTAGTTAAGACTGTGTGGTATGGGTGGAGCGATAGACACATAGGTTAATAGAGTAGAATAAATAAATACACCCAAACAAATGTTCCCAGCTGTTTTTTGACAAAGTTGCAGAAGTAATTCAATAGAGGAAAAATAGATTTTTCAGCAAATGGTGCTGGAGCAATTGGCCATCTATAGGCAAAAAATAAATAAAAATAATCTCAACCTAATCTCATAACTTATACAAAAATTAACTCAAAATGGATCATGGATATAAATGTAAAGCTGTAAAACTTTCAGAAAAAGAACGTAAGGGAAAATCTTTGGGATCTAGGGCTAGACAAAGAATTTTTAGAATTGACACTGAAACATGACCCAGAGATCCTGTGAAAGCCCATTCTTCTTTCCTCCCTTCCCTTTCCTGCTGCTTCAGTTGCCTTGAGTGATTTTGAGTCTTACAGAATAGAAAAAGAAACAGGAGAACGTTAAAGGCAATTCATCGGGTCATGTTTTTACTTTTAGTGTCATCAGGAAATGAGGGCATAGAAAGGAAGAGAGAGAGAAATGGGAAAGGAAAGGAAAGGAAAAGGAAAAAAAGAGAATAAGAAAGAGAGTAGGAAGGCCTACCTTCTAAGTTCCTTGAGAAGTAGGTTTGAGCAGTGTTGGGTCAGAGAAAAGGAAAAACTTAAAGTATAGGGAGTTGAGCCCAGGACCTGAAACATGCAAAACGCAAGTTCTAATTGTCAAATAAAAATGAATCTGGACCTAAATAAGGAGAAACTTTATTCAAAAATAAGACTATTGCAATAGGGACAATGCTCCAATCTCAGAAATCTTTAAGTACCTCAAAATCAAACAGAGAATACTTTTCTTTTGGGGGGGGGGAGTGCGGTAGAGTAGACAAAGCTTTAGCAGGATCTTTCAAGAGAAATTGGGCAAGTAAGTGGCAATGACCAGCAGGGTCTGACAGCAAAAGTGTCTCTCTATAATCAGCAAATCTGATAAGTGGGCATGTTCTGCTTTTCAGTGCTTGCTCTCAGGCTTGGAGGCAAACAGTCAGAAGCAGTAGGGAAAAGAGAAGCCTGACAAAAGTTTGTTCAGGACGAAGCAGAGAGCAAGAAATAGGCAACTGTAAACACTTGATAACCACTGTGCTATACCCCCTTACTCTTCTCTAACATATCTCTAATTTTCTGAAGCTCTTGATTCCTGCATGTTTTGTTAGTAGTGTTAACTACAAAAGATCAATCTATGGTTGCTTTGGACAAGAGGAGTTCAGGAATTGGAGGAGGGAGTGGGTGAATGGGATATCATTCTTTAGTGTGTAGGGCTTGCAATGGAGGAAAAGTATTGGCAATAAGCATCAGATAATAGCTGCTTGCAGTTTACCTCACAATTCTAAGCAGCTGAATTGTGCTTCAATTCAGAATTCAATTGTGTTTCAAAAGCTTCAATCTTCTCTTGTGGTTGGTAAGAATCAAGTCTTGGTTTGCAAATTTTCTGATTTCTTCCAGAAATGTCTTACCCTAAGATGAAAGGATATTGAAATTAAGCATTTCCCTGGCTAACATAGGAAAAAGTTCCTGTTTGCTCAACAAGAATAGAGCAGGACTTGTGCAGACAGCTGGAGTCAGGACAGAAAGAGAACAATTCATTTAGCATTTTACTAAAGAGGGTATTCTTGTTCCACTCTAAGCACAGAGGCAATTTAGGCAGCTCTGTCATTAGTCTAGAGGATGAATGCTTAAGACATGAACTTAACAGCAGCCTGAAAGATCCAGAGAATAGGAGAATTGTGAGAATGAGCCAGAAGGTAAACAGACACATAGTTAGGAAGAAAAAAAGTGAAATTTGGAGAAACAAAGTACAATAATGTTATTTAGCAAACAGGAGAAGCTGAAAGGTAATATATTTATATCTTTTGGGGGTGGGGGAGAATAGATGAGTTTGGTTTTGGACACGTTCAATTCAAGATATTTGTGGAACACCTTGCACGTGTCTGGTAAACACTGACACAATGAACTCAGTGGAGTATGCTGGCCTGGAGACTTGGATTAGTGCGTGATCAGTAGGCATATGCTTATAGGAAGAGGAGGGAGTGAGGAATTCAAGTATCCTTTCAAGTTTGGGGGTTAACTCATTAATGATACTTGTGGAAAATAAAGAAATGAGCTCATGGCTAGACTATCCTTGAGCCCTGGTGTTTATACTATTTAATCTTATGCTCCTTGGAACTTCTGAAGAAGACCAAGAGAAGTTTCGTTTCATGGTACCACATTTCTAGTGGCTGTTTGTCCTTTTTCATCCTACTTTGCCTAACTGTGAGCTCTTATCTATATTTGTAAAAACACCATTGAGTCTATTTTGAAAATGACAGAAACTGATTAGTCTGGCAGAATTTATCTCAGTTGATTTATAGGATTTGTAGAATGGGATAATAAGAAAGAAGGGATGGGCTTCACTGAAGGAGAGACTGGAAAAATATCAAACACAAAGACTTTCAAGTTCTAATGTATTGGTATGTGTGTAAAAATGATGATGGGTGGAGGAAAAACGTACTTAGCTGTTTGATCATGTAAAAGCACAATGAGGAAAGATTCCGGAGTCACTGGGTGACATTTCTTTATATTATACCTGAAAGAATCTGGGTATCTGTTGGATTCATGGACATTCATATTAAGTAGTTGGATTTTTTTCTCCTGTTTTTCTCATGAACACCACAGAAATTGTTTATTAACTGTCTCAGACAATAGCTAGTCTGTCCACCTACAGCACTATTGGAATATCCATTCGTGTAGAAGGTATCGGATAGCTTTTCAATATAGAATATTTTCAGGATTTGAACATTATACCCAAGATACAGAACACACTCATGCCCTATTATTCTTAATTCAGAAAACCTGCAGATATATCAATTGTATGTTTAACCTTTCTAGAATCTGAGAACGATAGTATCTGGTTAGGTGTTGTTTTGAAAGAATTCTCAGAGCCAGAATGTTTGGGTCATGGTTTGTCAGTAATTAGCTTTTATGTTATGCTCTGGAGTTTTCGAAATGTATTGATCTGACTATTTCATTTGATCTTTGCAACACACCATTTTAAATAGTCAGTTTTGGCCTAATTTGTGCATTTGGAAAAGATGGTTCATTTACGTTTTAGGAATTGCTGTATTTCCCTATTAAGTCAGAAAGCTTTCCTACTGGAAAGCTAACAAGTTTGCCTACCACAGTTTTATATAATAACCGAAGAATACAAGACTCACAGATGGTGTATTACTGACAGCAAAAAGCAGCAATCAGAGAAATACTTTGTGTTGTTTCCTCATGCTCAATTCCCACAAGGCAAAATAGGAGGCCCATATATTTACTTTCACATGCATTGGGCTGCACAACAGGAGAGGAACTCTGAAACTAAGAGACTGAACTTTTATCAGAGCTCCTGGTAACCTTTACTCCCTCCTGGGAGTAATTATTGTAGAGGGATACCTAGGAGCAACCAGAGACTGAGTTCAGGACAAATAGAACAAAGAAGTTGCTGGGTGCTCCAATTGCTTCTATTGGTTTAGAGTCCATGCCCAATGAATAAGAAAAAGGACAGAGCAGCACATCTTTGAGGTGAATGTGCACCAGCCTGAGAGTTGCTACAGCATCCTCAGCTCAAATTTAACCATGAACATCCACTTCTTAACATTTTAGGACTAGAGGAAGAAAAGGCAAGAAAACAAAGAAATAGCTCATTTCTTTGGTAAAGATCACCTCTCCTTTACCTAAAATTACCCAAGGAATGACAGCAGTGAGACAAAAGAAAGAAATAAGAAGTATAAATTGGGGGCAAGGGAGAAATATGGCCATCATTTGTCCCTGGTATTATTGCTTTCCATGAAAATCTGCAAGAATTGACTAAGAGCTCAAACTCCAATGGGCCGATCTCCAAGTCTTGCTATTTAATTATCCCCTAAAACTTTTTCAGTTCTAGGCATACCCAAGCTGGGTAACTAGCTACCAGATTCTGATTTTGATTGTGTTTTGGTGGACGTGGAGATTCACTCTGTCAGGCTCTTACCACTTTAGCCAAAGAATTATCATTTAAATCATTTGATTTCACTAGATTTTCATCATAATTAAAAAGATGTGTTAGAATTTTTTTTTTTTTTACATTTTATGCCCGTCACATGGATGTATGAACTGACAGCAACACAGCAGTAAGGAGTTAACCTCATCTAGTCTGAAACATACCGATTAGAAGTATCAGTATAAATTCATGATTAAAAAATATGAAATTGTCATTTTTGCCATTTTTTCCTAGAAGCAATGATATCCCAGTTGCAATGAGCAACGTTAGTCCTGTATCTTGATTTCTTAGTATGATTTTTCACTAAAAGGAATTAGAGCTTTTTGGAGTTATCATTGGTTCCAGGGGTGAGCTAGCGAAAGTACAAGGTGAGTCTGGAATATCTTGCTGCGCCAGAAGATAAGTAAATGATCAAAAGATGTGGTCATGTCTTAAATGGACACATGAGCCAGCCTAAATGGGCTCTCTCTAGCAAAATCTGGGACATACTGAGTATTTAAATTAATAATGAAAAAAGGATTTATCTCATTGAATAAAATAAGATTCTTTGATGTCATACCAATTGCAAGTAAGTAAATAAGTAGAAGAGGGAACACTTTAATTTACAGCAGCCTCAAAAGAAAATTCAAAGATCTTTACTTGATATGAATTGGGCAAGAAACAAACTGTTTGCAAACAAGAAGACTTCAAAACCAAAAGTGGTAGAAGCTTGGCTCTCAGCAGTGACAGCTCAGTATATAAGCATGAATGAGGAAGTACATTTTTTCTATTGTGATCAGTTTCTAGAAACTTACATTCCTTTCAGGACAGTATCACCACAAAACTTACTTATAATCGATTGGCTAGGAGGTATAAGGTCACACTGACATAAAGAAAGCTTAAGTTTTATTTAAGTTCAGAGTCAGCATTTTGGAGAAATCAAGACAGTTTTAAGTTTTGGTTACATGACTGTGAGTGTTTGGTCTAGGGGTATATTTAAACTGTAGCCTCCATTTTGGTTTTTCTTTAACAGTAGTATACCAACTAATAAATGTGAAAGAAAAGATTTAAAGAATTTAAAGAATAGATTTAAAACAACACCATTGTTCCACTATCATGGGAATAATTGATTGAGGAAAAATTCCTCAATCAATTCTAAAACTATGGGTAAAATTTTGGTGAGGAATGAGATATTTGTATGGCCTTAAATATTTCCCCACAGATTACAAACTAATTGAATGAGGGGAAACTTACATTTATTTAACACCACCAATAAAGGAAAAAACCTTATGCGATACACTGAGAACACAACATCACTTATGTTGTATTTTTGCCAAAAGTGCATAACCTCAATCTAATCACAAAGAAACATCAGATAAATCCAAATTTAATGGCATTCTACTCAACAACTGACTTGAATTCTTCAAAATCTATCAATGTCATAAAAGGTTGAGAAACCATTCCAGATTAAAGAGCACTAAAGAAACGAGAAAGACAAATGCAATGGGTATACTCATACTAGATCCCGGGTTGGAAAAAAGTTACTCTGAACGACATTATTTGAATGATTGGTGAAATTTGAATATGGACTGTATATTAGGTAATTGTATACTATTAATGATACAATTTCAGAATTCAAAAATTGTTCTGTGGTTCATAACAGAATGTCCTTTCTCTTAAGAAGTACACACTGAACTATTAGAGGTAAGACATGATGGTATTGTCAAAAGTTCAGAAATAGCAGAAGTAAAAGCACTGAATCAGCAAAGTAGTAATTAGAGAAAGTTTATTGTGCACACACCAAAAAGACAGTTCGTGAGCCAGGATCACTCAAACCGACCACAGAATGAGGCTCAGGGGTAGATTGTTATAAAGTAGCTTACATAGTGAAGAGGCAGGCACTGTTTATTCTTCACAGTGATTGGTTACAATATTAGAATTTTCTTGAATGGCAGGAAGTTGACTAGTGGGTACCTCATATCATTTTCCGGGACAGTTTAAGTTTTGCTTGTCATTTTCAGAGGCATAATCAACAAGTGACCCAGGCCAAGTTAGTATTGCTTGTCTTGCAAAACAAGCTAAATTTAGCTTTGGTTGTGTGACTAACTGGTTTTGTTTGCTCAGGAAATTTTCAAATCTGGTCTCCATTTGTATTTGATTTTAACAGTATGCAAGTTACTCTGAAATTGGTTAGAAAAAATAATAATTTGTGTGCATTTATGTTTGGAGAGAGAAAGGAAAACAAATGTGGCAAAACATTTGAAATTTTTTAAAATTTTTTATTTATTGCAGTAACATTGGTTAAATTTCAGGTGTACATCATTATACTTCTATTTCTGCACAGATTACATCATGTTCACCACCCAAATACTAATTACAACCCATCACCACACACATGTGCCGAATTATCCCTTTCGCCCTCCACCCTCCCCCCTTCCCCTCTGGTAACTACCAATCCAATCTCTGTCCCTATGTGTTTGTTTATTGTTGTTATTATCTACTACTTAATGAAGGAAATCATACGGTATTTGACCTTCTCCCTCTGACTTATTTCGCTTTGCATAATACCCGAAATGTCCATCCATGTTGTCACAAATGGCTGGTTTTCAATTGATAAATCTGGATTATGTATGTATAGCAGTTCTTTGTACTATTTTTGCAACTTTTCTACAGGCTTAAAATAATTTCAAATTTAAAAGTTTTTTTTTTTTTTAATTTAATTCTCTCATCTTACAACTTCCTTTCCCTGTGCCCACAAAGGCTGTCAGGACCATACAAAAGTAGTGCGGGTGAATACAAAAATAGAAGCCTAAGTGCTGCGTGAGTGCTGGAATTTTGCTCCAGCTGAAGAAATGAGAAAGAACGGAATTCACAGTACTTGGCGCTAAATGAAGGCCCATAAGTGTGGGTCACTGATGGTCACTACCCTCGCCAACGCCTAGGCCAGCACCGTGGTCAGGAAATTCGGCGTTGGTTTCGTTTCGGGGTCCCTCCGGCTCTGGTTATGAGACGCACAGGGACCAAGATGGGGAAGAGAACAGAGAGGAGGATGCTGCATCGGTTATGGAGCCTCTTGGTATATACGGAATCGTCTTCTGAGCGAGAACACCAGAGAGGTGTTTCAGCGGCCGGGCCTGACCCGCAAAACGAACTCGCTGTTTGCCCAGTCGGTTCTTCAGATCCCATTGTCCCTGAGGGAACAGCAGGCGCTTCCCGCCTTCAGCCAAAATTCGGTGCAACAGTCCACTCAGGTACTAGGTTAGGAGGAAATCCTAAATCACCTCTGATAGGTAAGAGATACCCCCCGTTACTTCTGCAAATCAACCAGATTTGGCATCCCTTGGCCTCAGAGACTCCAAGGCAAGAGCTGAGCTACTTGGGAAAGTTAATACGAGGAGAGAGTTCGTGGGGAAAGAGGAACGAATGGGAGCGTGAGGCAGGACGTGATAAGAAAACAGAGGCTGAGACGCAGTGGGGTGCGCGGCTGTAGCGGCCCCGAGAAGTCGAGGAGAAAGATAATGAACCAGTGCTTAAGGCTGGCGTAAGGTTTGGATGGGCAGAGAGGCGGTGAGCATCCCGGCTGCCCATCCCTGCGGCGCTTCCTCTGCGTCAGCGGGAAGCAAGAAGGGCGGTTCCCGGTAACCGAAGTGAGCTGAAAGCGCTTTCCGGCAGGAAGATCCCCTTAGTTTTGCCCAAGACTGTCGCGGCTTTCAGAGCCCCTCGCTGCTCTTTCTGTCGCTTGAGAGAACGCGTGTGGTTGAGTTTCTGTTTCGGTGCCTTCGGGTGTTATTGATGGCTTCCGAGGGAGCCACGGGGCAGCCACATTGTTCCGATCCCCACGTGGTTGCGGTAGGAGAAGCGTTCAAGGTGGAAACAAGATCCACCTGCGTCTTTGGGCGTCAGCACCTCAGGTATAGGCAGGAGCGAGTGGTTTTTAGCCAATTGAGCTTGGAATAGGCGACATGAAAAATAGCAAAGGTAAGGCAGTAACTGAAAATTGTAACTTGAAGTGGTTTTCAGAAATGCAGTTAACCTTGTCTCTAAATAGTTTAGTGTGTAGCGTGTCAGGACTTCAATCTTAAAAGCCAAGAGCTTGAGACTTTATGTGAGCTGTAATATCAGACTTTCTCCAATATAAGCAAGCCTCTGAAATTCAGGGTTTTTTCCGGAGAATTTCATGAGCACTTTTGCAGTGGGCTCCTATATTGCCCACATCCGATTCTTGGCAGCATGAAAAGCGGGAAAAGCCAAGATTACCATACAGTAGAAGGCGCTCGTAAGAGTTAAGGGGAAATAAAGCAGTGGCTTAGGCTTGGAGAGGAGGCTACAAATGTGAGAGCAGGAGAAATAGGGGAGACGCGAGATTTCTTCCAAGGAGAGGGAGAGTCCGTCTGCTGGCAACAAAGAAGTCTCTGGCAGCAGCACGAGCCTGACTTAACCTGAGAAGATATTTTAATTACAATTTATGCATATTATAGGTTTTAACAACTTGATCCTAGACCAGAGAATAGGCCAAATTGGTAGTGCTGGAGAGGCAGCTGAGGTCAAAGCGTCCAGACTATGAAGGTGGAGAGAATGGTACAGCCTTTGTCATAGGGTTGGAGACTTCCAAGTGTGGATTTAATTGAAAGACCCAAATAGCTTGATAGGACCACAGGTATTTTGGTATAATAAGTCTCCTGACGCCCATTTTGTGTTCATCCACAGAAAAATCAGGGGCTCTTCTGTGTGACCTCCAAAGTTGTGTAAAATATTGATCTGGGGTTGGACCTTGAATTTGGAAGTCTGCTCACAGCACTCTTATTCTCCCCTCCCTACCATGGTCTCCTGTTCAGTGCCACTCACTGTTTCCTTAAGTGCCTAGAGAAAGCAAGTAGATAATAAAAAATACATGGGATGACCACATTACCTCCCTCAAAAAAAAAATGCATTCTAAAACAAATAATTGGCCCCAGGGCACACGATCAATCAGCAGCCAAGCAGATTTCTGAAGCCAGTCTCTCTCCTGAGTGCTTGCTATAGATATTTGGTTGGAGAAGAGAATCAAGAAATAAGGACATCTCCACCGGATAAAGAGTGTTAGAGTGGTGAGTTGGAAACAAATTTCATTACCTACGAAAGACGCTTTGATTTAACAGGAAATAACTACACAGATAGCAGCAGTTTTGAAACCATGAAGCACTGGAATTCCTTAAAAGGTGCTCTTATGGACTAATTATGTGTGTTTCCCCACCCAACCCCCAAAATCCATATGTTGATGCCCTAACCCCCAATGTGACTATTTGAAGATAGGGCCTTTAAGGAGGTAATTAAGGTTAAATGAGGTCATAAGGGTGGGGCCCTCCTTATAAGAAGAGGAAGAGACACCAGGAGTGTGCACACAAAGGAAGAGTCATGTGAGAATACAGCAAGCAGGGAGAAGGTGGCTGTCTGGAAGCCAGGAGGAGAGGTCTTACCAGAAACCAACACTGCTGGTGTCTTGATCTTGGACTTCTAGCTTCCAGAACTGTGAGAAAATAAATTTCTGTTGTTTAAGCCACCCAGTCTGTGGTATTCTGTTATGACAGCCCTAGCAGCCTAAACAGACGCCATCAGTGGATCAAAATTCCTGGGAGTTCCCTGGTCATACAAAACAGATGTGATCGGATTGACCTACAAAGCACAGAGGAAGCGGCTGTCCTTTACCGGTAGAAGAGTCCAACACACCTGTGTTCTCTTCACCTTTTACTTTGCATCACTTTTCCATTGTGACAGAAAAGGATCTTTTCCTACTTCTTCATATGAGGACCTTCATTTGATGTTAACTGAGGTTTCCAGGCAATGTTTTATGTAAATATTTAAAACAACAGGGAAAACGGGATGAGTGGGAAAATATAGGGAAGTAGATATTATGGAATACCAATTGGGAATGTGTTGATCCATATTTATTCGTTTTGTGTTTGGAAGGCCTCTAATTCCCTGACAGTCTTCCTTCTGCTGTCCAGCATCCTGCCACTCGCTCACCTAAAAAGACTCGAGATCCACATGGCTCCATATCCCATTATTGGACCAACTTTTGGCGGCGGTATCTGCGCACGTCGTTGTGGGATACTGATAGAGAAATCAGTGGATGCTTTCACTTTGGCCCAGAAAACAAAAAGAACTAAAGGAAAATGTACGTAGGGCGCTGCTGCTGCTACTACTCCATCGTCCTCCTCTTTCCGTCTCTTTAATAATAGTACAAAATGGGAGCCAAAGTGAACCACTTGTTAATGAGCACGTTTTTGTTCGATCTTATTGGAAATCCCTTTTTGTCTTCCTTCGTCTGTTGCAGTTGTCTTTGGTGAGGTCGAGGCTTACAGCAAGAGATGAGAGAGAATTCAAGGTAATCCACTAGGTTATATCCTTACTTTCTATATGTACAGTAATAGAACAGAAAAAGGTTGGTAGAGCTAAATCTGTATTCCTTGAGGAACAAGTTTGAAGAGTGTTCGGTCAGAGTTTAAAAAAGACGTAGTACCTGGAGGTGCCGGGGATCGAACCCGGGGCCTCATACATGCAAAGCATGCGCTCTACCACTGAGCTACACCCCCACTGTGACAACCTCCCTGCTAATGCTTATCTGGAAATAAATTTTACTTTCTGATGCTCTTGATCTCGGAACGTCGTGGTAGTAGTCTTCCGCGTTAAGGGGCATCAGCAGCTGCTTTGGGCAGGAGACCCTCAGGAACCAAAGAAGGATGCAGATTCTGTAAAGTATAGGACTTGAAATGGAAGATAAAAGATTGGAAACATGTGTCATATATTAACCACCAGAAGTTTCCATCCTGGCTTTAAAACGCGTTTAGGATCTCCTTCTGTTATGCTGGGTAAGGGATCAATCAAGTCTCAGTTTTCGGCTCTTCTGATTTCCTTCAGATGTCTTAACTTGAGAGACAAGGCTATTGAATTTCAGCTTTTTCCTGCCTAAAACGCTTCATGATATTTATTGTTTGTTCCATCGGAATATTAAGGGCCAGATTTGATGGAGAAAAGCCACGACTAGAAGAAAACCCTAGAGCGATGCATTCAGCATTGCATTGTAAGGATTTTTTCTAATCTAGGCACCGAGGTAGCTTAGGAGACCCCTCTAATAGTCCAAAATCTCTTTTTCTTAAAGCACGAATGAAACAACAGCTTCAGGGACGGAGAGAAGTGTTGAATTATAAGAGTGAGACCAAAGATAAATAACCACAAGATTTAAGGAATAAAGAAAATTTTTATTTATTTGTTTGTTTCTTCGTTCGTTGGTTCCTTCATTCATTCATTTACTCAGAGAGGGAAAAAAACAAGCCATGCGGTTACCAAACAGAAGGAAGTGCAGAAAAAGGGGAGCTTTTTGAATTTTTTTTGGAAACGGGAGGAAGATAGGAAGATGGAGATGAGCTCGTGTTAAATTCAGGATATATGTGGAGCACACTTGTAAGGATATATACACAGTGAACTCAGACAATTACCTTCGTCTCCAGCCTTGGATTTGTGAGTAATCAGTAGACACAAGTATGTGTGTGGGTGGATAAAGACTGAAAAGTGTGCTCATTAAAGAAATTCATAGGAAAATAAGTTTACTCCTAGACATTTCTTGAACCCTGGGATTTATCTTGGTTAAGACTGTGTTCTTTGAACTACATAAGAAGACTGCAGGCAAACCAATATCCTGGCACCAGATTTCTAGTGGTTTACTCTTTCTTATTCCAGTTTGCCCATATATGAGCTTTTGCCAATATTCATAAAATAACATTGAATCCCTTTTGAAATTAGGAAAATGTGATTTGTCTGGCAGACTTGTTCTTTCAGTTGGCTCATGAAATTTTTAGAATACAATAGGAAACAATCAGTGAGAGGTTTCACTGAAGAAGGGACTACAGAAGGGTAATGCTCAAAACTGGTGTGTGTGTGTTTGCTTGAATGTGTATGTAAATACTGACGATTCTCTTGACTGTTTGATGCTGTAAAATATTAGGTTTATGATACTGCCCAATTTTAGGAAAGTGTGCAGAAACACTGCTTGATCATAATGTCGTGTTGCACCAGGAGAAAAATGGATGTCTATTGGATTTTCAGGAATTCATAATAAGAAGGTATGCTTTTTTTTCTGTTTGTCCCATGAACAAAGTGGGAATTTTGTAAAAATTAAATATCTATAGCTATCTTCAGATTATGGATTCGTTTAATACAGAATTCTTCTGAAGAATTAAACATCTAAATTTAGAGAAGAACACACATATGCTGTATACACTCAATTCAGAAAATCTGAAAACATATAAAGTATGTGTTTAACCCTGCACTGTCCAAAATGGTAGCCACTAGCCACATTGAGTACTGAACACTTGAAAAATTGAGATGTGCTCTAAGTGTAGAATATATATCAGATCTCAAAGACTTATTATGGTATCTAAAAGGTAAAATATATCACTAGTAACTTTAATATTGATCACTTGTTGAAATGATGTTTTGGATATACCAAGTTATTTAAATATATTTTTTAAATTAATACCACTTTATTTTTATTTTTTAATGTGACTAGTAGAAAATGTAAGATTACAAAGGTGACTCATTTATGGCTTATTGCTATTGGGCAGCTCTGGCTACAGAAGACGTTATCTGTTTAGGTGCTATTCTGGAAGACTCCCAGAGCCAGAGTATATGGAGCACAGTCTGCCAGTTTCTTTGCATGCACGGACTTGACAGAATGCATTCATATGCATGATCTCCTTCGATATTTCCAGTATCCCTTTTTACATAGATGTCATTGGCCTCATTTTTTAGATATTGAATGGGAGACTAATTATGTTTGGAAATTACTCTAGACCTCCCACCTCATTAGCCTGTAAAGGAATCATTGCTGTATTAGGCAATAAAACACTCAACAATGCTGTTTGTCCAATCAAATATTCCATAATGAAATAAAATACAAGCTCCTGAGTTGAGAAAGACTAGGTGGCTAATGGATAAAGTGTCTAATTCCAAGTTCCTGTACAGTCAATGTCCCTACCTTGATGTTGCTTCTCATTTTGTACCAATTTTCTATTGGTAACTTGATGCAATTCTGATGTTGAAGTATCAGATTATTTCCTCCTGATACAGTGTCCAGGAGTTGTCAGTGGAAAACAGACACTGTAAAACTGAAACAGTAATTGGAACAGAAGAAAACAGTTCAAAATGACACAAGAATGACCTATTATCCCTAAGAAAGAAGTTGAAGTTAAAGGAGAAAAAGGGGTATTTGTACCTGAGTTTTGATGACTTTACTATTCATTTACTTTCATTTTTCAGTATTTTAGGTCACCTTGTGACTGTTCAACGAATAATTCTTATAGAAATGCTTATTTTCATTCTTTCCTGTACACCGAAACAGAAAGAACTCAAGATGTGCGAATTCTAGACAGGCATGCAAGCCTGAAGTAATGTCTTGTCAACAAGAAAACTCAGGATGTTCTTGTAATTGTTTAAAAGTTCAGTGATGTTCAACAATGCTCCTTGTTCCTGCAGTTCAATAATGGAATAAAGTCAAGATACAAACCCATATTTTCTTTTCAGAAAGTTTTCCTTGCATATACCACACCCACATATATACACTTACACAGTGTAGTAGCTCTTTTTCTACAGTTTTCCCCCCACAATTCTTATGATTAAAAATGTCACACACACATAACATCAAAGCAGAAATGAATCGTAAGTGCAACAGCATTTAGCATATTGGAATTTCTTATCCGCTAGGAAAATAATTTCATAGCTTATAAAACTTTAAAAAATATGCCCTATGTCAGTTAACACTGTGGAAGACAGTGGAATATGCAACCAGAAGAGAGGGTAATAAATAAATCTATTTATATATGTGTGTACACTCCTTGATCGGATTTGCCAAAAGCAGTAGAAGCTGTAGTTATATATACACTTTCCGGATTGGGGTGCAACTGTTGTACAAACAGATGACAATTACTCCGAAGCGAGACGAAAACTGCCGAAACCCGGGATTGAACCAGGGACCTTTAGATCTTCAGTCTAACGCTCTCCCAACTGAGCTATTTCGGCTGACCGTCAGTACGTTTTTTTTTAGCCATTCTTTCATTAAAGTTTTCATAGGTGGAAGGCGAGGGGTAGTGTATTCTTCAATGTCTAGTCTTATTTTGTTCAACATCACCCATTCATTCAGACAAGAAGACATCGGCTCCACTGAAATCTATATCTGAAAATAGGATGTAAGTTTTTGGATGATTCCCTCCAAAAATAGTTTAGATTCTTCTACGGATTCTTTCTTCCCCGCGCAGGAAACAACATGCATGTACTCACCGTTAACCCCAGCCGTGCATCTCGCCCCCACCAGACCAAGCCTCAGCCAATGCTGGAGAAAGGCTGAGCCGAGAATATGAGACGGGAAAGAAATTAGAAAGCGATGTGGAAATTAAAATGTCAGCTACACGTGAATCTCAATACAGAGATTAAAACGGGCGTAAATGGGACTAGGAGTGCGCTGAGCTACTATGAAAACATCATTTGGGAGCACACAGAAGGGAAGAGAGGAGCGCCAGCTGACGGGGAGAGAGAAGAGGCGGGGTGGAGCGAAGTGGAGGAAGAAAGGGCGAAAATGGAGAGAGAGGAAGAGGACAAAGGAAAAGCATCCTCAAGATGATCAGGATTTGAGGCGAGGTGGGTCGGGTGAGCCTAAGCTCCGCATCTCTCTGTCGCTTCCTCCAGCTAGGAGGGAAGAGATGAATTCCTTCTCTCTCCAGCTTGTCGCAGAAGACGATCAGGCTCATTTTGTCCGAGACTGTCGTGGCTTCGTGAGCGCCTCGCTGCTCTTTCCGTCGCTGGATAAACAGGCTGAGCGTTCTGGGGGACGCACGTGAGGTTGAGTTTTCGTTTGAAGTTCAGGAACGGCTGGTATTGGTAGCTTCGGAGGAAGCTGCAGGACTTTCCCGATTTCCGCGCATGGACGTGGTGGGACCAGCGCCGAGAGGAAAAGCGGGATCTGCCCGCTGCTTTGAAATTGAGCACAACCGAGACCATGGAAAGTCTTTTTTGGGGGTAAAGTTTAGCCTGAAATGCAAACGATGAGAAAGTTCCCCTTTGTTGGCTCCACATATTTCTAACTCTTAGAAAGAAGTCTATTGAAACCCAACTTTCTCCTGAGGAAATTCTTCCAGGCATTTGCAACGAGCTCCTTTACTCCTCACACCCTTCTCTTGGCTCAAAAGAAATCTGAAGAGCGGGTCTGTGGCCGCGGAAAGCCAGGGTCGCCGAACCATCGGTGATAACTACATAAGCAGCCACCATCTCCTCAGTTTTGGTACAGGCGCAGAAGCAAGGTAGGTGAGTCCCTCACAAGTCAAGTGGATGACCTCAGTTTTGGCTTTATGGATGGTTTGTGACCGCCTGGTGGACAGTCATAGCTTCTGGAGAGCCAAAAAGGGGAGGCTGCGTTATGGAAGACATCCAGGTATCTTGGCTTCTGTAGATGGGGAAAGGGGCTGCTTTTCTGCTTTCTGGATGTTTAGTAGCTTGATTGTTTTTTCCTTCGGTGACTGAAAACAAAGGTAGATTTTTTTTTAAGCAAGACAGTATTAAGATGCTTGCAGTGTATCCTCCTGTGGATTTCTGCTTAAGGTTTGTCATATCAGAATCTGAAACTCTGCAAAGAGCTCTGATCTGCAGATGTGGGTCCTTCAGTAGTTTGGAAGGAGGATGTCCCTGGAGAGTAAATAGAGATTGAAAAGGATTTATTGGGATTGGGAGAATCAGAGTTCATTCTTTATTTGGGGAAAGCAAAGAAATGAGCTTTCCCCTAGACTGATCTTGGACCCAAGAGTTCAGCATGTTTGCCATTTCAGACCAGAAATTTCCTTAGAACACCCAGAAAAGTATTATTTCCCGCCATCAGATTTCAGCTGAGGTGACTGCTATCTTTTCCTCATTTGTCATATGTTTGTAGTTAAATGGCTTTTATGTAAGCTCCAGAGTTTGATGGTCCCTGAGTGAAAAAGTGAACACCAGCACGTCAAGTTGTCAACCACTGGCAGGGAAATCTAGTGAAACATTTTAGTGAAAGCTTCTAAGCCTTCCGCAACCTGGGTTAGGAAGGAGCTAGAATAAAAGAACCACAAAAGAGCTTGAGTTCTTAACTTTCTGATCCGGAATCAGATGGCTTTTCCGTTATGATGTATGATGCCACACAGACCCACATTTTCTTATGCTTTCAGATTCCATAGAACTGGAAACTGACTGGGTGGTTGAGAAAACTGCAACTGCCTTCTATAGCCTATTGACGGTGGTTCATGTGCCAGGGATTGCTGAGAGTGCTTGGGTGAATAATAGAGCTAACAACAAATAACTTTAGTGAATGAGCACAATTGCCTGCCTGTGTCCCAAAGAGGTTAAAGAACCGTCGCAGCCAGAACTCAGTTTGACAACAATGTTTCAGGTAGCAAGAGATCTTGGCTGTGAGAGTGAAGAGGAGAACAAGGAAGAACGAAGAAGTGGAGGTACTGGGGATTGAATCTGGGACCTCGTGCATGCTAAGCACACGCTCTACCACTGAGCTATACCCCCTTATTGGGCCTCATAACTCGGAAGATCCTTATGACCCTTAGATGGCTGCCATTGTCTGAGTCTTTGAGGGCTAAGTCATTGAAACAAAGCCACCTTAAGTTCAATTCTGCTGTTTCTAAACTCCCTACACTACACCCTCTCTTAGGCATGGCTACTCCAGAAGAAAGGCACCTTAATGGTAGAAAGAAAGGCACTGTTCCTGATTCACGGGCAGCTCATGATCAACGCGCCTCAAAGTCTGCTTCCCATCAGATTAGATTGCCTGGAGCGCACTTCCGTTCTTGGGTGAGTCCGGGATACAACATTCTCCTGCAATTTTTCTCAATATTACTTTCTGTATTCTTCTGACCTTTGGATACATTAATGTTTTATGTAGTCAAAAAAATAAGACTGACTCAAGTGTGTGTGAAAATGTTCTAAAATTGAATACAAATAGAAGCAAATCTAACTGCATTTCAAAAGGATAACATAACCACATTGAAGAGAAAAAGAAAGAACAGATCCAAGTAAACGTTTTATGCAGTATTTTGTCCTAATTGTAAAGACAAAAAAAAAAAAAAGCAAACAAATCTTAATCTCTATGTAGCAGGGTTATATTTTGTAGTATTAAGGGTATAGCAATTCTGATACTTTGTGTAAATTTTATTTATTTGTATGTGTCTAAATTTACTTTTGTGTGACCAGGAAAACAAATATATATATTGATGTTGGAAATCACAGCTCTTGCTGTAAGAGAAGGAGGTAAGTAAGGAACAACTCTGGTAGCTCTGGATAGGAATTAGAGGCATCAGGATGAAATTATATATATGTGTGTGTGTGTATACATATGTATATAATTATATACATATATATAAAATTATATACATATATATAAAATTGTCATTTTCCCCCCCAGATCTGTCTACTAACAGGGGCTAGAAGAAACAATACCTTAGTAGCGATAAGCAATGCTAGCCCCATATCTGGAGTTTTAAATACCATTCCCCACTAAAGGGAACCAGAACTACTTGTAGAAGTCACTGACTCCAGGACCGGGAAAAGTACCAGAAGAACTTAAGATATTTTTGTGTGCTAGAATATAGGTCCTCAAAAATGATGGGGACAATTCAAAAGGATCCAAAAGCCAGCTTGAAGGGCCTCTCACTGGTCAAATCTGGAAAAATTTGAGCATGAGTAATGACAACAAATGATTATAATCCTTGGATACTTAAATGAATAAACATGAAAGAAGAGAAAGTTTTCCTTACAGTGGTATGCCAACTAATAAATGTAGAAGTAATAGTAAAGTTAGAAAAATCACCATTTGATCACCATCAGAATAATGATAGACTCAGGCAAAATTCATAAATTAATGCAAAAAATATGAGTAAAATTTTGATGAGGATCAAGATATTTATATAGTCTCAGAGTATTTCCCTACAGATTACTTATTAATTACAAAGGGGAAAATGATAATTTTATAGGGAAAGAAACCTGGTAGACACAACCTTAACCAAGTGATCAAAGTTATTATCACTAATAATGGGAAAAACTGACATCACATGCCTCCTGGTGTGACAGAGGGAAATAACATCATTTGTGTGATATTCCTCCCGAATAGTCATAACCTAAATCTAGTCTAATCGTAACATAAATTGAAGAATATCCTACAAAATCATTAGCATGTGCTCTTCAAAAACATATCAATCTCAAGAAAGACAAGAGGATTGAGAAAAGTTTCCAAATTAAGGGATACTAAAGAGTAACTAAATTCATAAGTGATCCTGGAATGGACACTCGTTTGGGAGAGAAATTTCTATCAACAATTTTATTGGTAAAATTAGTTAGAGTTAATATGGTCTGTATATTAGATAATACTATTTTATCAGTGTTAAATTTCAGGAATTTGATCATTGTGCTGTGGTAAGGAAATGTTCTTGCTCTTAAGAAATGTATACTAAAGTGTATAATAAAAAGATTATGAGCGCCAGCCCCAGTGGCCTAGTGGTCAAGTTCGGCATGCTCTGCTTCAGTGGCCCATGTTTGGTTCCCCGGCGCCGACCTACACTACTGTCTCAGTGCCATGCTGTGGCGGTAGCTCACATACAAAATAGAGGAAGACTGGCAACAGATGTTAGCTCAGGGCGAATCCTCCTCAGCAAAAAAAAAAAAAAAAAAAAAAAAACGATTATGATGGAAGTGTATAATAAAAAAATTGCAGATAAAAAGATATAATGTCTGTAAATTGTTCTCAAATAGTTTAGGAAAACAATAACGTTTGTCAGAAAATATATACATATATATTCTATCGTTCTTGGTTATTGAGGGAGAGGCAACATGGTGTTCTGAAATGATCTCAAGATTTGGACGGTATGTACATCTCAAGTGGTTCCCATCCTATTTAAAATGTTGCTAAGCAGAGACAAAGATGCCAATTTCCCAATTTATATTAGAGTTTAGCAGGTGTTTCACTCTATTTCCCTTTCACACTCCTTGCTTTCGAGTTAATCAATGAAGGACATTTGAACGAGATTGCATCTCTTTCTCAGAGCTGGGAGGTGAAGAGGGGCTGCCCTGGTACAGAAAGAAAGAGTGAGGTTGGGAGACAGACTCCCTTCCCTCTCTATTATTCAGCAGTAAAGATGGGCACAGACAGTGATAGATTTGAAACCATAACAGCCCTTTAATGGGGCAGTCAGTGATCTATAAATTTTGAGGAGTACCTGGAAAATACAAAGCAGAAGTGATTGTATGGACAGGAAACATAAGAGAAAACAGCTGTTCATTCACTACAGTAAAAATGTCCTTGACATCTGTGAACTATTTGTCTTCTTGTTTTGGCAGCTATAATTTCCGTTTTGACACACACACCCAAAAAAATTTTTTGCTACTTCTTTAGTAGCATATTTGATGTTAACTTTCTTTATAGATTTTAAAAGAAGGGAAAATGAGATGAGTGACAAAATAAAAGGAAATTGGATATTAAGGAATAGCAATTCGGCACACATAGGGTGTCTGAGTCATTTAAAGCAGATTCTTTTTTTTCCCCATGTTTGGCAGGACTCTAGCTTTTTGACAGCTGTCGTTTTGTGGTAGCATCCAACCACTCATTCACCTAGTATTCTCTAGCTTATTGTTGAACCAAACTTTTGGCGATGGAGAGAAAAGATAAGTAGAGAAATCAGAGGGAAGACTTTTGGCTCCTTGTCCTAAAAACCTCACAGAAAATGAAGGAAACTAAAGCAATTTTTCCTCAGGCCTCTTATTTTCTTCTTCTTTTCCTGTTTTTCCATCTCTCAATAATAGTGGAAAATAGAAGCCAAGATGAAAAGTTTGTTAATATGGTGGCACACCTGTTGTTTTGAGTTTAGGGAATCCTATATGAAGTAGGCTGAATAATGGCTCCCAAAGATATCAGGTCCCAATCCCTGGAACCCGTAAATGTTACTTTATATGGCAAAAGTGTCTTTGCAGGCATGATTACACTAAGGATCTTGAAAGGGGAGATTACCTTGGATTATCTGGGTAGGCTCAATGTAATCACGTGTCCTTATAAAAGAAAGGCAGAGGGCGATTTCACACAGACAGAGAAGGCAATATGACCATGGAGACAGAGATTGGAGTGATGCTGCCACAAGCCAAGGAATGCTGGCAGCCATCAGAAGCTGGAAGAGGCAGGACAGATTCTTCCAGAGAGCCTCTGGAAAGAGCATTGCTCTGCCAACACCCTGATTTTGGTCCAGTGATATACTCATTTCCGACTTCTGGCCTCCAGAAGGGTGAAAGAATAAATTTCTGTCGTTTTAAGCCACCGAGTTTGTAGTAATTTGTTCCAACTACCGTCAGAAACTAATAGACTATGTAAACTTCTACTCTGCAAGCTGCCTTGAGCGGTTTTGAGCCTCATGAAGTTTAAATAGTGTAGCATTAAAATGAACATCTTGGATCACGTGTTTACTTCTCTCATGAGCAGGCTATGGAAAGAAACCAACAGAATCTGTATCTTGGAGGTGCCAGGAGTTGAACCTGAGGCCTCGTGCATGCAAAGCATGCGCTCTCCCACTGAGCTACACCCCCTTCCCATCAGCTTCACTGTGGCGGTTTTTCAGGAAATATCTTCCTATATTCTGTGGGCCCCTCTCCTCCCAATTCCTGTTTGTTGTTTCAGCAGAGTTGGGTGTAGGAACAGGATTTGCGACAGCTTTAAGATAGAAGACCCCAGGGTGCTGTGGGTGATACTGATTCTTTCAACAAACAAAGCTTAAAATGAAACACAAAATATTGAAAACATGCGTCAGAAAATTGATCAGCTTTTCCCTGAATAAAACACTATTTGCTGTTTGCGCCACAGGAATGTTAGGGGCAAGATTTTGATGGGAAAACCCGAAGTGAGAATAAAAACCAAAGGCAATTTGTTCCCAATTCATTATCAAGGATCTATTCATTTTTATTAAAGCCTGAAGGCAACTAAGAAGGTTTGTGAAAGAGTCCAGGAGAATAATGCTCAAGGCATAAACTAAACAGCGGATTCAGAGATGGAAAGAAGTGCGGAATTTTGAAATCAAGTTAATAGGTAGCTAGACATAGGTTGAAGAGACCTGTTGGATTTGTAGAGCAAGAAGGAAAGTGGGAGTGTTACCGCCAAAGCGTATGTCCACTCGCCGCAGGAAAAGGCAAACATTCGAGAGGCAGGGTGGTGAGAGAGAAGGGTTTTTTAGCTGCAGCTTGCTAGCAAGCGGAAGATGACTGGACTAATATCCGAACAAAAAAAACCCGTCTTACAGCTACAAAATCTTGAAACATTTGTATAGGGCAAATGGGCTGAAAAAGGGAGTCTTGAAATGTTGACCTTCTGGTGTAGTAGACCTTGAGACGTTAGCTCATCTCTTTTTTTCTGTCACTGGTGTTGGATATCGGCATAGGGCTCTTTCCCGAAGGTCGTTACCTTCCTGAGAAAACTTAAAGAACAAAGTTACTGCCGTATCGCAACAGGGAAGTTAATGACTAAGCCAGGGCTAGGAAAATAGTAGAGCATGCGTTATGTCTCCGGGAGCAAGTGCTTGCTTATCTAGGCTACTGCAAACTAAAGCATTACTGGAGCTAAGAGGAGGTTTGGTGAATCAGGGTCTGGCACAGTTTCAACAGGGCTCCCCTTATGCTAACTTATCTTAACCCTTGGCTGCATTTATCTCAACTGTTTTAGGCGTCACTGACAGGAGCATAAAAAATAGCCCAGTCATTCAACTGGAGGAAAACCCAAAAAGAGAGATTTGTCATTGTTTTCATTGTTCTGTGGGAGATTGTAAGAGAGATTAGGAGAAAGAGAGGGGTTTTGTTTTAGACATGTCAAATCTAACATATTTATCTATAGGATCCCACCTGTCAATGTAGCACAGTGAACTCAGCCCAGTAGTCTGATCTGAATACTTGGAGATGGGAGTGATCAGAAGGCACAAGTATATAGAGAGTGCATAGAATGAGAACTGAAAGTGTCCTTTGAGATTTAGAGATCAGGAACTCACTTACAGATAGTTGCGTAAAGCAAAAAAATGAACTTCTTTCTAGACTGATCTTGAGCCCTAGGATTCACACTGGTTAGCAACATGATCTTGAAACTTCCATATAAGACCCTGAAAAACTCATTTCCTGATACTAGACTCCTAGTAGTTGTTATCTCTTCCTCATTCATCTATGTCTTTGCCTATATCAGTAAGTATATCATTGAGTCTCTTTTGAAGTTGAGAGAACCTTATCGCTTTGGCAGCGTTTCTCTTTCAGTTGGCTCATAGGGCTGGTAGAATAGATAGGATGAAACAGAAGTGGCAGGTTTCAGTGAAACTGAGCTCTAGAGAAGTGGCCCCCACAAAAGTCTGCAAGGTCTGGTGTGTGTGTGTGTGTGTGTGCGTGTGCGTGTGTGTGTGTGTGTGTGTGTGTGTGAAAGTGCTGAGAGGATGAGTGGGAAATTGTCTAGGCTGTTTGATGGTGTGAGAGCACAATTACGAAAGTTTCCTGAGTTATCAAATAATTATCCTCTAAATTTCGCCTGGAGAAACCTAGCTCCCGGTTAGATTACCAGAAGCTCCTCATACAGAGGTTGTGTTTTGTTTCTGTTTGCCGTAACATACACTGAACACCAAAATTGTTTATTAATTTTCTGTGATAGCATTCAGACTCTCTGTCCATAGTATGCTTGAAATATCTATTCATGGGGAAATAGTAGGATGAGTTCCAAATATATAAGATTCTTCTGATGACAGAACCATTTATCTTGGGTGATAGAACTCATTCATACCCAATTACTCTATTCAGGAAATCTGCAGACATATGAAGTGCATTTCTAATGCCTCTAAGACCAGAAAGAAATTTGTAACTGGTTGGGTGCCATTTTTAAAAAGTTGACAGACCAGGATGAATGGATAAAGAAGATGCAGTATATACATATAATGGAATACTATTCAACGATGAGAAAAAAGGAAATCTTGTCATTTGCTACAACATGGATGGGCCTTGAAGACATTATGCTAAGTGAGATACGTCAGACAGAGAAAGACAAATACCATATGATATTCCTTATGTGTGGAATCCAAAAAAAAAAAAAAAACTGAACTGGAAAAAATAGAGAGTGGAATGGTGGGTACCAAAGCCTGAAGGGTGGGGGAATGGGAGAGATGTTGTTTAAGGGTACATACTTGCAACTAGTAGATAAATAAGTCATGGAAATCTAGTATGCAGTAGAAAGATTACAGATAACAAAATTGTATTATAAACATTAAACTTCTAAGAGACTAGATCTTAATTGTTCCCACCACTAGAAGAAATTATAATTATATGACGCGATAGAGGTGTTAACTAACACACACACACACACAAAGTTGACAGATGAAAAGGGGTGAAGTTTTCACATGAGGAGCTTTTATGTTATGCTCTGGAATTTGAATTCACATTCATGATTTTCTTTGGTGTTTACAGCATCTCAATTTGTTGATATGGACAGGAAGTTTTAGTTATATTGCTCTAACCTCCCACCTCGATTGAATATGAAGAAACTGTTCCCAAAGTCGGCAGTAAAAGATGAAGCAATCATTTTTCTCCTATTAAATATGTCTTTGCAAAAATAAAGTACTGCCTTTTGAGTGAGAATGACTGCATGGCCTAATGGATAGTGTCTGTTTCCACATTTCTGTGCAGCCAATGGTCCTGCCCAACTGCCACCTCTCACACATTCTCACCGGTCTCACACACATGGCCACATCTCCTTTCCCTCAGAGCTCCTTAATCTTTAATTTCTCCCTGAAGAAAGATAAACAAAAGACGAGCTTGTTGAAGGATAGAACCCCAAAATAAAACGTAGTTGACTTTTCAGAATTCCTCTACAATGTACTTTAAAATGAGTCTTTCTTGTCCTGGGTCAAAGTTATACACAGCTGGATCTCAAAGAAGTACCTCAGTTTGTCACATGTTTTTTTTTTTTTTTTGACATATAATTTTTTGAAATTTCCATCCTGTGGCTTTCTCATCCTAAGCTTTTCGCTTCTCCCGTAAGTTACAGAGGTAGATTTCCTTGGAGAAGTCTATGGTTGCAAGGGAAAAAAATTTCTATTGGGCCTGAGGCCTAATATAATACAGAAAAATAATGGCGATAATTTATGATGTTCTTTTTCATATTTTGTCTATTTTCCTTTTGCAACTTGATGAATTCCCTCAGTTGGAGCATGTGAATACTTTTCTCCTGACACAGTGGGTATAAGTGGCAAAAAGACATTGTGAAACTATACTTTGAAAACAAGGAGAGAGAAAATATGTCAACAGAACATAAAATGACCTATTGCTCCCATTAAGGAAAGTCTGGCTCCTGAGCACTAGTTCTGAATCTTTCTTTGAGGCAGTAAATCCCAAAGCCAAGACATCTTAACCTGGGAAAGATCTTATCCTGGTTAAAATGTTCCCGAGTGGAAACAAAGATACAAACTTCCCAGTTCATACTGGAAGTTAGCATGGTCTTGATTGCAAAACTTGCAAAATTTTTATTAAAAAGTAAAAGAAACGTCACATCAAATTCAATTGTGTATATTGATTCAAAAAATATTAAAAAATATATTGTCAAGGAGGGGCAACAATGTCAGATTAGAATGCAAAAATGGTTCAGGAATAGAAATACATTTTTTTGATTATTTTTTTCTACATTGGAATAGGAAATTGGAAAATTTTTAAATACAGCTATATGTTTATAATATATGCCCTCTTGATCCACGTTACAGCACTCAAACCGGTGGTTCTCAATCTTTAATGTGCAAAGGAATCACTTGGGGATCCTGTTGAAATGCTGGTCTGGTTCAGTAGGTCTGGGTTGGAGCTGACATTCTGCATTTCTAACAACATCTCAGGTGCCACTAGCTCGTTTGGTCCAAGGACCACACTGACAAGCGTCTGGAAAATTTCTTTCCGGTAGAGGGCGCAACTGTCTTAGGTAAAATTACTTCTGTAAATCATCTAAGTCATCTATTTAAGTCCAATTCTCGGGTAAGAGTAAAGACAGAACAAAACTGGAAATTAATCTGTGCATTTTGAGATCTTCAGCCGAATGTACTTCCCAATGGAACTATCGCGGCAGCAGTGTGGTTTCTCCACCTTCATTGATGAACATAAATTTCTCAATTTCCCAGTTTGGAAGGCTCCACTTTTCTCCTTGTTCAACCTGCAGTCTGATTACAGCAAACACGGCTCAGGAGACAAAAGAAACTAAGAAAAATTCTCTGAAAGCCTGTCGTTTTCTTTTGTTAAATCTTTCCATCCTTATCTTTTCTTTCTTGCTTTATTAATAATACTGCAAAATGGAACCAAAGGCAAAAGAGCTCGTCAGTTTGGTGACGTGCTCGTTGTTTCGGAATCTCGAGCTGCTGAGTGAGTCGCGTCTTTGTCTTCTCCTTCTGTCTTTTCCTCCTTTTGCTTACGCAGCCACACTCGGTGTTACCAAGCACGAGTTGTAGAAACGGGGCAGAAATAACACCAAAGGCAAATCGTTGTGAAATACGTTTACGTTCTTTCTGAGCAGGGAAGAGAGTAAGTGGAAAAGAAAAGCACAGCACGAAAATGGAGGTGCCGGGGATTGAACCCGGGGCCTCGTGCATGCTAAGCACGCGCTCTACCACTGAGCTACACCCCCTCGAACGGGTTGTCCCCTCGAGAATATATTCAAGATAGAATACAGCCATTTTGGCTGGGTTTTGCAAAAATTAGAATTAAGTCAAAATCCATTCTATTTAATTTCGTTATTTCCAAAATCTTAAATCTAAGCCTGTGTCACGTTTTGCTGAAAAAAAAAATAAACTGCATTCTAGACCGAAAGCTCCCATTGGTGATCCTGGGATCTTTCCGCCCCTGTCAGTCTAGAGTCACTTCCCTGCCGCCACTTTCTGTCGTGTCTTCACTCTCTCCCTTCCTCTCTCTCTCTGCTGCTTTAAAGAGCTGCGAGAAAGCCACAAAGTATAATGCAGGAGATATAAAAACAAAGACCATATTAGCTCCAGAAGGGGAGAGAAGACGGAAGGACAAATGCAGAGCTGTTAAGTGTCTGTCACCCGGGAGAGAGGGCGCGCGGGCTATGATCGGGCCCCGTCTCGGGCAGAATACTCTCCGCGGCAAGGAGTGTGTCTGGATGACCAGTTAAGCGCGGGGACTACACCACCGACGAGCATTAACCCTTTGTAAATCTCTCCTTGCAGCTGGACCGGTTCACCAAAAGCAGCCTTCTCTGAGGCTCTGAGTCTCTCCCTTCCAGCCCAACAAACCTACAGAGCCTCAGCTAACATGGGGAAGTCGCTTATATGGGCAAAAGACATAATAAGGTAATGTGGTAAATAATACTTCTTCAATCAGAAATTAAAAGGACGTTAGTAACAATGAAAAATACATGAATCAAATAACCAGCTCAAGATATTAGAAAATGAACAAAGTAAACCAAAAGAATGCATAAAGATGGGGTGATAAAGACAAACTCAGGAAATAATGAGTTAAAAAAAGTAGAAATAATTGACAAAAACCTGACTATTTGAAAAGTCAACAAAATAGACAAACCTCTAGCCAAACTACTCAAGAAAACAGAAAATAAGTGCAAATACACAAAATTAGATTTGACAGGAGGAAATAACCATCAAAACAGAAGAACTTTTTAAAAATCATAAGAAATCTTATAGCACAATTCAGCAAATGATTTGAAAACTTAGATGAAGTGGATTTTGTAAATACAGCATCCCCAAATTAATCCTTGTAGAGACAGAAAGTCTCAACAGACCATTACTCTAGAAAAATAGATAAAATAGTTGAATAGGCACACCCCAAAAAAGGGCACCAAGCACAAATACTTTCACAAGGAAATTCTGCCAAACTGCTAAATATCAGAAAATCATGATGTTACTTAAATTATTCAAAGCATAGAAAAAGAAGGAAACTTTCCAATTCATTTATAAAGTGAATATAACCACCATGAACTTTTTCAATCTGCACCAAAAATGAAAACTACAGGCCAATTTCACCTAATAAAGATGTCCAAGAAATTCCAGAAATGCAAAGATCAGTCTTTATTAAGGAAGATATTGACATAGACTTTCTCCTCTACCAAACTCTACTCAGAGTCCCCTGAATTCTTTTTCAACTAGGCCTTGACTTTTAGACTTCTGTTTTCATCTTTGTATTGTCCAATTTTAGCAAGAATCCTGCTAAGTTGGGTTAGGAGAATCCTCCATCCTCCGTATCTGATCACCCTCCATATCTAATTGGGTTCCTCATCCCCCACCATCCTCCAGGCGATCTCTGATCACCTTGGCCTGCTTTCAGCAAGAATCCCATGAGGTCTCTTTAGCTAGAATCGTTTCTTACCCCGATGTTTCCTCTTAGTAATTGTCTATCCACTGACACCATGCCTACCCCCTACCCCTGCTCCTTGGCTATAAATTCCCACTTGCCCATGCTGTATTTGCAATTGATCCCAGTTCTATACTGAGGCCTCTTCTCCTCTATTGCAATATTCCTGAAAGATATCTGCTTTGCTTTAGCTACTGTCCAGCTCTGGTTTTTCTTTAACAACATTAATATAATCCATCATACTGATAGAGGAAAGGAGAAAAAACATACGCGATTATCTCCATAGATGCAGAAAAGCTATTTGACAAAAATCAACAAATATTTAGTATTGTAGTGAGTTGAAGAGTGTCCCCCAAAACTCATGTCCACTTGGAACCTGAAAATGTGAAGTCATTTAGAAATAGGGTCATTGTAGTTGTAATTAGTTAAGAGGAGATCATACTGAATTAAAGTGAGCCCTAAATCCAATGACTGATATCTTTATAGGAAGAGGAAAATGTACAGAGACAGAGATACACAGAGGGAAGAAGGCCACATGACAATGGAGGCAGAGAATGGAGAGATGCAACCACAAACCAAGGATTGCTGGGAGCCATGAGAAACTAAGAGGACACAAAGAAGGATTCTTCCCTAGAGACTTCAAAGGGTGCATGACCCTCCTGACACCTTGGTTTTGGACTTCTGGCCTAGAGAACTGTGAGAGAATAAATTCCGGTTATTTTAAGCCACGCAGTTTGTGGTAATTCATTACGGCAGCCTTAATAAAATATGCTAAAAGCACTCAATAAAATAAAAGAGTTGATGGACACATCGCAACATGATAAAATACTTATATACTTCAGGCCAAAAACTAGCATTTTAGTTAACTGGGAAACACTAGTGTCTTCGCTACTAAAGGCAGGAACAAATAAGGATGCTCACTATTTCCACTGCTATTTAATATTATGTTGGAGACAGTGGTCAAAGCAATTAATAAGACTGTAAAAGGCATAAGAATTGAAAGAAGTAGGGGAAACTATGTTATGATTCAGAGTTATGATTAGATATCTAAAAGAATAAATGAAAAAACTACCACAAAACAATAAGAGATTTTAGTAAAGTGGTACATTAGAAAAATAACACACAAATGTCAATATCTTTCATATATATATACACAAAAAAAGTTAAAATATGTAATTCAGAAGTTCCATGCCAGGAGAGGGATGATGAAACCTGAGGCTATTGCTCCCTGCCAAACACCCAGCTAAAACAAGGGAGTCACTCAGAGAGAAATATGCCACTGTTTCTGCCCCCAGCTGAAATGCTGAACAGAATCCTTCAAGTTGAAGCACAAAGATGATAAACAGCAACACAAAACTGTATAAAAATGTAAAATTGTTTGGTAAAGGTAAACATATAGACAAATATAGAATCCTGTAGTATTGTAATGTAGGTGTACAAATCACTTTTAAATGTGGTATAGAATTTTAAAAAACAAAAGCATAAAAAGTAATTATAAGTCTATGTTAATGGTTACACAATATAAAAAAAGATTATTTGTGTCATCAAAAACATGAAATAGGAGAGGGCAGAGATATAAAAGATTAGAGTTTTTACATGCAATTGAAATTGTTATTGTCAATTTAAAACAGATTGTTATAACTTTAAGATGTTTTATGTAATGGCAATGGTAATGACAAGTAAAATATCTATAGAGTACACAAAAAGGGAAATGAGAAGAAAATCAAAACATGTCTGTCATAGTTGGGGCTGCTATAACAAAATACCATAGATTAGATGGCTTAAACAACAAGCATTTATTTCTCACAGTTGTAGAGGCTGGGAAGTCTGAGATCAGGGTGCCGGTAGATTGTTATCTGATGAGAGCCCACTTTCTGGCTTGTAGACACCCACCTTCTTGCTGTATTATCACATGGTGGGGAGAGAAAGAGAGCTCTGGTTCATTCATCTCCTTGCAAGAGCACTAATTCCATCATGGGATTCTGTCCTCACGTCCTTATCTAAACTTAATTACCTCCCACAGATCCCCCACCTCCAAATACCATCCCATTGAGGGTTAGGGTTTCAACATATGAATTTTGGGAGGACACAAACATGTAGTCCATAACAATATCACTATAAAAAAATCAATGAAACACAAAAGAAGGCAGCAAGGTAAGAAAAGAGGGACAAAAAAGCTGCAAGACATACAGAAAACAATTAACAAAATGGCAATAGTTAAGTCCTTCCTTGTCAATAATTACTTTAAATGTACATGAATAAAATACACACACAGCCTAAGCGTGAAATGATGGAAAAAGATATTCCATGCAAACTGGAACCTAAAGAGAGCAGGGGTGGCCATACTATATAAAACAAAGTAGACTTTAAGACAAAAACTGTCACAAGAGACAAAGAAGGACACTATAGAATGATATAAGAAAATCAATTTACTGGGGAGATATAATGATTATAAATATATATGCACCTAATATTAGATCTCCCAAATATATGCAGCAAATACTGACAGAACTGAAGAGAGAAATAGACAGCAACATGATAATAATAGGAGACTTTAATATCCCACTTTCAGTTATGGATAGAACAACTAGACTGAAGATCAATAAGGAAACAGAGTACTTGAACAACATTATAGACCTGTTGGACCTAACAGACATATACAGAACACTCCACCTAACAACAGCAGAATACACATTCTTCTCAAGTGTACATGGAACATTCTCCAAGATAGACCACGTTAGGTCACCAAAAAAGTCTTAACAAATTTAAGAAAACTGAAATTATACCAAATATCTCTCCAACCAGAATAAAGTGAAACTAGAAATCAATGGCAGAAGGGAAACTCATAAATATGAGGAAACTAAACAATTCATTCTTAAACAATCAATAGGTTAAAGAAGAAATCATGAGGGAATTTAGAAAATATCTGAAGACAAAAGAAAATAAAAATACAGCATACCAAAACTTATGGGATGCTGTGAAAACAGAACTAAGAGAAAGATTTATAGTGGTAAATACTTACATTAAAAAAGAAGAAAGATCTCAAATGAACAATCTAACTTTATGCTTCAAGGAACTAGAAAAAGAAGAACAAACTAAACTAAAAGTTAGCAGAAAGAAAGAAATAAAGATTAGAGCAGAGATAAAATATAAAGAATAGGAATACAAAAGAAAAGATCAATGAAATCAAGAGTTGGTTTTTTGAAAACATGAATAAAATTTACAAACTCAGGCAGACTAAGAAAAAAAGAGAGAAGACTCAAATAACTAAAATTAGAAATGAAAGAGGGGACAATACAACTGATATCATAGAAATAAAAAGGATCACAAGAGACAATTGTGAACAATTACATGCCAACAAATTGGATAATCTGTAAAAAAATAATAAATTCCTAGAAACATACAACCTACCAAAATTGAATAATAAAGGAATAAAAAATCTGAACAGACTCATAACTATTAAGGAGAGTGAAGCAGTAATCAAAACCTCCCAACAAAGAAAAGTCCACGAGAAGTCGACTTCATGGGAGAATTCTACCAAAGATTTCAAGCAAAATTAACACCAATACTCCTCACACTCCTCCAAAGAATTGAAGAAGAGTGAATGTCTCTGAACTTATTCAATGAGGCCAGCATTACCCTGATACCAAAAACAGACAAAGACACAACATGAAAAAAAAACTACTGACAAATGTTCTTGATGAATATCCATGCAAAAATCCTCAACAAAATACTAGCAAACTGAATTTAAATGCATATTAAAAGGATTATACACCATGACCAACTGAAATTTGTACCTGGAATGTTAGGATGGCTCAACATATGAAAATCAATGTAACACATCACATTTACAGAATGAAGGGCAAAAATCACATGATCATTTCAATTGCTGCAGAGAAAGCATTCGACAAAATCCAACACCCTTTCATGATAAAAACACTCGACAAAGTAGGAAGAAGTAAATTACCTTAACATAATAAAAAGCATATATGAAAAGCCAACAGTTAACATCATACTCAATGGTGAAAGACTGAAAGTGTTTCTTCTAAGATCAGGAACAAAGTAAAGATGCTCACTCTCACCACTACTCTTCAACATAGTAAAGAAATAGTCAAAGCACTTAGACAAGAAAAAGAAATAGAAGGCATACAAATTGGAAAAGAAGTAAAATTATCTGTTTACAGATGACATGATCTTCTATGTGAAAAACTCTCAACACTCCACCAAAAAACTGTCACAACTATTAAAAAATTTCAGCAAATTTGCAGAATACAAAAATCAACACACAAAAATCAGTTGCATTTCTATATGCTAACAAAGACTAATTCAAAAAGGAAATTAAGAAAACAATCTCATTTACTATAGCATCAAAAATGGTGAAAGACTTAGGAATAAACTTAACTGACGAGATGAAAGACTTGTACATTGAAAACTACAAAACATTGCTCAAAGAAATCAAAGAAGATACAAATAAACGGAAAGATATGCCCTGCTCCTGGATTAGAAAACTTAACATTGTCAAAATATCCATACTACCCAAAGCAATCTACAGATTCAATGCAATCCCTATCAAAATCCCAATGACAGTTTTTGCAGAAATAAAAAAAAAATTCTAAAATTCATATGGAATCTTAAGGAAACCTGAATAGCCAAAACAATCTTGAAAAAGAAAACAAAGTTGGAGGCATCACACTTCTTGATTTCAAAACATAGTACAAAGTAACAGTAACTAAGATGCTATGGTACTGGCATAAAGACAGATATATAAAACAATGGAAGAGAATCCAGAGCCCAAAAATAAATGCTTGCATATGTGACCAAATGATTTTTGACAAGAGTGCCAAGACTATACAATGGGGAAATGACTGTCACTTCAACAAATAGTATTGCATAAACTGGATATGCACATGCAAAAGAAAAAAGTTAGACCCTTACCTTACACTCACACAAAAATAATTCAAAATAGATTAAAGACCTAAAACTTCTAGGAGAAAGCTTCAGGACATTGAATTTGGCAAATATTTATTGGATATAATACCAAAAGCACAGGCAACGAAAGCAAAAACAGACAAGGGGGATTTCATCAAACTTAAAAAATTCTGTGCAGCAAAGGAAACAATCAACAGAGGGAACAGACAACCTATGAAATGGGAGAAAATATTTGCAAACCATATATCTGATAAGGGGTTAATATCTAGAATATATTACACACACACATATAAATATAATATACAACACAACAAAAACAAAACAAAAATAACCCAATTAAAAAATGAGCAAAGGACTTGAATAGACAGTTCTCCAAAGGTGATATACAAATGGCCAACAAACATATGAAAAGATGCTCAACATCACTAATCATAAAAGAAATGCAAATCAAAACCACAATAAAGGGCGGGCCCCACAGCTTAGCGGTTAAGTGTGCGTGCTCCACTGCTGGCGGCCCAGGTTCGGATCCCGGGCGCGCACCGATGCACTGCTTCTCTGGCCATGCTGAGGCCGCGTCCCACATACAGCAACTAGAAGGATGCGCAGCTATGACATACAACTATCTACTGGGGCTTTGGGGAAAATAAATAAATAAATAAAATTACAAAAAAAAAATCCACAATAAAGATATCACCTCACACCCAGTAAGATGGCCATTATCAAAAGAACAGAAAATAACAAGTGTTGGTGAGGATGTGGAGAAATTGCAACTCTTGTACACTGTTGGTGGATATGTAAAATGGTTCAGTCATTATGGAAAATATTATGGAGGTTTCTCAAAAAATTAAAAATTGAATTACTATATGATCCAGCGATTCCACTTCTGGGTATATATCCAAAAGAATTAAAAGCAGGATCTCAAAGAGATGTCTGCACATCTATGTTCATTGCAGTATTATTCACAATTGCCAAGAGGTGAAAGCAACCCAGATGTCCATTGACAGATGAATGGATTAAAAAAATGTGGTATACGGGGTCCAGCCCAGTGGCATAGCAATTGGGTTCCTATGCTCCGCTTCACCAGTTCAGATCCTGGGCATGGACCTACTCACTGCTCATCAAGCCATGCTGGGGCAGCGTCCCACATGGAAGAACTAGAACAACCTACAACTAGGATATAAAACCATGTACTGGAGCTTTGGGGAGAAAAAAGGAAGAAAACCAAAGAGGAAGATTGGCAACAGATGTTAGCTCAGGGCCAATCTTCCTTAAAAAAAAAAAAGTGGTATATATGTACAATGGAATATAATGAAGTCTTAAAAAACAATAAAATCTTGTCACATGCTACAACATCGATGAAACTCAGGGACATTATGCGAAGCAAAATAAGTCAGCCACAAAAGGAAAAATACTGTATGATTCTACTCATATGAAGTACGTAAAGTAGTCAAAATCACAGAAACAGAAAGTAGAAAGGTAGTTGTCAAGGGCTAGGTGGATAGGAGAAGGGGAATTAGTATCTAGTGAGCATACAGTTTCACAGTTGAAAGATGAAAAAGTTCTAGAAAGCCATTGCACAACAACATGAATATACTTAACACTACTGAATTCTGCACATAAAAATGGTTAGAGTGGTAAATTTAATGTTATGTTTTTTATCACAATAAAAAAAATGTTAAGTAAAATAAAGTGAGCACATAATACACAAAAACATATGGGTTGCAGCTAAAACAATGCTTAGAGGCAAAATTTACAGTTGTAAATGTCTATATTAAGAAAGAAGAATGATCTCAAATCAATAACCCTACCTTAAACCTTAAGAAACTATAAAAGGAAAAGCAAACCAAACCTAAAGCAAGTGGAAGGATGGAAATAATAAAAATTAAAATGGAAACTAATGAAGTGAAAATAGAAAAACAGTAGAGAAAATCAATAAAATCAAAAATTGGTTCTTTGCAAGATCAACAAAAATGGCAAACCTTTAGCTAGATCGACAAAGAAAAGAGAGAGAAGACCCAAATTACTAAAATCAGAAATGAAATAGAGACATCACTATTGACCCTACAGAAATAGAAAAGTATTATGAAAGAATACTATGAACAATTGTATGTCAAAATATTAGATAACTTAGATGAAATGGAAAAATTCCTAAAAAACATAAACTACTGAACCTGACTCAAGAAGATATAGAAAATCTAAATAAGCCTATAGCAAGTATAGAGATTGAATTAGCAATCATAATCTAACCTCAAAGAAAAGTTTAGGCCCTGATGGCCTCATTGGTGAATTCTACAAAACATTTAAAGAAAAATCAATACCAATTCTCCACAAACTCTTCCAAAAAATATAAGAGAAAGGAACACATTCAAACACATTTTTATAAAGTCAGTATTACCATAATGCCAAAACCAAACAAAGACATTACAAGAAAACTATTGACCAATATCTCTTATGAATATTAACATAAAAAAATCCTCATTAAATACTAGCAAACAGGATCCAGCAACATATGAAAAGAATCATATGCCATGACCAAGTGAGATTTATATCAGAAATGCAAGATTGGTTTAACATCTGAAAATCAATTAATGTAATACACCACGTCAAAAAATAAAGAAAAATCACATGATCATCTCAACAGACGCATAAAAAACATTTGACAAAAATCCAACATCCATTCATTAAAAAAAAAAAAATTTCAACAAACTAGGAGTAGAAGGAAACTTCCTCAACCTGGTAAAGAATATCTACAAAAAACCCAAAGCTAATATCATAATGCTTAAAGACCGAATGCTTCCCCCCTATGATCAGGAACAAGACAAGGATGTCCACTCTTATCTCTTCCATTCAAAAATGTATTGGAGGTTCTAGCCAGGCAATTATACAATACAATAAAATAAAAGGCATCCAGATTAGAAAGGAAAAAGTGAAACTACCTCTATTCACAGATGACATGATATATATAGAAAATCCTAAGGAACCCAGTAAAAACTTATTAGAACTAATAAAGGAGTTCAAAAAGTTACAGAGTCAGCATTAAAAAATCAATTGTATTTCTATATACTTACATTAAATAAGCCAAAAATGAAATTAATGGAAGAAAACCATTCCATTCACAGCAGCATCAAAAAGAATAAGGAATAAATTGAACAAGAGAAGTTCAAGACTTGTACACCAAAAACTACAAAAAAAATCATTGAAAGAAATTAAAGAAGATCTAAATAATTGGAAAGACATACTAAGTTCATGGATTGAAAGACTTAATAGTGTGAAGATGATAATATCACCCAAAATAATCTACAAATGCAAGACAATTCCTATCAAAATTTCCCCTGGCTTCCTCATATAACTTAACAAGCTGATCCTAGAATTCATATGGAATTGCAGGGATCCAGAGTACCCAAAATAGTCTTGAAAAAGAAGAACAAAGTTGGAAAACTTATACTTCCCAATTTCAAAACATACTACAAAGCAACAGTAACCAAACCAACGTGGTACTGACATATATATAGATATATATATATATATATCAATGGAGTAAACGTGGTAGTCCAGAAATAAATCCATCTATATATTATCAATTGATTTTCAGCAAGGGTACCAAAGCCATTCAATGAGGAAAGAATATTTTTTTCAACAATTGGTATTGGGGCAACTTGATATTCACATGCAAAAGGATGAAATTTTACCTATACCACACACTATGCGCAAAAATTAACTCAAAATGGATTAAAGACATAAATGTAAAAGCTAAAACTATAAAATTCTCAGGAGAAAACATAAGTGTAAATTATTCACTGTGACTTTCTGTTAGGCAATGTATTCATAGATATGACACCAAAAACAAGCAACACAAAAAAATAGATACATTGGATTTTATCAAAATTAAAAATATTTGTGTGTCAAAGACACTCCAGAAAATGAAAAGACAACCCACAACATAGGAGAAAATATTTGCAAGTATATAGTTGTTATAGTTGAGTGATGGAATGGGTACGTTCGGTTCATAATACTATTGCCTCCACTTGTGCTTATGTTTGAAACTAGAATAATAAAATTTTTTTCATAAAATACTATTTTTGCAGTTATGCAGGGTTCCTTTACACCTTTCATGGTAGACACCATGCCCCCTTGATCTCCTGGTTCCTTGTTTACACATCCCTTCTTCCCCATCCCATAGCCCCTCAGTGGTCGGCAGAGTCTTCTGTCCTCCCTTGGGTTTCTTCCTCTCATTTTATTCCCTTCTTTTGAAGGATGAGAAAAGATGGGAGACAGCCCAGGAAAACAAAACACCTCCTCTTGTTTTGTGGCCGGAATCCTACAGACTGAAGACTTGAGATGGATCGGTTTTATTAGACTATGAGGGTACTCTAATCACTACTTCCTTTTTCTTAATAAATTTGCAGATGAGGCAAAATCACAGAGTATATATAGTTTTAAAATATTAAACTTAACTATTCTCAATTGCCTACAGATTGGCAGAATTTGTGCTAGAGATACATAGATAAGTGGCACAAATATTTTTCATAAGAAGATCTTAGAACTCGCTGAGGATCAAATGCCATGGGTGACCAAAATTGGTCACACAGACACTATAAACTCAATCTATTTTCCTGACCCATAGCACAACGCTCAGTGTTTACACAAAAGTAACTTCAGTAAGCTATGTTTTATTCATTTGACTTTGTTAGTTGGTTAATTGATTGATTTGAAAGCTTCCTCCATCATTTTGTATAGTGTTCTTACACTGAGCTTCCGGATATGTGCTCCGTATCCTCTTGAATTATAGAATTGATTCCCCTCCAAGAAGTTCTCTTAGAAGAAAACTTAATATTTCCTTAGACCTGAGTCCTGATATATTCATTCATGGTTCTGACCCCTACTGTTGCTTTCATTTTGTGACAATTTTCCTTTTGTGACATGAAATATTTCCATGGTTTGAGCACTATGAATGAGACCGCCAACTGAAAAAGTGAGTTAAACCGTGATGCAGACCTACCAAAGTCTCAGTCAGCACGATAGGGAGCTCTGGAGTATATATGACCCAAGAGCAGTCCTGTGGTGGGACAAAATGGCAGGCCCTTATATCCCCACTGCAATCAGTTATTGGAGGTTCGCCACCCCAGGAAAAGTGCGAGATTGGGAGAAATGGCTCTCTGCAGCTCTCCCAGCAACTGAGGCAATTAAGTCCTTCCTTGAAAGAGGATCTTGGTGGCAGTTCTCCATGTCCTCCATATCTTAGTTATTATCTCCTCAAATATTACCTCTGCTTTATCCTCTCATTTCCATTAAGGACTCTAAATAAACAAATAATAAATCTTCTTACAGTATCCTCTACATCTAACCCTTTCTTTTATTAATACCATTATTTTATATCTCTATGCCTTCTTTTGGATATTTTCTTCTGAATTCTTCTCTAGTTCACTAATACTCTCTTCAGCTGTGTCTAATTTGCTCCCAATGCCTCCTTTGAGTTCTTAATTTTGGTTACTGTATATTTCAATTATAAATAACTTTTTGGTTTTTTGTTTCAAATCTGCTTTGTCAGCTTTTATAGTTTTCAATTCTCTCTTTCAAAATTTAAGCTTAGCTTTTGTTTCTCTGAACATAGTAAGCAGCTGTGATACACCTTCATCCAACATCTGGAGTCCTGGTGGTTCTATTTCTTTTTATAAAGAACACCTTTATTTCAAGTGTTCTGAAACACTTCTCTACACACATTACAAAATGAGTGCCACTTCCATATACCAATATAACACTCTTCTCAATATAGTAAGCATGTAGTGTTCTCAGAAACTTCTTTTTTTTTTTAATTTTATTTATTTGTTTTTCCCCCAAAGCCCCAGTAGATAGTTGTCTGTCATAGCTGCACATCCCTCCAGCTGCTGCACGTGGGACGCGGCCTCAGCATGGCCGGAGAAGCGGTGCGTCGGTGCGCGCCCGGGATCTGAACCCGGGCTGCCAGCAGCAGTGCATGCACACGTAACCACTAAGCCACAGGGCCGGTCCTCAGAAATGTCTTTATTACAAATGTTCTTATACAATTCTCTACATGCATTTCAGAATGAGTGTCACTTCCATATACTGAAAGAACACTGTTCTCAATGTAGATATCAAGTAGCATTGTTGCAGTGAGAGTAATGACATGACACAGTAACAATAAGCAATCTGCCATGTGTCCATTTTATTGTGACAAGGAGTCCAATATGGAATGATTCCATCATGACTGACTGTCTAGCAGCCTTCTTGAAGTAGCTAAAGAAGCACTCCTGCTTGTGAGGCCACTAGGTTTCCAGGGCCCCTGGCTACTGGTGCCCACTTCTTTTCCATAAGTGTTCTCTAAATGCATGTTTGCGTGTTTGTTATTGGGGGAAAAAATGTCCCATTTTTCGTGTCAGAATCCTTACCTATTCCCTCTAAAAACAATCCCCTCTCATTCCACTTTACATTGAGTCTGTTTGGCTCCAGGGGACTCTGTGGAGTTACGAGAAACAAAATTATGATATGGAACAGGTGAGAGACTTTGACAAAACGGGGACCAGATATTCAAGGGTCTGTTTCTCTGGGTCTGAGACTCCATGTCTCTGGGTCTGTACTGAAAATCAGGAATAAGTTAGAGGGTAAAATAATTTGGTTGAGGAAGAGCAAATCATTGATTCCATATACTGTACTTGGTGCTACTGTAGCTGTTTTAAACAAAAAAATGAAAGAAAAAAATGTTCCTAGATGACAAGAGTTTTGTTGTCTTTTTTGTTTTCTGGTTAAAGGACTAAAAGGAGATTCTGATTTCAATCCCAGGTGGTCCTCCTTAGACTTTTGCCCTGAAGCATGATTAAAGTAGGTGGGGAACTGCTTTAATGCACTAGGTCCCTCTGAAGTCCCTGAGATGGAGACCAAAGCAGTCATATTCATTGAGAACTAATAGTGCATTTGTTAGTCTCAGCAGTCGTCCCTCTGTGCTGTAGGTAGCACTCGGTTCTCTTTCATGGTAAGGATAGTGCACTTAGTGGTTCTCCCTAAGGAAAGCTTGTAGTTAAACCTAGCCCAGAGGAGAGGATGAGGGAAATACTGAGGCAAAGAAGAAAAGCTTTCTCTGCTTCATTACTTTTCATAAGCTATGAAGAGACATGGATGATATGATCAAGAATACATAAAAGTGGAAATTCTAAAACAGAATCCTGTTAGGATCCAGGCTAGAGCAGACTGTTGCCTGTGCTGACTGCCAAGCTTTTCAGAGGTAAAAGGTCTGGTGAGGTCAGGCATGAGTGTATTTAAAAGCTGGTGAAGAAGACTGAGGTGACCAGAATTATCTATTGATATGAATGTAGTAATGAGCTTCCTTTGATGTCTTTATCAGATAGATACAGGGGGACTATATCCTGACTGCCACCGACTGACTGATATTCCCCCTAGACAACTTTGGTTTGTTGATGGCTCAAATCCTTAAACATTCAAGGTATACTTTGTGCTGAATATGCTGCAACATCTTAACTCTGTAAAGGAAGCTACTCCTTTGCCTACATTTGCTCAGATGACTGGACTAATAGTTCTAATGTGAGCAGGACACCTTGCTAAAGGTTTAAGGGTTAACATCTACACTGAGAGTACATATGACTTCAGGTTGTTTGCGACTTTGGAATGCTGTGATATGGAAACGCTGAGATTTTTAACTGTCCTGGGAACCTCAATTAAAAATTGGAAAAGTACAATTTACTAGAGGAAAATCAACATCTGAAAAAAAGCTCCATTGTGAATATTGAAGCCCATTCTAAAGAACTTTTGAAGCAAAAGAAAATGCCCTAGATAACTACTATTGGTATTGTAAAAACAGTTTTCAATATGATTTTGAGAATCCAGAAGGGCACATTCAAAAACAACAATCTACCGTTACGAAAAGATATTGGCCATCTCAAAACTCAGCAACGGACTTTGGTGTTCCCAAGATGGCCATTAGGTGGTGCCTAAGTCATTCTCCGGACTTTTGATGCTTCTATTACAGGAAAGCACTCATAATGGCAAGGACAAATTTCTGAACTTTCCAAAGTTACTGTTAGGAAAACTTTACCCAAGAAGCTCTATGGATGGCTGATTCTTTTCCATCTGTATTTATCATAACCCCCCCAAAACTAAAGCTATGGCCAGGCTTCAATTCTCCACCTCAGGGACCATTTGGACATCTACAAATGGATTTCATTCAGTTGTCCAAATTTTTAAAAAACTGAATATGTTTCAATAATATCTTCAAAAGTAAAATTATATAGTTTTTAGTTGGATTGAAGCCTTCTCTTCCAAAAAACTAATACTTGAACTTAGTATTATCCAATGGAACTTTTTACAACAATGGAAATATTCTGTAACTGTGCTTCCAAATGGTAGTGATTAGCCACATGTGGCTGTTGAGCACTTGAAATGTGACTTGTGCAACAGCTCTATTACCAAAAAATAATAATAAATAATTTAAACGTTTACAGATTTGCTTTTTCTACTTAGGAAATACCTTTAGCACTCTTAATTGACAGAGAAATCCACTTTAGAGGTGAAATTCTTAAGATTCTCCCATTAAAATATACACATCATTGTCCTTATCATTATCAAAACTCTAAGAAAGTACTACAAATTTATGGAGTTTTTTTATTTTTGTTTCTGTGAGGAAGATCAGCCCTGAGCTAACATCTATGCTAATCCTCCTCTTCTTGCTGAGGAAGACCAGCTCTGAGCTAACATCTATTGCCAATCCTCCTCCTTTTTTTTCCCCCCCAAAGCCCCAGTAGATAGTTGTATGTCATAGTTGCACATCCTTCTAGTTGCTGTATGTGGAACGCGGCCTCAGCATGGCTGGAGAAGCGGTGCATCGATGCGCACCCGGGATCTGAGCCCGGGGCCGCCAGTAGCGGAGCGCATGCACTTAACCGCTAAGCCACGGGGCCCGCCCCTATGGAGTTTTTTTAATCAACATTTTCAAATTTTCAGAAGAGCTTTCTTTAGCCTAAAATTCTACCATTAGTTCTAAGATAATATGATCTATGCCACAAAATCCCTATAAATCTTTACCATGTAACATTGTTAGAGAAATTTATAAAGTTTCGATTGATTCTTCCGCTGACAGATTCTACCTTTTTACTGTTGAGGTTCAGGACATGTTACCCCAAAATATGGCACTTTGGCATATTGAATATTTTAAGCTGAAAGAGTTTGAGAAAATGGCAGAAGCAGGAAGGTCACTCTGACTTCCCCCCTTTGCCCTTCTTCTCTGAAGCAAGTCATAAAAGGTGACCTGTGAGAGGCGCCCTCCCTATGGAGAGAAGGAACATCCTTATCCCTGAAGACAGAAGGATGCCAAGAATACCCCTAATAAACAGTTTCCCCCAGTTTATTACAATTGCCTCATCCTCCTTAGTCTATCATATTCCTCCACGACTGTCCTCTCTTCATGAACCTAGCATAAAATACTCAGGTCTAACTGTTTCTTTGGGTCTTCATTTCCCTATGAAGGTTCCCATGTCACATAAAACTTTGATTAGACATATTTGTATCCTTTTCTCCTGTTACTCTATGTCATTTTAATTTTCAGACCCAGCCAGTGACCCTAAGAGGGTGGAGGAACCCCCACCCCACAGACACACATTACTATCTAATTTTGCAAGTATTGTCAAAATCTAATGTCAAGTATACAGTCCTATGCCCAACAGGTACAAGTTGCATTGCCAAAAGAGATACTACTAGACCCACACATACATGAGTCAGAAAACAGCATTTTGGAAAAGACAGCATGGAAGGTTAACCTTAGAACTACATCGGAAAGGATCATTTCAGATATTGTTAAACACAAATATCCACTTAAACTCTGGAGCATACACCCAGTATCACGTTTAACCCTGCTTATGCCCTGGGGCCGGTCCTGGCCAGGTATCTTCCTATGGATATGGAGTCCACACTATTTACCAGGGCTCCATATCCATAGGAAGAATTCTCTGCCCAAACAGTCCTGATCCTCTCTTCTTCCAGGGCCTGCACAGGCCTCTTTCCTGACCCATCCTTCTGAGGGCAGATCATGCCGTTAGTGTGCATGCTCCCAGGCCTCGGAGGTGGCCCTGGAGTGGCTCTTTGCCAGGGATGTGTGTGATGCTTGGAACTGTTCACCTGCATGTGTGAGGCCCTTCAGATCCAACAGTGCTAAGAAAAGTGGTGGTGGTGGGGGGGGTATCTTTATTTTGATTCCCCTCCTTAACTCATCTTTTAAAATTAGGCAAGCAAGTGCTGCTTCAAGTCAGCCAGTTAAGAAGCCTAGAACTTATTTAACACAGTAAGAACTTCTCTCTAATCTGAAGCTCACATCACACTTTAAAAGTTATTCTAATTAGAGTCAGGAACAATGAGGCAAAGAAATGTATATAGAGTATAAAAACGGAGGGAGGGGACAGGAAAAAAGGATGGAGAAAAGAAGAAGGGGGAGGCTATAATGGGAAGAGAGTGGTAGGGAAATCCACAGGAAAGCTTTCCACCCCTCCGGTCTGTTCCTTGACCCTGGAACAGCTCAGAAAACGAAGAGATCTACAGAAAACTTCCTGTTGACTTCGCATTTGTTTTTGTCTTCTGGGTTTTTTTCTTTCTGTGTGTCTTACTCTTCGACACTACTGCGAAATGTAATTATTGTGATTGTGCTTGTTTATTTGGTGCCTCGCTTGTTTTTCGGGTTTTGGAGCGGGTCGGTCCTTCCCCAGCCTTTTATCTCGTCTATCGCCTGTTGACGCATCACCCAGGGCGGCGCCAAGTACCTACCGCAGAAATGCGTCGATGTTAAAAGCAAAATACAGTCGGCTTGTTCCCCTTGTTTTTCGTGTGAGTTAAAAGAACTAAAAGTGAACGAAAGAACCAGAAATAGAGGCCAGCAGCGGACATGTTTCTGCAAATGACCAGGGGAGGATTTAGAGCAAAAGTGAATTTTAAGGGCAAAAAAAACAAAAGTGGAGGTGCCGGGGATTGAACCCGGGGCCTCGTGCATGCTAAGCACGCGCTCTACCACTGAGCTACACCCCCTCACATTAAAGGAAGCTCAGAAATAATTTTATGACCCGATATACCATTCTCCATAGCGACAATAGAAATTTTATTTTGTCAAATTCAATTTTTGAACTTTCTATAGTGGATACTGTCTCGCGGCTAAGCTGGAAAAAAGAAAACTAAACATTATACCGAAAGTCCCTGTCTGGTCCTGAGATCTCCCACTATCGGTCACCCTCTCGCGGACATCACCTCGACGGCCACTGGCCGGTGGGGGAGGGGGCAGTACCGCCTGGCCGACCCCAGGGAGAGGTCTGGGATAAAGCCTCTCTGCTTAAAAAGGTCGCCAGAAAACCGAGAATATAACACAGGAGGATTAAAAAGAAGAAAGGCCTAAACGCTGCCATGGGGATTTAGGTCCAGGTGGGAGAGAAGACTGGAGGGGAATTGCAGAGCGCCTCGCGTCGGTCGCAGCCCCCACTCCGCGAGGCTCCCGCGCTCCAGCCTCCTATTCGAGAACCCGCGCAGCCAACGCGTCTCCCGGGCTCCGAGACTCCGGGCGTGAGAACCACCGAGACGCGCACCGGGAAAAGAGGACGAAAAGGATGGAGCCGCCTTTATAGCGCCCCCTTTCGGGTGGAGGCCTCCACGGACTGAAAACGCAGAAGAAAGGCGTTTTAAGCCCTAGGCTTGATCCGCAAAACGAATTAACTGTATAAACCCTCCGCGCGCCTTCAGTCTTTAGACCCCTTCCGCTCCGAGGCGCAACCATCCAGCGCTTCCCGCCGTTCGCCGATCTCTGCTACAACGGTCAACCCAGAAATGAGTATTTGGAGGCAATCCCAAATCCTTTTCTGTCTTAAGTTTTCTTCTGGTTGTCTCTCACCCCTGTGAGACCCTTGCAGAGCTGAAAACGCCATCTCCTCCCCAGCTCCGGGTCTGGCGCTCCCGCCGGATCAGACCCTACCGAGACCTGGGGCACCTTTGCGGCGGGGGGCGGCGGGGGGCGGCGGGGCAACGAAGAAACGGGGTATACAATGCATGGGCCACGGGCGACCCTCAGACGCAGAGAGTAAAGGGACATAGAAGTCCTTAGTATAAGTGCTTTTTAGACAACACTGCAGGGGTCCCTAAATGTGGTGTAGGGAGAGGGGAAATTGCCCGCTTACCCTCCTGTAGTTATGGCTGGAGTAATACACATGAACAGATTAACAGGGGAAAACCAATTTAATACATACTACTGGATCATAAAAATGATGCTCAGAGAATGAACGAAGCAAGTAGTTTATATATGTTTTTACACAAAGAAACAAGTTTGTGAGGATTTGACAGGACAAAGAAATTTAGGTTTAAGGTAGTAATTAGCGAGGAACTGGAGCAGTTTAGGCTTGAGATAGTAAATTAGTAAAAGTAACAGGGTTTGTTTATATAGGTGTTAAATGTTATAAGAGAAAATGGACTCTCTGCCTTGCTAACTGAGGCATAAATTCTTTTCCGTTGACCCCAGGTCAGTTTCTCAGGAGAAATGGAAACTTGAGCAATGTATATGTAACCATTAATCCGTAGCTTGTGACATTCTGTTTTACAACCCACACTTAATCAGTGTTCCTGATATGCTGGTTAAGATAAAGACAAAGACAGACTGACGCCAGGGGTCAGATCACCAGACCGAGTCTGCGGGCCCTGTTTTTCCTAAATAGTCGCCATGGAATTTGAACTGACACCAACATCCTGCCTTTTCAGCCTATTATAATCTTTTGCCTACTCTTGCCCTTCTGAACAACCACACAGGACCTCCTTGGGTCAGTGCTTTCCCAGCCTGCAGACTGTAACTGGATGAAATAAACTTCAACTTTCCTTGAACCTCTGACTGTTAATGTTTCCTTCCAGCTTAACATAGGCTTCTCTGTCCTGAATTCTCTAGTTCTGGTGATAAGAATGTCTCTATCTCCTGGGGGGAGAGGAGGGTACCTTTCCCAGGACAGATTTACTTCCTGCTTTCAGGGAGAACAGAGAGAGGAGTGTCAAAACTTTAAGTCAGGGCCGGCCCTGTGGCTTAGCGGTGAAGTGCGCGCCCCCCGCTGCTGGCGGCCAGGGGTTCGCATCCTGGGTGCGCCCTGATGCACCGCTTCTCTGGCCATGATGAGGCCTTGTCCCACATACAGCAACTAGAAGGATGTGCAGCTATGACATACAACTATCTACTGGGGCTTTGGGGGAAAATAAATAAATAAAATATTAAAAAAAAAAATTTAAGTCAAACAAGTAACTTTAATTCAAAATAATATGTCATTGTGGGGTATTTTGGGGTTGTTACCACCCAAAAGGGGGTTCGTCTGCCCGCTGCAAGACATGCCAATAGTCAAGAGGCAAGGTGGTAGGAGAAAAAGGACTTTTTATTATCACTTGCCAGCAAGATGGAAGATGGTCAACTAATGTCAGAAAAAAACATACAGAACAAAGACTACAGGCCAGTTATACACCAGGCTGGTCTCCGAGTGGTGGAGGCAGCTGGTCTCGGCATGAGGGCATCCATCTGATCTCCAGGTGGGATCTGGTATTAGTTCCTGACAGTCTTTTGTTTTACTTGATATGCATCAGAGACTGGAGCAACGCCCTATACCTTGATCTTTCAGTTGTCATTGATGATGGCTATCAGCATAGACTCTGCCCGGGGGTCATCACATTCCTAAGGAACTCAAAAGAACAAAGTTATCAGCATATAGCAGCTGGGAGGGGCCAGAAAGTCCAGAGTTAGCCAGAGGCCATCCAAAGTTACAATGTGGTTTCTTTTCTACAATATGGCTTCCCTTATGTCAACCCTGTGTTAGGCTGGTGTCAGGGTGGCCTGCCTTGGGTCCCAAAATTGGAAAATCATCTAGGGGAGCTTAATAAAAATATGATTCCTGCGTCCCACCATGGAGACACTGAGCGCTCTCAGAATCTCAGGTTTGAGAATCCTGTGTTAATTAAATCTTCCTCAGTTGAATCTGTGGAATAAAATGAAATCAAAAAGACCTCTGAGAACCAGATGGACTCTATGTGGAAAAACCACAGAATGCACTCTTAGGCTTTGAGTCTACCAAAATTCCTGATTTTACAAAAACCCTTAACAGCCACCTGGAACTCACCAATAAAACTGTGACCTACACCAACCAATCAGGACTAAGCAAGCTGGCATCTCTCATTTGCATAAGCAGACCTGAGTGGGAACCTGGGGGGAACTTTTTCTTTAAAAGATCCCCTTTCTACACATCTATGGACAGCTAATCTTTGACAAAGGAGCCAAGAACATACAATGGGGAAAAGAAAGTCTCTTCAACAAATGGTGTTGGGAAAACTGGAGAGCCATATGCAAAAAAATGAAAGTAGACCCTTACCTTACACCATACACAAAAATTAACTCCAAATGGATTAAAGACTTGAATGTAAGACCTGAAACTGTGAAACTTCTAGAAGAAAACATAGGCAGTATGCTCTTCGACATCGGTCTTAGCAACATCTTCTCAAACACCACGTCTGACCGGGCAAGAGAAATAATAGAAAAAATAAACAAATGGGACTACATCAAACTAAAAAGCTTCTGCACAGCAAAGGAAACCATCAACAAAATGAAAAGACAACCTAACAATTGGGAGAAGATATTTGCAAACCATACTTCTGATAAGGGCTTAATCTCCAAAATATATAAAGAACTCATGCATCTTACCAACAAAAAAACTACCAACCCCATTAAAAAATGGGCAAAGGACCTGAACAGACATTTCTCCAAAGAAGATATACAGATGGCCAACAGACACATGAAAAGATGTTTAAAATCATTAACTATCAGGGAAATGCAAATCAAAACTACAATGAGATATCACCTGATGCCCGTCAGAATGGCTATAATTAACAAGACAGGAAACAACATGTGTTGGAGAGGATGTGGAGAGAAGGAAACTCTCATACACTGCTGGTGGGAGTGCAAACTGGTACAGCCACTATGGAAAACAGTATGGAGATTCCTCAAAAAATCAAGGATAGAACTACCGTATGATCCAGCCATCCCACTGCTGGGTATTTATGCA